>NW_023596448.1:18828935-18992075 GCF_011947565.3 Pollicipes pollicipes | reverse complement strand
CTCTCTCTCTCTCTCTCTCTCTCTCTCTCTTTCTCCTTGTCGGCCTGGTAGGAACCAGTCGTCCCTCACCCGGGCATTTTGTAATTTTGCCCACCCCTAAGCTCATTCCGACCAGCCAGAACCCACTTCCGGGGGCTGTGTGGGCGCCACGTCCAACCCGATCCGATCTGGGCCGTAGGAGCTTTCCAGAGGCCGGTATCATAGTGAACAATCTGCTGTGCAACAGATCAGACGTTGCTGTCGTGGTGTGCTCCACATCTCATCATCATTACAGATATTATTCGGTATGATCAGACGGTGATCCGCCGGTGCAGAAGAAGCTTTAGCGAAACCATCATCTACGACCGGCATTCTACGACGCTGGAACGGAAAACCAGAGGGCAGTTATCCTCAACTTTAGATACCTTTGGGAAAGCAAATGTGGTACTCTGCGATATCGATGGATCCGAAGGAGTTCCTTTCTCGGCCTTTTTTAGCTCACCCCACCACCGCTAATAACCGAGTCTTCTCGTACCGGCAGGTGTTTATGGTGCTGCCCAACTACGGCCTTGGTATGGCCATGGCCGACATCTATTCCAACTACCAGGGTATCAAGTACTGCGCGGAAAAACCCGAGATCGAGAAAATCTGTCTCGTGCTGAAGAACCTGAGCCTTACCAACCCGTGCTGCAAAAGTAAGCGTAAGCCGTGGCGTTGTGTTTAGGCAGGCGTCTGGATTCCTAAGACGTCAGTGCAGACTTGTGTGTCACCTGTACAGGAAGCCAAGCGTTTGTGGGTGGTGATTACGGCTCTTGCGGGATTACGGGTTTTGAGTGCAGGCTTGCGGGGTCGGCGCTTACCTCATACGGTTGGAAAATTGCTCACTTATATTAATCCACAAAGATGTTCAGGATATGGCGTCTGAGGGGTGGCCCACTTGTGACAAATAGCGATTTTTGTATGGTCAAGCGAGTGGTCCGGGATCCATATGTGCCAACAGGCCGAAATTAAGTGCAAAGTTCCTCGCTGAATCGACATGCCAGGTCAGGATCTAATCTGGTTGGTAGAGCACACTCTGCAGAGAGTGGGGCAGGCGATGAGGGACTGACTTACCATAGGTTTTCCGGGTGTCTGGCTGTATTTGGCGTGAAGAATTGCGATACAGATGTCACGAAAGACATGCGCCCTTACAACAGAAGCCACATTAGCACGGCCGAAGCCTGTATGTTTTTTTTCCTGACAGTGAGGGTCCTGACCCTGACACCTTCCTGGTGCGCCTTTGATCTGAACTGATACCTTCCTGGTGCGCCTTTGATCTGAACTGGCCCCCAGACCGCCCGTGGAGGTGTGCGTTGACTGTTGAAATAAACGAAATTGCTGGCGTCACTGGCACCGCTGGACTTGCATATCTTGCCAGCTGATGGCCATTCTGATGGTACGGACGCTCTGACCGTGCTTATGTGCTAGCCTTGCAAATATTCCTAATCTTTTTTACCTTTCTGGCATTGCTGACCTGAGCTGACTGAAGTTGCCGACCTCTTGATCCTGCCAGCCACGCGAACTTCGCTAACAGTCGTTATCTTAATAATCCTGCTGACATGTCTAACCCGCCCCCCGTCTTGAAACCACTGTCATGATAGTCAGATGGATCTTAAAGTAGAAGGAAGCCCCACAAAGCCGTAAAGTAGACGCAACTTCGTTACACCTCATGGCGGACCTTTCTGGCCTTCCCAACCTCTCTGACCAGCTGACCTTGCTGACCTCAGACTCGGGCAACTGCGGCGACGCCGGCTGCGTGGAGTGGAGCGAAAACTACCTGTCCGTCGAACGGCTCGGCATCGGTCGCACTCTGCTCTTCATGTTTGCCGAAGGTGGGGGCTCGATGCCCGAACAGCGTTATCACCAGCGTGGGATCGTGTTACCGCTGTTGCGGCCGGCGACGCCGTGCGTCTGTCAGAGTCAGTCGCTCCAGCGACATCATCGCCTGTCCCGTAACGGCGTGCTCCGCGCGACGCTCCACGGCGCTTTCTAAACGGCCAGCGGTCGTGGATCCGCCGGGATTCGAACCCGCTCCCCTCCCCCCCCGTCCCCCACCCAGGAGTCAAGCGCTTCGCCAACGGCACTGTCTCGCGGATACGTTGGCTGCTGCGAGTCTGCGCCACGAAGCGCTCGTACCGTCTTTATACGAGACGATAACGGCGCAGACTACGGGTAGGATTGTCTCAAAAGGCAACATTTCAGTAGCATGGTCTATAACAGATATCGGTGGTGTAGGATTTCGACGGGGAGGTGAAACGGGGCACGAGAGTTTGCACAGTCATGGGAGACCACTAAAATTATGAACTTTAACAATGCAAGTTGTTCAGCGCCCAACTATATCTCCATTATCCTGGTTTTTCTCCAAGAAATAAGACTAATACTACTGTGTTATCTGCGTTTAACTTTGCTTTAACCGCATTTCTGTGTCAACCGCCCAGGCCATTTTTGCTTTGTGCTCTCTATGCACTATGGTCTCTCTATCTCTGGATGCGGTCTTGGCACTGGTAGTCGTCTCTGAGAATTTTGGCATTTCAGTCAGTGATGTAAGCTCCCAAAAACTCGTATCATTCCGAGTTATATAATACTTTACGAGCCACCACATCAGATGATAATTAATGGTAGCCTGCCACTTCAGGTACAATCTGTCTCATCATTCTCTGTTTGATCGAGCTGCGCGTAGTGGACAGAATCAAGTACCTGTACAACACCAGAAGAAACACCTACGGAAAGCTGCTACACGACCACAGTAAGATCCACAAGCACGATTCTGTTCCGTTGTCGTCCGTGATATTGATGGTGTGGTAAATGTTTGATGACGTATGATTTCAACCAGTGCGATTTTAATTTGCTCTTTTTTATTTGGTTCGGTGTTTGCTTCGGAAAATGTGAAAAATACCCATATCTGTGGTCTGTTTGCAGTTGCTCTTTCATCTTCGTTGACGTCGGGGCTAGTCATCCAGCTAAGGGTGTCTAAGCACCTCACGTTAGGGTAGGGTGCCGTACGCCCCCCCCCCCCCTCCCCAATCTGGCTTCAGATTGAGCTGAAGCCGTAAAATGGCATAGCTTAATAGCCTCACGCCAAAAATGCAAAAACAGCTCCACTGCTTTGGACCTTTTGACCTCTCAAGGTCAACGGATGGTTTTGGACGTCATGCTGGTCTTCATGCTGAATGCTATCAGCTCCGCCATATTTTGCGGCGTTGCCGCTGGTCGTCTTTCCCGGGTGTCGGATGTATCGCAGGGTGTGGGGTAAACGTCCACCTGCTTGTTCGACGAAAGGTGAATCGCACTGTGTTGTCCTTCCTTTCTTAAACGTTTACCACTTTCTGTAGTGGATGAAGAGGATGCCATCGTTCCCGAGCTAGACTCCGACGTCGCGGCCGAGAAGAAGAGAATTCAGAACGGCGACATCGAAGCACTGAAGCACGAAAATGTCCTCGTCATCAAGTACGTGCTGGATGTCACCCAGCGACCGCTGTTCCATGCCAAAATGCTCCAAAACATAGAACTAGGTGAAGTTTTGTTAGTTCAGTTGAGGTGGCTGCTGTGTAAACCTTTCAAAAGGAATGCTCAGAATTTGGTAAGTGTTAGGTTTCCATTTGATTTGTCCTGCCTCGTAACCAATGTTCAGGATGCGGTTTTTCAGCGCCACAAAAAGCTACATCCCACATTAAAAAGATATCAGTTTTAAACTGTCTCGAATTACGTATCAGCCATCCTTTAATCTCAATTTTGAATGGATGAGAAAACACCTTACTTACCTAATGCACTGTTACACGGCGCCCTGCAGGGACCTGACCAAGTTCTACGCGAAGAACTTCTTGGCCGTGGATCGTCTATGTCTGGCTGTGCCAAAAGGAGAGTGCTTCGGACTGCTTGGGATCAACGGTGCCGGTAGGTACCCATTTCAGCTGGCTTTGCCCAGCCACGTAAAGGGTACTCAACACGCTCCACCGGCCGGGAACACCGATGATGAAACAGGACATTTCAAAAACAGAAAGGCGTAAAACTATTGGTGACTTATCCGGCACATTGACGACAATCTCCGCATGGTTTTTCCCGAGCTGAAGCATGCATAAGAACGCTTTTCGTTTCCTGCAGCTCAAGTACAAGACGCGAATGGAGCAGACCACCGTTCCGTCTAACGGCTGGTTCTCGCTGGTCAATCTGACTCAATTGGCCGAGTCCACGAACTTTGAGCCACTGTCCGTCACTCTGTGTCTTTTCCTTTCATCTTAAACTCGCTGAGGGAGTAACCAAAATAGAATGCACGTGGTCACTTCCATCGCATCCTTCAAGGATAACAGAATATGAAAAGTGCGAAAACCGCATAGATGGAAAACACATATGAAGAAGGGTGGGAATGCGTGTATATCTTATGATATAAGAAAAATTGAAATGAAAAAATAGTCCAAACATTTTGAATGAATGGATTTTAAGGATATGACAGCACTCTAAGGTGTCGTTGTTGGATGAGTCCTGACCCCTGACACTCCGACCTTGAAACTCCAAGTCAACGTCAGAATTTGCTGGTGAATGCTTAACGTGGCGCAATGCTTGGCATGGTCAGTCCTGACCTCGGACGTCGACTGACCTTTAGCGCGGCCGCCGCCACCGGCCGCGGACCATTTCAGTCAGCGGTAAACAGGGAGCGCCTGAGGCGGCTCGACCCATCGCCCACCGCCATGCACATTTTATGCCCGTGAACGGAATACCATGAACCAGTACGGACAGCTTTGTGCCGTTGAAGGGGATGGTCGCCATTTGAAAAAGCAAACATTTTAAGCAAGCATCGGAGGTGGTGAAATGGGCTCACAGCTATTGGCATACTTGTAAGTGCAAAAGGCTGCTCTAGACAACACGGTTTCTTAGTTAAGCAAATATGCTCCTCAATTTGTCATCGCTTGATTATATCATCGCACCATGCACAACATTGGTTGAGAGCCAATGCACGCGCGTCATATCTGGAAAGCGCTCTCATGAACGCAGGATATGAACGACTAGATAATTTATTTTCCTCGGTCCTGATTGCCGCATGGCCAATGGAATGGCAGGATTTGAATGGCGTTTGCTTAGCATCATGGGGGCCTGAGCGACCTTCAGAGGGTCTTCCCGAAATAGTGTGCACATCTTCGCAGGCGTGTGGCTCATAGACTAGAAAGGTTTGGGTCCTAACAAGAGCAGAGCTATGTTCCCCACTTGATCATATTGCAGCAAGCATCAAGTATGATGCAGTAGGCTCACTGATAACTATTAGTGTACTTTTAAGTGAAAAAGGCTGTTGTAGACAACACAATTCCTCTATTAAGTAAATTTATTCCTCAATACGTCATCGTTTAATCAAGTCATCGTACCTTGCACAACATTAATTGACAGCCAGCTGATGGTCATGTCTGAAAGTCGTGTTCTGGAACGCCAGATACGAACGACTCGACAGTTCTATTTTTCGGCCTTGATCGCCGCATGGCCAATGGCATAACTGGATTTAAATCATATTATGGCCAATGTTTTGCCATCGCCGCATGGCCAATGGCATAACTGGATTTGATATCATAACTGGATATCGTCATGGATGGCTTCTTGACCTTCAAACAGTCCACCTGAACTAGTCTGCACATCTCGCAGGCGTATAACTAAAAAACTTGAGTGGTCTAGGTCTACAGAAGAGCACGGCTGTGAACTGCACCGAATGACCTTGAAGATAGCTATTTCAGTTCAAAACCTTGTGCAACACTTCCTTTAAATTATGGGAAGTCGTGCGAAGCGAGCGACGGCCGGCGAGGTGATGATTTGATTCGACGAAGCCATTTGGTTGTGTTAGTGGTGGACGGAGCCATTGTTAGGCCCAGTTCTCAGGCTCAGCTCGCAGGCTCAGTTCTTCTACAGTGCAAATGCACTGAGAAGCTCGCGGCCACGTATTCAGGCTGGCGTAATCTGCTGCCGAGCCCGAGAGCCAAGTATATAAACGCTTGCAGGGGCCTGACGAGGGTCTCCGTGGCACCCTCCTGGAGCCGGCGCCTGTCTGGCTGTGGACTGGTTTTGAGCCCAAAGTCCCGGCGCCACGTATCCAAGCTCCCGCTCCGTCAGCCACGCCCAGGCTCCGCCGCTAGTCCGCCGCACGGGAGCGCGGCAGCCGACCCCCGCTGAAACGAGATGCTATCTTGATAGCGCAGTGCCGCTGTGCTGTCAGGAACTGGAGTCTGATGTTTGCACTCGCCTCGTGTTGACTGACAGCCCAGCACGACGGAAACAGGCTTGTTTGTTTTCACAAACTCATTTGTGAGACATGCGCTGTGCGGTCGTCTGTATACGCCATGTAGGGCGAGCGGCTGGCGCGGTAGAGGTGAACAGACGGCACGGACACCTGAGAGGTCACTTCAGTGTACGTTTATGATTCTTCCAAGGGATCAGACTTCAGGTGAACAGATGTAGGTAGTGATTCGTCGGCGACCATAAAAGTAAATTGGTAAGGTATGATTCAGCCAAGTGAAATCGTCTGTTAGCGTGCAAAGGTGAAAGTGTACTTAGACAACAAGAATGCACCTGCGCGAGCCTTTGGTGGACAGGAGGAAAAGTTTAATTTTTTCGTTTCATGTTATATGCTTATTAGCATACAGCATTTCATCAACTCCGAACTTGACTTCCGAAACGCAGCCATGATGCAAAAGATCATTGCACAATTGAAACATCATGTTGTGCGCGCGTCTGGGTCTGCTCCTGGGCATACAGGCCTTCGCCGCATGGAATACACGAGACGCTGACGGCGAAGCTATCTCAGTCTTTCTTCCGACAATGAGCTGTTGGCACAAAGCACTCCGTCGACGTAAACGTCGCAGTAGGCTCTGGAAGTCGTGCATGGCGGGCATGATCAATGGGACGGGAACAAAAGCGGCCTCTGCAGGGGTGCGAGCAGTCCATTGTGCGCCGTGGAACTCCAGTTGTCGCTGGCGTCACTCCAAACGCTCCAGTGGGAACTGACCACCTGCTCCACGTCGGAGTGGGAGGGGAGGGGAGGCGAGGGGAAGCGAGCCCGCGTCACAGTCGCACAGCACACACGCGACCGCCAACGCATCGGAGGACCGGTCTGGCGGCGCCTGCGGACCTCCGGCGGGAGTCTCAGCATGGTTTGTTCGTCCGACCGGCAGCTGGCGAGCGGCTGTCGCCCGGCCGGCCCGGTGACGCGGGGGACGTGTGGCGCCGTCGTTCCAGCGCAACCAGGCCCAGGTCAGCTCCGCCTGCAGGCCCCGGCCTCCGAGCGGGCGGGAGACGGCGGCAGGCGCCGTGCTCGCGAGTGGCTGTACAGCTCCGGAGAGTCGCGCGCCCCGAGCGGGAGCCGACTCCACGCGCGGCAGTGCGGCTCCCTCACCGCCGCCGGCGCGGAGCCGGCGCCCTCGGCTCCGCGCGTCTCACCGCCTTCCGCCGCTCGCCTCGCGTTCGTGGGCCCCCGCTGGCCCCGCGAGCGCGTGCTCTCTCTGGCGTGGCGTGCGGCGCGCCTGCTCTTCTCGGTTGGCTGCTTCTGTCTGCTCTGCCTGCACATGGTCTGGTGCGCCGGCAAACTGCGCAACAACGTCCTCTCGTCGATGGAGTCGCAGCCGTACCCTGCCGCCGGCTTCCCGCTGCCGGGTGTCACCCTCTGCACGGAGCGGCCGTACGGTCGAAATGTGTCGCTCGCCTCCATCATGCTGGACTGCTGGGTGAGCGGCCGGCACTGCGACGACGGCGCCGTGCGCTGGAAGGAGGTGGCGGAGCTGAAGCGGGTCTGCTTCAGCGCCACGCCGCAGATCCCAGGCGACCCCCGCCAGCTGCACAACGGCTTCTACTTTCGCCTCGGCTTCGACGCGGACGCCGACGAGACCACGATAGTCGACGCCTACTTCCACGACCCGCTGGGCACGCGCACGTCCTTCTTCATCTTCGACGGCGAGCGCAACGTGGAGGTGCCGCTGGGCATGATGATCAAGCAGGATGTGCGGCTAAACGAGCGGCTGTCGCTGAGCACTGCCGCGGCGCCGTGCGAGACGGACCGGCGTTACTCGGAACGTGACTGTCTCAACGCCTGCTTCCAGCGTTGGATTCTGGCGCAGCTGGGCTACTCGTGCGGGCTCGACTGGTTCGTCAGCGGCCACCCGGTCTGCAGCTCGGCCGAGCGCCGCCGCAACGTCACCCTCTTCACCTACTCCGTCGCCTTCCAGCTGCTGAAGCTGACCGACTGCCGGCGCCGCTGCCGGCCTGCTTGCCTCGTGCGCAACTACAGCGTGGTGCCCTTCTCCAAGACGTTCCGCACCTGGTACTGGGACACGCGGGTCGGCGTACTGACCATCAACTTCGGCGACAATCGCTACAAGCGCACCAGCGACACGGTGGTGTACGACCTGTTCAGCCTCGTGGGCGACGTGGGCGGCGCGCTGGGATTCCTGCTCGGCATATCCCTGATGACGGCGCTGGACGGGCTCGGCTGGCTCCTGCTCTGGGCCGCGCCGCGTCTCTGCGCTCGTCGCCGCGCGGCCGGCTCCGCCTGGCGCCTGAGCTCCGGCAGGATCGGCTCCCGCGGCAAGCGCGTGCAGCCGCACGACGCCTGGCTCAAGCCCTGAGACAGAGACGGGCGCGCGTGGGGGATGGTGGCTGCCAGACTCGGGCGCGCTGGAGTTGAGAGGCAGGTGTCTGAAGGCTCGCGTGGACGCTCGCGTGGTCAGCGATGTTGCGCGACCTGAGACCCGCCACGTGCCTAGTGGTGGCGATGACCGCCATCGGCGCGATAAATCCTCACGGCGCTTGACTCATGAAGCAGAGATGAAGGACGCTAACCAGTGTGTGCACGCGTGGACAGACTGTCCTTCTCTCTCTCTCTCTCTCTCTCTCTCTCTCTCTCCTCTCTCTCTCTCTCATCTCTCTCTCTCTACTCTCTCTACTCCTCTCCTCTCGTCTCTCTCTCTCTCTCTCTCTCTCTCTCTCTCTCTCTCTCTCTCTCTCTCTCTCTCTCTCTCTCTCTCTCTCTCTCTCTCTCTCTCTCTCTCTCTCTCTCTCTCTCTCTCTCTCTCTCTCTCTCTCTCTCTCTCTCTCTCTCTCTCTCTCTCTCTCTCTCTCTCTCTCTCTCTCTCTCTCTCTCTCTCTCTCTCTCTCTCTCTCTCTCTCTCTCTCTCTCTCTCTCTCTCTCTCTCTCTCTCTCTCTCTCTCTCTCTCTCTCTCTCTCTCTCTCTCTCTCTCTCTCTCTCTCTCTCTCTCTCTCTCTCTCTCCTCTCTCTCTCTCTCTCTCTCTCTCTCTCTCTCTCTCCTCTCTCTCTCTCTCTCTCTCTCTCTCTCTCTCTCTCTCTCTCTCTCTCTCTCTCTCTCTCTCTCTCTCTCTCTCTCTCTCTCTCTCTCTCTCTCTCTCTCTCTCTCTCTCTCTCTCTCTCCTCTCTCTCTCTCTCTCTCTCTCTCTCTCTCTCCTCTCTCTCTCTCTCTCTCTCTCTCTCTCTCTCTCTCTCTCTCTCTCTCTCTCTCTCTCTCTCTCTCTCTCTCTCTCTCTCTCTCTCTCTCTCTCTCTCTCTCTCTCTCTCTCTCTCTCTCTCTCTCTCTCTCTCTCTCTCTCTCTCTCTCTCTCTCTCTCTCTCTCTCTCTCTCTCTCTCTCTCTCTCTCTCTCTCTCTCTCTCTCTCTCTCTCTCTCTCTCTCTCTCTCTCTCTCTCTCTCTCTCTCTCTCTCTCTCTCTCTCTCTCTCTCTCTCTCTCTCTCTCTCTCTCTCTCTCTCTCTCTCTCTCTCTCTCTCTCTCTCTCTCTCTCTCTCTCTCTCTCTCTCTCTCTCTCTCTCTCTCTCTCTCTCTCTCTCTCTCTCTCTCTCTCTCTCTCTCTCTCTCTCTCTCTCTCTCTCTCTCTCTCTCTCTCTCTCTCTCTCTCTCTCTCTCTCTCTCTCTCTCTCTCTCTCTCTCTCTCTCTCTCTCTCTCTCTCTCTCTCTCTCTCTCTCTCTCTCTCTCTCTCTCTCTCTCTCTCTCTCTCTCTCTCTCTCTCTCTCTCTCTCTCTCTCTCTCTCTCTCTCTCTCTCTCTCTCTCTCTCTCTCTCTCTCTCTCTCTCTCTCTCTCTCTCTCTCTCTCTCTCTCTCTCTCTCTCTCTCTCTCTCTCTCTCTCTCTCTCTCTCTCTCTCTCTCTCTCTCTCTCTCTCTCTCTCTCTCTCTCTCTCTCTCTCTCTCTCTCTCACTGGATTCGGGAACAACACGCTACCTTAGGTCCGTACGCGAGCTGCGCTGGAATTTTATTTTTCAACGCGTCCATTGCGTTGTGTTGAAGTTCTCCTGAGAAGATGCTCATCGTCTGCCTGCCGTGGGAGAAAACCCGAGCAGGCCACTCGCGCCTCGCAGGGATGATGTCCAGCACGTGCCCTGCTGGGCGCTGCCTTCAGGGAAGAGTCGTGGTTGTCGGCCAGAAGGCTGCTCAATGGAAAGCCTACTTTGAACTTGACGATCTGGTGCGATATCGGCGAACATGCATTAACTCTGCCTCTATGGATGATGGTTAGAATGGGCCCAATCCAAAACAGCTGCGTTGACAGGTGCATTGAACCAGCGTGACCCACCGACAGGACATCGGAAGTATCCCAAAAATGGTCAGAGTCCGCTGCTGGTGCGTCTCGTGGCGTCCGTGACGAACTCGCTGCCCCCCCCCCCCCCCTCCCCCCCCCCCCCCGGCAAGCCCGAGCGCCGCTGGCTGGGATCCAGTCGGCCCGTGTTTCAGCAGCATGTCGACTTCATGTCACCGCTGGTCCTGCTTGGTGTGTCGTGCCGGATGAACGCTGCATCACGAATATATTCGTCCCGTGCAACCAGTGTGATAGCGATAAATCTGAGAACACACGTGGTAGGTGATAGTAATGTGCCGATATTTTGTGATATGTGATTCGTTGTGCTGTCCGATTCGTGACCGATTCGTTGTGCTGTCCATTATTGATATCGTATCTGGAGGTAATCTGCTGTAGCAGTTCGTCACGTAACCTGTTCCGACTAATGGTGAACTGAACTAGCAACGCTAGCACGAACGTTTCAGTTTGATCGCGATTTGGCTCAACATTCAATGGCCAATGCGTCTAATTGCCCAAGCTGAAACTTTGTGTATCTGCTGGTAGCACATGGAAGCCAATATAACACCCATGATTTGTCTACAGATAGATGAGGAGCATTGTAGCAAAGGACTAGATTTTCTGTAAGATATCGTGTGGTATGAAACACTATGCATGTACATTATCGGGTGCGCATCCTCAAAGCTACTTGCACCTACGCTGTAAATAACGAAGACGCGGGGTATTCCACATGACTAATTCAGGGAACGTCTACAATACACACATTTTAATGTGCCTCTTTTTAATGCAGAAAAAATGCTGCCAGCAGTGGCGCACACTTTAAGAGTGCCATGCAAAGCGCCGGATATCTGCGGCATAAGGCTGTGAAGCTGCGGTGCGTGGCGTGGTCTCTGTATTAAGCCTCGACGGCTCAACGCCACACGAGAATAATTCTCAGCCTGACGCACCGCCCACCTGACCCCAATCCACCCTTGGCGCACCGCCCAGCTGACCCCAATCCACCTTTGACGCACCGCCCAACTGATCCCAATCCGCCGCTGTCGCCGTCATCGGGGATTCCCTTGAACCGCCCACGCTGTCGGCCTTACGTGGGCCGCTGCCCTGAGATGAATCACGGCGCATGCGCCAAGCGCACGGCTCGGCGGCGCGCAGAATTTGGTGCAGGGTTTCAAGACGGCATGCAGGTCCTGTCATACAAGCTTTGAGTACTAATCTGTTTAATTGGTGATTCTGCATTGCTTGCTTTTCTCTTGTTAGCTGCTTTCACGGTAATCGCTTGGCATTGTGTTTTCCTTTGTCCGTTGTCATTCACGACCTGAATACGCGTGCTCGTTCCATTGTTGCCATTGTTCATGCTCGGGACATATAGTTGGTTGCCAAGGATGCGTATCAACAAACGGAAAAGAGTCACGTGGTTTGTGCATGACCGACGCCCACTTATCAGGTGCGGCGTGTAATGGCGCATGCCTAACTGGAGCGCTCGTCATCAGCCGACGCATAAGCGGCTCATAACGATGTGTATGATTCGTAGTGGAACAGTACACCCACCTTGCCGCATTGGCTTCGTTTCTGCTCGCCTCGACCACAAAGTCTTGACGTTGTGGGCTGGCAAATTTGTGGAACATGTTCTGAGAGAACGGTACCGTGAAAATTACATTTTAAAGGTATTGTACAGTTTCCAGTCTTTTGCAACCCTTTTCCTTTTTCGGTTCTCGGTTGATGCGGTGTTTTCTTACCTGAACCAGATAAGCTCAGTTATAAGGAATTTTTATCCCGCAAACTTGGTGGTACATAAGAGAGCTGCACGAATCATTATTTTGTGTAAGCATCATTAATCATGCCACACATCTTTGGGCAGGACTTCCTATTCCTGCGTTATGTCGTGAGGATACAATCTGGTACGTAAGAAAAATACCTGACGTTTCGTGCTTGACTTCTCTGTCGGACCGCTCCTTTCCCGCCCGTCCTCGTTCAGCTGGTGACCATGTGTTCCTCCTCAGGCAAGACGACCACCTTCAAGATGCTGACGGGAGACGAGCTGATCTCGTGGGGCGACGCCTTCCTCATGGGCAAGAGCGTGCGGTCCGATGTCACCGAGGTGCACAGGCTGCTGGGCTACTGCCCGCAGTTTGACGCCGTCATCGGTGAGCCCGCCGCAGCGTGAGGCCGAGTGTGCTGGTCGACTGGTGGGTGGCTTAGCTGTAGCGGTGACCGGCGGTTCGGTGTCTCCGTTTGAAAGAAAACTGGTCGGGATGGTAGCGGTATCGAAAAGTCTGGAATATTGTGGTGTTAAATATGTTTTAAATTATTACTTCCATGCAACATCAAAGTTTGTCTGAATTCGAAACACAGAACAATTTTTATTTCTACATATCCATAGATTCTTTCCATAGAAGCATAGATTGACCTTCATCTTTCCTCAATTCTTTGCTCTTCAAATTTCCAAATATTTTGCAACCCTGTTTTGTGCCATATGGCTTAACATAAACAAGATACGCTTAGCGCATAGTGAAACTGCCTCACGTTCCGAAGTAAAGCAAGGACGGGGTTGAAACGTATCCCTACGTCATACACTGACTTCTAACAGTATAACTGGAGCCGTGGCAGCCGTGCTCAAATTGTGTCAGTTTAATCTCATAAATTTTCGTCATTGATCATTAGGACACACTATCGGTTTTCGGCTGGAACTTGCTTGAATATCTTGTCTCCCATTTTACCTGTAGATATGGAGGCAGCGTAACATGCATTTTCGCCATGCTCCTAACACTCGCGCTCCTCCCAAACAGCTCTGTTTGCAGCCGTGTCCCGTGACCACGTGCCACGACGGCGTCCCCTGACGGTGCTCTGGGGCTCCAAATCGCGGGGTTCCGTTTCGGTGCTCCGTGACGGTGTCAGGTCGAGTGGCTCCGTGACGGCGGGTGCCGCGCGCTCCACAGATCAGCTGACCGGACGAGAGACGCTGCAGATGTTCGCCCGTCTACGCGGTATCCACGAGGAAGACATCCCGGGCGTGGTGGAGCAGCTCGCCGCCGGGCTCTTCCTCAGCGAGTACATCGACAAGCAGGTGCGCGGTCTCCCTCTCTTCTCTCCTCTCTCCTGCTGGACCCCAGGTCTGAGGTGCTGCTGCCGCGTGAGGTCTGGGTACCGACGGCCGGGCACTGTCGCCGCTTGGGGTGTCTGGGCTGGGGCCGCTTCAAGGATGGAAACGGCTCAACTCAAGTCGAACTGAATACCCAGAGGCACTGAATAAGGTTTGAACACAGACACTGGTTTGTACCGAATAAGAGTGTGCTGGCACCAAACGAGACAGCACGCTGGAGACGACATCAGCTCGAATCGTCTTCGATGGTGATGATCTCTCAGTATCTGGCTTCCGTCTCGTTGTTCTGATACAGAGCTATTCTCAGACCAACGACCAAGAGCGTAAAGCTCTTGCCACTGAATTTTGTGATCTTTGAAGAAGAAAATAATGAGACAATTTTTTGGCAAGATCTTTGCCTGATCTTGCTCTCCTTAGACGTTTTCTAACTCATGCAAGTAAACTTTGGACTCCCGAGATCTAACCTGTGCCATCTCTCCGTTAATCATCACCAGCTGACCTCTGACCCATGACCTCTAATCCCCGACCCCAGCCTCTGACCCTTGACCTGTGACTCAATGTCAGGTGCGCGAGTACAGCGGCGGCAACAAGCGTAAACTGAGCACGGCGGTGGCGCTGGTCGGTGACCCTCCCATCGTATTCCTGGACGAGCCCACCACCGGCATGGACCCGGTGGCTCGCCGCCTGCTCTGGGACGTCATCTGCCGCATCCGCGCCGCCGGCCGCAGCATCATACTGACCTCACACAGGTACGGAAGACGTCCTATCCTCTCTAATGATGATTACTCACTGAGCTTCGTCCTCGGCCCACCCCCGCCCTCTTTCGCACCCACCTCCTGCACGTACGAAAATCCCGGCTGCGGTGCTGTATAGTAAGTGGCCAGTTACCGGCAATATAGCTGAATGACATTATTTTTCTGAAAACACGCACGCCCCTAGCCCCTTCGATGTTACTTATGCTAGTGGCTTGGGTCCATTTCTATGTCCACAACTGTTATCTGCAGAAGTCAAACAAGAAAAAGGCGATAAGATCCAGTATCGGGGATCATTGCGTTCATTATTGCAATATGCGTTATTTGGCCTCGAGCCCTCACAAAATTAAGGCACCTTGCACCACGGGCGATAGGTACATCGGTACATTGCGTAGTAGCTTATATATATATATATATATATATATATATATATATATAGAGAGAGAGAGAGAGAGAGAGAGAGAGAGAGAGAGAGAGAGAGAGAGAGAGAGAGAGAGAGAGATATATATATATATATATATATATATATATATATATATATATATAAGCTACTACGAAATGTACCTTCAAGTACATATATTTCAATATATGAATATATATATATATATATATATATATATATATATATATATATATAAGCTACAAAGAAATGTACCTTCAAGTACATATATTTCAAGATATAAAAATATGTGTATATATATATATATATATATATATATATATATATATATGTATATATATAGAGGGAGCCACCATTGTCAGCGCCGCAGGCCTCAGCGTGATAAGGTCACGATATTTGTTGTCACCGCTCAAAGCAAAGTTGCGTTTCGGTGAGCCGGCATCATCTGTTGACAGCATGGAAGAGTGTGAAGCCCTGTGCACGAGGCTGGCCATAATGGTGAACGGCGAGTTCCGCTGCATGGGGTCGCCACAGCACCTCAAGAGCAAGTTCGGCCAGGGCTACACCCTTCTCATCAAGGTCAAGGTTTCGGACGCGGAGAAACAGGTCAGGCAATGCGCGCTTGTGTTCCCTCTTTAACACATCGTGAGAAACATTTCTACAATACTAGTATTTTCAGTCTCAAAAGATGTTGATGATAAGTGTTAAATGTGTTCATTATTGGTCGACCATTTGGCTGACTGACGCCCGTCTGGAACCATCCCGCACGTTTGTCCTCAAAGCCTGCATATGCATGCCCAGCCCGCTACGCATATGGTCAGAAGTACTCTTTGGCTGTCGCGGGTTTTGAGCCTCATTGACATCTCGTCTCACGACGGATGACTAACGGGACCACCTCCACGTCGACAGGAATTCTCAAAGTCACACCAGCGGGCCACCTCCAGCTCGTCCATCACGCGTCAGCGACCGGCCAGCGTCGGTCCTCTGAAGCGTACGATGAGCGCCAGCTCCTCCGTCCAGCCCGTCAAGGACTTCGTGGAAAAATCCTTCCCCGGTGCGTCTGACCCGTGAGAGGACCTGCTCGATCTGACAGTCGTAGAATGGAAAAGTTAACGGCGTTTTACGGCCCTTGGTTTCGTCTGAGCAAATGATACCGAGCGACAGACTGTGATGCGACGGATATTGTGACACACTGTGCCGTGTTGGCTGCACCCCGCTTTCATGAGCAAGGATAATCGATCTTTGAGTTGCTTTTGATAATGCTGAATAGGACGGTGGCCTTACGTCACAAGTCATATGCTCCAGACATTTTGTCCCTCATGGGACTATCCCTAGATCATCCCATGTCATTGGACCGAGCTCTCCCATGCCGTTGACATGTCCCGCTTCCGTGCGCCCAGGATCCGTCCTCAAGGACGTGCACCAGGGCCTGCTGAACTATCAGATCACGGACGCGTCGCTGTCCTGGGCGCGCATCTTCGGCATGATGGAGCGGGCCAAGGACAGGCTGAACATCGAGGACTACTCCGTGGGCCAGACCACGCTGGAACAGGTGACAGCAGAAGCTTGTGGATATTAAAGGGACATCGGTCTGCATCGGCAAAACAGCGACGCTATTATTACATTTGCCTGTTTTTTCTGTGGTCTGTGTGCTTCTAAGTTTGGAGTATACCTCGACATCGCGGTCGTGAGTGTAAGATAGAACGAAGAAGGTGCAATACAGGCGCCCTGCATCCGGCGATAACCGAGCCCTCAGTCCTCGAATCCTTGAGATGTCCTCATAACGCGCCATTATTTCAAGATCCCCTGTCAACGCTGTTCTCTATCCACTGCAGGTGTTCCTGAACTTCGCCAAGGGCCAGCGTCCCGAAGACGGCGAGTGAGCACCGTGTCTGGGGCCATGGAGCTAACGGCGCGTCCTCAGTGCCCACCGTATCACTGTGTCCACTCAGTCAGCACTGTCCAAGCTCTCATCAGTTGGAGGCTGCCCAGCCGTCGTGCCGTCGTGTCGGTGTAGTTGTGTCATTGTGCGATGCGGTCGCGACATTCCCCCCACCGCCCGGTTGGCTGTCGTGCCTGTTGTGTTCTGCTGTTCAGCTGTACTTGGTCGTAAAAGGAGCGCTGACACTGGCAGATATCCCCTCCGAATGGAAAAAAGTGAATCACGACGAGTTGGGGCGCGTCACCTTGCGGGTCTGCAGTTGTCCCGCGCGACTGGCGACTGGGCGTACACTTCAGTTCAGCCTCGCGCCAAAGCCTCGAAGGCGGTCCTGGGGAGACCCAGCGGCAATGTTGTGGCATACAAGCCTCGCAACGGCGAGCCATTAATAATCTATTTTCCGATGTTGCTGTTATGCACTGGTGTCCGTGTGGTGTAGATGTTAGGCACTGAATGTCTGGGAGGTGGACAGAGTACTGTGTCACTGTTTGGGTTGCAGCGAAGCGTACAATGGCAGTGTTTGCTAGGGCCGCTGTCGTACAGTCGCTTCTTATCGGTCTCACATTTCTAATGACATCTCTGCGTTCCCGATTTCGGCGTGTTTAAGGCGACGTAACATCAAGGTTCTGCTGTTCACTCTCGAGCGGAGCCAGCCGTCGTAGTAAAATGTGACCCAAAAAGTACACCAGTCTTGGTAATTTTTCAGTTTCGTGGAGCGCTTGTCTTGCGGAGCAGGTCGTGCGACAAGACTGTGGGGGAGAGCGATGCTCCCTGCTGCAAGCATACTGCATCCTTCATTCCCAAACACCCTGATTAGTTATACATCCCGCTGGCGACAGCGCTGTGATCCACAAGACGGATACAAGTTCACAATCAATCAGGAATGCGCATAACGGTGCAGCCTTGATGTCGATATTGTATGCGTGCTCTCAAGCTGTAACTGTAACTTGAAAATCGCGTGTATTGTGTTGGATATGTTGCATGGTCAGTACAATGTCGATGTTTCAGGGGGCGAATGCCACGGATCGAGGCTGGTCGCGCAGACCCAGGTATTTTGGAGTCTTTATGACCATATACTTCGCCTGACTATGTGCTCTTTGAAGACAAAGGAAGCAGCTATTTTCTAACACAACACGCTGGATGTAGCTAGCTAGATGTGAGATAAAATATTTTGAATCCCAGTTGCATTCTAATACATTATAAAATGCATGTGATGTGCCGGCGTCGAGTTTTTTGTGAACCGTGATGATGCAGGCAATTCGTGATGCATTACGGTGGGTAACGATCACACAAAAACGACACCATAATCACTGTGACCCAGCCACTAACTTGGTTCTCAACTGACCCCTGTTGTTTCGCATAAACCTCGCTGTAACTTCAAATATGCGTCGTTTAATTGTGATATGTTTACCTTATACGTTACCCAGCCATGGATAACCTCCAACACGTTTGTTGGATGGGGAGGAAAACTATCTGGTCAGGAGGCCGTTGGGGCCCATTGGTCACAACTCCCATTGTTTTCCACTCAGGTGCGTTAGGTGCAACACCAAACTTGCCTGGACGTGCCACTCTCTCCATGATTACGCCAGATACATTTAGCTGTGTTGATTGCTAAGTCAGGTATCGAAATACAAGGACACGGTTCACAAGATTCGGCTTTTAATCTAAGCAAGAGGTAACTAAATGTATCACAACAGGACCTAGAGCCACTTAGTAACGCCAATGCACCAGGCAATGTGCAGCTAGTGACAGCAGGTTTATTTCACTCGACTTGAAACTAGCGACAGCGGCATGAATTGGCAGGTGCTGACCGCAACAGTGGCACGCGCCGCCATGGCGCGTAACACCAGCGGCTGAAACTGCAGGCAACCGTCACCGAGGCAATACTGACCTGGCTAGGCTGCCGTGAAGTGTCATCTGGCAGTCTCTGGAGACGTGTCGTACCACTGCGCCATCTATCGAGTGCCTGAAACCTGTATGCAACCATCACTGAGTCTATACTGTCCTGGCTACTGTGAAGTGTCATCTGGCAGTCTCTAGGGAGGTCTTGTGCCACTGCGTCATCTACCGAAAATGATCGCTTCGCAGCCGTGTAGGAACCGCAGCTGAGGCGCTCACCCAGCGCCATCTGTCGAGCGCGGGCACGCACGACACCGCCACCTGACAGACAGATTACAGGCATACAGCAGCGAAGACCAAGCCATGTCAAACGATCTAGACAAAATGGAAAATGAAAGGCGTGAAATGCGACTGAAACATGTCCGATATCGCTCATCTTCATTTCGCTTTTTTGGACACCCGCTTTGAGTTTACGCTGTCGATTGCACTGAAGCCTCAAACCACTCTAATGCCTCAGACACAATGTGTTTTTCAGCACAAAGTCCATTAAAACATCCCTCATCGCGTAATTTTCCGAAGAAACGATGTCCGTCCGCAAGTTTCAACCATGCCTTATTTACTCAGTATTTCTGTCCTTTGGATGCCTTGACATTGACATTACCATGGGTGGATTATCTGTTTTGTGGTGTCTTGTGACGGATGACGTTTATCGCAGGTCGTTGCTGCGGTATTCAGTGTAATTGCCGACATTATTATTGCGAACCTTGGCGAAATCCAGTGAGTGGTTATTCTATCGCCGCGTCAGTACATATCACATAGATAAACACATAGCACGCAACACATGCAAATGGGACGCAACTCCGGCGAAAGACATACGATGTTATAAAACATGAGCGACTGATGATGCAATCAGCAACTGTGCGTCATGGCTAGTTTGTCAGTTTAGGTTAGTTCTCTGATGAAAGGCATTGCTTTGCCCTTGAACTCAATTAAGTTTTTGCACTGGCGCCTAGCAGCAGGGAGGCGATTCCACGCCGCCACAGCCCGATAGGGAAATGCCCTTTTTACGCACTCTAAGCGGGGGTGTTTTACAACGCTCGTCTGCAGAACAGTGTCGTCATCGGTGGCTCCGGTGTGCCGCTGAGATACTTCAAATCGGCGCCTGATCAGGTTAATGATAGCCCGTGGCCCGTGATGCACGTAAATAGCGCGATGCAAACATGTGCAGTCGCGGTGGGTGACAGTCTCGTCGACATTGGGCCAGTTTAGCTGTTTTCCGGATTCTCCTCTGCGTTTGCCGGCAACAATTCTGACCGCGAAGTTAATAGCCTTATCCAGGTGCTGGCGCTGAACGGCTGTTATCGGGTCCCATGCAGGTAAATAGTATATGATGTGAGGGAAAACCAGTGACTTAACTAGGGGCTTTATTGTGGATCTGGGAAACACATGTCTAAGCTTGTTAATAGCTATGAGGGAGCCAAAACAGCGCTGAGTAGTTTTAGCCGTTTGCTGTAGCCAGTTGAAGATTTTTATCGATGAGCATGCCTAGTATTTTTACTTACTCTGAAGGAGACAGCTGGGAGTTATCAAAACTCACGCTCAGCCCGGCGGCTTTGCGGGTATTGGTGGGTGTGCCAGCAACATTGAATTTAGTTTTTGATGGGCTGATCTTCATGCTATTGTGACGAAACCATACATGAGACATATTACTTCACGGCTTAGGGTGCTCTTTGACCTGCGCGGGTATCTTACGGCGTCCCAGTGTGGGTGTCTCGTCAAAGGGTGGGGGAGCTGACTGATCAGAGCTGAGCAGCCCAACTTTCTAAAACCATGGCTATAGTCTTATGGACGTAGACTGCAATTAAAAATCCGGAGACAGCTACGTCCACTCCTCCTCCGCCCCAGCTCGGGTAAACTTTCGCAAACGTATTGAAAGTCGCGTGACTCAGTTTAGTTGTCAAGACACCATTTATCATAAAAAAAATTGCTCGCTACCCTACGCAGGGGCTGCCGCCAGCTGTATTGCGTCTTGATTCTTGCCACACGCTACTGGTGATGGAACGGAAATTACAGTGACGATGAGCGTGTTTTGTGCTTTCCGTAGGCCAGCGTGAAAAAAGTGAGAAAAAACGGTGTGGCGAAGGCCACCGTCTCTACGCGCATTTCAAGTTACGCGATATGCTGCCTCTGCTTGCACTTCTACGCAATGCGTAGACAGAACTTGAGTGTACAGCATAGCAATGCACATTATTACCGGGTCTTCACTGCGATTGGGTCCCAGACATGGAGCCCCGAGCGGCAGGAGCGTGTCACGCCCCTTGCTTTACATGTTAGGTGAAGCCAGAATCAGGGAAGCGTGTAGAAGGCGAACCTGACGTGGTCAAAATTAAAATGCTCACTGGTGCTCAAAACTGCGTATCCGCTTTCCGTACCGGGCCGAACAGTCACCCGACCGTCATAACCGACGGTCGTAGCGCAACGTCGCCCCCGCCCACCTCCCCTACCCCGCAATCAACGGTCAATTTCGTCCCCCAGACATACATATACTGCGTAGCCACCAGTCTCCATCCCCCTGGCCTCAACCTCAGCTGGTCGCCGATCGAAATACGTCAGTCGCTCCCACCCCTCCCCTCGCAATGAGTGAGGGTTTTTCCGCCGGGCAGCTGCAGCACTATTTAATCTAAAAAAATTATCGATTATGTCGCCGTGGAACCCCACAAAAACAAGTGGCCGCGTGTGCCCAGCTGCTCACTATGATAAATATCTCGCTAGATGGCAGGAGGTTCGCGCGCGGTCGCTGAGAACAGGTGCGCCACGGAAGTAGTCAGTCCCGGAGTAACTGATCCCTAGCCATGGAGCACTGTCTTTCGTGTCTGCACATTGGTGTATTCGACCGTTTTCATGCCGAGTTGCATGCAAGAAGCTGGGTCGATGGCGTTCATTCCCCGCACAGAACAACAAGCGACACTTACCGGAGCAATAGGATGCACGAAACCTTCATGTTCAGAATGACCTTACGAGGCCTTGGAAAGAGATAATAAGTTCCAGTCGATGCCAACAGTATCTCAACAAATCAGTGCTTTCAAAAATTGTTTACTTATTACGCTAGCATGAGTTATTTAGGCTTTAGTCGCCATTGCATGAATTGGAGAACAGATCGCCAACAGCGGTCAGATATTTAAGGAAAGCTCAAATAGTGAGGCAATACTCGGATTAAGCGTAAAAGAATGCACCAGATAATGTCTGCGCAACATGGCTTTGGGTCAACAAAATCAAAATAGTTAGACTAACGTACATTAGCACGGACGAGCAATAGCAGTATGAACATTTGAACTTAATACATTTGCTTTTGTAAACATCTGCAATGCGAATAAGTGCGCTAACTACATTATCCGTTGCAAACATTTGCTCTCACAAATGCCTGTTTGCTAGTTAGATAGGTAAATAGGCATAAAGTCCCTCTCAAACCCACGTTTTTATGTTTTACCATCGACGGCTCCTGCCAAAAACTTGAAGATCAATGTTAGGCATTGTTCCTCAGCTCCATAGGCATGTTTTACCATCGACGGCTCCTGCCAAGAACTTGAAGATCAGTGTTAGGCATTGTTCCTGAGCTCCATAGGCATTTTCTCAGCTCTGTTCCGGGTGTGTAGCGCACAAAGTTAGTAAATAACTAGATTTCAGTCAACGGGCTGCACCAGATCGGATAAGGTGGTCTGTTGGTCTCTGGCAGAGTTCAGGTCAGGTCATTGGCCTTGCAAGGCCCATATGAGGCGATGGGACTACAGTTGTCATCTTGTTTTGGAGGTATGCTGGAAATGATAAAATGGAATTAATTGATTTGCCATTCTACATGCCAAGCCCGCCTTGCGGCATACTACGTAACGGATAACGAAGATTGAAGGTTGCAAGGACGATGCATGCAAATGGAGCATTATTATCACTATGTAGATGGGGCAAGCGAGTTCTTGGGGCCCCGATGAATCGAGTAAATCAAGCTCCTGGACGCGGTCCAGTAAGGTCAGTGGCTTTGAATAACCTTCTCTCACCGGCAGCTAGTCCCTGGTTGTTTTTTTTTTTTGCTAAATGGGATCAATAATATATCAGTCTTGCTTCACTTTGATCAAAGCACATTTTACAGAAATAAGTTACAAAAACTGTTCATCGGCATGAGCCGTGCGCAAGTTGAGCTACCTCTGGAATGGCACAGGATGACCTGCCACGGGCTGCCGATGCGCTACTTTATGAACGGGACACAGATGAAGTCCATTTTGTCTGCTTCTTAGTGTTTTTTTTTTATCGCCGATTTGCGAAGTTCTGGTACAGTATCTATATATTTTGTTATGACTTAACCCAACTGCAGGCCATTTTTGTGGCCTGGGAGATAATCCATTGGTAGAAAAACGGGTACCAGTGGAGAGTTTGCACGATAAATGTTCTTTGGGGTCTTAACCACATCGTTCTATCTCGCTCAGTTATTAGCTGACTCTGGGAGGGGGCGATTTGACGATTTCTATCGTATCGTAAAACGACATCGCATGTATCTGTATCTTTTTTTACGTGCCACCTGGAATTTTAGCCGTCAGCATTTAGTCACGTACATAGGTATAAATACATACCACAAATCTGGTACGGCGGCGTCACGTCACGCTCCCCCCCCCCCCCCCCCGCGTCGAAGGGCGAGTGTGTGTTATGAACGCCGCTGGGATTAAACAGTGGCCATCAAGGACGCATGCCTTCTCTAGTTGACTCTACGACTGTTACCGGATCGGCAGCCTTCTTATCGGAGGTGGATCCTGAAGCTTGCTCTCTACTTCGCCGACTCGTGGTTTGCTATGCACGCGAGATCAAAACGTTTGGGCAGTGAAATAGTCACTGTCTAATGTCATGAGACGATGAGCTTCGATTACGGGTATGAATTTTATGGTTTCACGGGTATGTAGGTACTTATTATGGCAAATTTTATGTTTTGCAGGTGTTGTAATCTCTGCTTTAAACGGGTGAAAAAGAGAACTGCATATATATGCCATCCTACCAATGGTGTGCTCAACAAATGGATCTTGTTAAAGTTTGCTATAGGATCTGGGAAATAATGACAATTAGTCCTCATTACCCCTGCCTCACTACCCCGCGACTGCAATGTCTCAACGGAGGCGTTCGGCAAGCTGCTACTGATACAAGCAATTTTTCAACATGAAGCGTGATTGAACTCAGTGTGCTTCTCATACAACAGGCAAGCGGCAATAAGACATGGGTGTTACTAGAAAATAATATTTCTGTCACGGGTTGTCATCAAATATTTTTAGAGAGATTCTTTTCCTGTGTGTTAGTAGCGACACAGTATCATAAACTAAATATCATATTCGTCGGTGGCTTTCCAATGACATTTTATCTTTCACCAAAGATCTTGTGGCGTCATGGACCCCTTTGGAGGATTATCTTTGCATTCTTTTCACGGGCATATACGCATGCGGAAATGAAAAGTGCAGGAGACAATATCCATGTAAATCAGAATGGTAAACGCCATGCATGTGTTAAGCAGGAGATGAACAGCCGGAACATTCGAGGCAGACTACGCTAAAACAGATTCGCCACAAGGCCAACTCCAGTCTAAACGGCACTGGCTTCTTCAATATCGTGCTTAATGGTGACATGATTACAATCCGAGGTTATATCATTCTAAGCAGGGGCCTGTCATGACTGCAGCCGCTCCAGACACGCTTCGACCGACCTGTGACGTCAGAAAAGCTATGGAGTAACTGCGCCGGGATTTCACTGTCGCCGTCCTTTGTGGCGTCCATCTGCTCACGCGGTATCAGCACACTACTTTCGATTTGGGCAGCGCCTGGATTTGTGCGATTGGATTCATTTGTCATCACCCCTGGCGCTGGAGCGTCGCATGAGCTGTCAAACCGGTATCCGGAACTAACGCTTTGTGCTCACTGAAGCCAGATCTCCATATAGAGAATGTTGTTATCAGCCTCACATAGTTTGTCTTAAGCCTGTGCACATTGGCCTTCGTCCTGCGAGCGTTGGGTGGTGGGGGCCGGCATCCGTATAATTTGCGTTGAACGAATAAACTAAAAGTTTGAATGCACGACACCGTAGACCCGAGAACCAAGCACCGACAACTGGCAGTTCATCACGGAGGCAGGCGATTTTGGCCCCGGTCGGTGGTGATGATTTGCACAGCACAGCTGCGCAATGAGCCGTCTTTTAACATTGCAGACCGCCGTCCCTGCGGGGTATTGACGATCACTTTTCAAAGGTCCACCACGTATGGCGTCAAACCAGGAGTGTATCTTGCTACACAGTTAGCGATGCAGCCCCCGGCCCCCCTCCGCCACCACTGATCAATTTGACGTTAGCCGCCTAAAACCTGGAGCAAGAAGATTAAGCTCGCGAAGGCTTTTAGGCTCTAAGAGATGAAGAGGGTAGTTTCAGTTACTTGCAGTGCAGACTCACAAAGTTCACATCAAACGGTGGTGACAATTGCCTGCATCGCGTGCACACCACTTGCTGCTTATTTTGCTATTGGAACCCAGTCAGAGGTGCAGGCAGGCAGCAAAGAGAGCCCGAGCCTCTCCCTCCCCACCCTCCCGGGACGGATCGCCAGAGGCCCGATCGAAGGGCCCAAAGAGCCAGCTGGAGGCTATTCAGGAACTCTAGCAATCATGACAGGGCCCTCAACCATCAGTCGCATGGTCTCTTGCGCCGATACAGGGTAGCCCGTGGGACGATACGAGCGGTCAGAGCTCACCATTATCAAGTCAGTTCTGTCTCAGTTTGGACCCTGGACGCTAATTTCTGAGACGGACTCACTTTTACCACTGAAGGCCTTTTTGGCTTACATTTCAGCTAGATAATGCAACAAGTGAACATAGAACAAACAATACTGGACTAACCGACATAAAATGGCAAAACCCAACGCATCTTATTTAAGGAGGGCCTTTTCACGAACATGGGACCTTTCCTCCAACCGATGCCCCCTCTCCCGTACTAAGACTGGTTGCACCTCTGCAGCTAACCGGACCAGTGTTTTGCTGTTATGCACGCGCCCCCGTTCGTTTATGCATGAGAATGCATGCGTGAAAAGTTAGAAGATGCCCCATGGATGAGAAACTAGAAGAAATTAGCGTGAGCAGACCTGATGGACCTGGTTGGACCTGGTTGGACCTGATGGACCTGATGGACCTGGTTGGACCAGGCCTGCAGCCAGTCTTGCTTAAAGCAAGGCTGATCACATAAAATGCAGCAACTTAGCTGGGCCAATGCTGAATACATGGGATGCATATATCCCGGCGCCGGTGATGGTAACTAGGCGCTGAATGATCCGAATGAGCTTTCATCATGACCAGCCGTGTGATGAATCTTATCTTGACCGAAGTGCGCATAGCATAAACACTCCTTAAGTCTATTTACATGCTGCTGAAATGCTCCAGCTGGCTCATCCATTCTCTAACATACCCAAGATGTTTCGAACCACTCCGGTACCGTGTCTTGAAATCCTGAAAATTTGTTTGGAAATCCTCACCCAACCACATTGATTTTAACCTTGCTTTACGGCAGGGTCTAAAAACTGGCATGCGGAGCAGACACGCTCGGTCTCCGAAACAGCGCATCTGATCGCCTCGAAACCCTCACCTATCGATTTCGTGCAATGATGTGAGTAATAGGGAGGCAGTATTAAGACCTGATCTGACGTCAGGTCTTATCATTGCCTATATAATATATCAGGTCTTAATATTGCCTAAGACACATAAAAACGCGAGGGAAAAATTTAACGTGTAAAAGTCGACAACCTAGATCTCAAAGCTTACCACACCGGCCGCTGTAAAAACTTTACCACTGGATGTATCATACCAGATTCCCTCTAACAGTGGAAATTCGGCGACCCTAGGTCAGGTCAAAAGTCGTCAACTTTAACAAACTCCAAAATTCTCGCTTGCAAAAAACTCAGTTCCCAGAATCTAACGAAAAGATTGCTGCAAAACCTTCAGCATTGGATCATCACCATCATAATAAATGCTCCGCGCCAGAAGCTTCATCAGCTTGTTTCAATTGCGTCCAGTGTACTTGAAGAAAGATCAGGAAGAGTTCGTTCTGGTTCACGCGCCCGCGCCATTTTGAATTAATTTGCCGCTGAAAAGAGATAATGCCATTACCAAGATACCTAGTTGGCATTGGAACAAGCCTTTTATTTTGGCACCACTGGTTTTCGGCTGTAATATGAATCATCCCCTCTAACAAATGCCCCAGCTGTCTTCCCTAAGCCTAACCTAGAATGCATGTATTTTTATCACGATATCGCCTAGACAGGGACAACCGTTTCCTGGCGTGCTTCGGGATGCTCGTTTTTCGAGATTGGGGTAGGCTACCCCAATCTTGCCATAAACCCCGGGTAGGGGCACAATCTCTTTGTACCCGGATATGTAGTTTCCTGTTCGCTTGTGGGGCCTTCTTGAGCCGTCCCCAGGCCAAAATCCGGGGAGGAACCCGTTTGTTGACTATTTAGGCGTAAGTTATGGTTTTTTTCATTGCTCATCCTCCACCAACGCTTATAAAAAACTAAATTCCTGCCTGCGTCCTTTCGTTATCAGTCTTGACCCATGCGTTGGTTATAACTCGACTGTCCTGGAGATGCGTTATCATTAAAACACAGCATTTTGCAGAAAACCGTACTACTTGTGAAAGCAACGCCATCTAGCAGTGAGTTCTTGCAAATCTAGGGCCACGTCAATTTCGTCTTCCTGGCGCCGGCTAGCTCTGTTACATTCGGGGTTAAAGCCTAAAGCCGTACAATGAATATTTTTCGACTTGCTGGCGACCTGTCCCATCTTTTAGCTATCATCATTTTGCTGTTGAAAATATGGAAAACAAGATCATGCGCAGGTAAGGGATGTAATTTCCATACGGCCTCAACCGCTGCGATTGCCTCAAGTTGGTTATGAGGGAATAATGTCTGTCTCGCATGCTTTGTGTTGTTGATAATTCACGTCATAATCACTTCGGCTCTAACATCTTCGTAAATATTCTTGGGTTGTTATGAGTTCAGTATATAGAAGGTATAAAACAATGGATGCAGCTAATGGATTGTTAATATTGTGCCAAGAATGCTTTTGCAGTTTGTTTATTGAACATCATTTTTTGTGTCAAATGTGATGATGATGGTTTCAGGCTGCTCCTCTGCAGGCTCAGCATATGTATGACAAGCCTGATATCAGTGCCAAAACTAGAATGTGGAGTCAGCTAGCTGATCATTGTGATAGTGTTCTTGCACTTTGTGTTGTTGGCTCTCAATTTGCTTTCCATGTAGTTTTACCTATCTGCATTCTGCTGTAGTTGGTACATGAGGCAGGAGGTAAATTATGAATTGCCTGAAAATGCACATATAGACATTGAGAGAGATGCCACAAGCTGTACTGAATGAAAACTAATAAGACACTGTGTAGTGCGGAAGGAATGAAGTGATGACTGATAGCAGATACACTGTTCAAAGGTTTTGAAGTTAAGAAGCTTAGGTTGTCCATACCAAAAGTTTTAAATACCACTTATGCTTGGCATGTCTCATTCATTTGAGTGTAGCAGGCAGGTACCTGCAGGTATAGGTAGCTTTGGTGTGCTAAGTCGCATAACCATATAAGCTTGTTAAAAAGTTACTTGTTTTTAATATTGACTCATGATTCCAGTGCATAGTAATGCATTATGACTATTTAGTATTTGGTGATTATGATTGAAACCTTGCAAATATATATTGGTGGTGGTTGGCTTCAATCAGTGAATGAATTTATAAACACTTCTGAAGTGTTCATGTTCTCCTTGGGTTAGACCATTGCATGCAGCTTTGGATTTTGTTTCCAGAAATTGCAGCATCAGCCACTTCCCTATAAATGATTGGTGCACCTGCAGCTCAGACTGCTCTGAGATCGGGTGCAGGGCTGTAGCTGGTACATTTGCCCTGCACCATGTACCCAGTCTCAGGTCTTTGTCTGCTCGTTTGTTGAGATGCAGCTGAAATATGTGAGAGGCCCAAAACAAGATAAGCTATGTTTTGCACATAAGAGTCGGTGATGTTCTTTAGTCTGAAGGCATTTTTTTGTGAATGTATGTCCTATTTTTGAACAAATATGGAAGGTCAAAATGAAGAGACATTGCAACATTGCATTTGGTCATGCCTGATTTCATCCCTGATTGGATTGGATGCAAACATACTTTTTGGATATGACCCAGCTCATTGTGGCAAATAGCATTGGGTTGTGATCAACATTTATAAATATGTCAGCTTCATGAAGGGGTATAAACTGTGCTGGCCCACTTAGGTTCAGGTTTTTGCCATAGTTTAGGTAATGTTAGACTGGTTAGTAGCATTGTCTGCATTACATTGGTGGTCATTAGGCAGTGCAAAGTAAAAACATTTTAATCTCAGCTTCATTCCCATCTCAAAACATAAGTGTTACTGGTTGCTGTCATGGTTGTGGGAATGTGCTTTAGACTGCAGGACAAAAGCATTTAGGGCATGGAGGGTCAGTCATTTGATGGGGCTCATGGTTGGAAGAAAGCAATACAATTTTTTCTGTTAAAGGACTATTATTGAAATAGCAAAAACAAAATTTGGCAAATTGGAGGGCTTTTTCTGCAGCTCTCCCCTCCCCTTTCCTACATCCACAGACAAACCTAAACCTATGATCACAATTACTTTTGGTGACCTCCAAAACCTGCTTCCATCAGCAAACTGGCTTCTGTTGCTGTCACCAATTGGTGATGTCCCAGGCAGATCAAGATCAGTGTCTGGACATTTTATGGTGAATGTGCCAGCTCAGTCTAACTAACCAGCTTTGGTCAAATCATGGATGGGGTCAGATCTAGTTGTATTTCAAATCTAACCAGGAATCATCCCGCCAGAGTTGTTTTAAAGTGTCTTAGTTGCATTCTAAGTCATCAGTGTCAGTCATCTGAGTTACTGCTTTCTTCGCTTAGCCTGGGCAGATGGAAGCTCATGAGGTTGAGAGGCTTCATTTAGAATCAATCCAAGTTCATTGTACAATGTGTGCAAAACTGTGGCCTTTGCATTGCATTTAGACTAATGAAGCTGAAGTAGTACAAATTATGTATGCTGACTAGCTTCAGCTTGAGACAGTACAATAATTTCTTTGTGATCCATTCTCTTCATTTGATTAGTTGAAATATGCTGTGATGGAATCCTGATATGTTGGCATAGTGCTGATAATGTGGTCCATGCTGCTCTGGATCACAAATGCACACATCACCACTGGGTAGGGCTTACATGAAATGTGTGTACTTGAAATTTATAATAAAAATCATGAGCTGTTTTTAAATAAGCAGTGGCTTTGGCAGCCTTTAAATGCATCCTTAGAATACACAAATAAATTTTCCTTTTGAATACTGGCATTATGGGTGAACCTGTCCTGCGACATTTCCTGCAGGCCAGGCTGTCTTTGTTCCTTGAAGCTGTTCCATTCCAACTGCAGAGAGCTCACTCTGAAAGCATTTGGCCTTCTGACAACCGCACACCGAGTTCGTCGTCTCGTGTGAAGGCGCGTGTCCTGAGGGCCCGGTCCGCACCGCAGCAGCGGCGGCGGCGGCGGCTGGACGGCCGGCGCTGGCTCGCGGCGGGCCGGGTCGGCCGGTCCGAGTGTGCGCCGTCTTCCGGGGCGGAGCGGGGCGCGGGCAGGGGCGGTGCGGGCCGGGCCGGAGATCGTCGGACCGACCGTGGCGCTCGGTCTGCCGTTGAGTCGCACGCGTCTTGCCAGGCACCTGTGGGCGGGCCTCCGACACGTTGGCTGGGGGAGGAGGAAGGGTAGGAGAGCCTGATACAACCTGATCCAACCTGACCTGAACCTGATCTAACCCCGGTCATCTGCCGCACACCGGATTCGCTCTCATCATCGGAGTTGGATCAGATCAGTGATCAGTGATCAGATCAGTGGAGCAATGCTGCATGGATCACTAACAGCGGCGACAACCCACGATTTCTTTGTTTCATTGCGGCGATTGCCATGCCGATTTCGGCCGTCTGACATTGTTGCTGCCTTAAGTTGGAACGCCTTCACAATGTTGTCATCTCGGCTGGATCCCGCCTGCCGATGGCATGGCTTGGGGTGATCTCAAGTCCACTGGGCATGACTGCTCGTTGAACCACCGTGGGTCGCGTGATCATGCGTCTTGCCTGCGAAAAAAGACGTGGCCAGTGGGGCTTGTTTTTGTTAGGGGCAGCTGCGGGCGCCGGACGGAGCCGGGCACTGGACCGAGAGAGGAGATAGGGGGGAGGGGGCACCGCCGCGGCGCGCTGGCGCCGGGGCCGGGGCGTGCCCTCGGCGCCTCCAGCTTGACCTGGGTCTTGTGCGACGCTCGTGCCCTGCTGGAGTCGGGCCGCCGTGTCCGACAGATAGGCCGCGCACCCACCTCGCACTGACCCGCGCTGCTCGTCATTGCCCTAATTTGTTAACCGCTCCGAGCCTGATCCGTGCGATCTTCTCCGCCGCGTGCTGTCGGCGTCCGCTGCGACCGGACCGGACCGACCCCGGCCGCCCTCCGTGCGCGGGTGGCCAGGGCCCTTCCCCACGTGCCGTTCTCCCATGTGAAGGCTGCAAGTTCCGCACTGGAAACCCCGGCGCTTGTCGCCAGGCTTTTCGTCTGTCGGTCTGGAACAACTGATATTGCGCTGAACTCGAGACTCGACCGCCAGCGGGATATGTCGGCGGTAGAAGTAGCCATTGTGGCTAATATTTCGTAATATTTAATATTTTTATATTTATAGTGACCTATTTTACTACTAATATTTAATGAAATATACCAATATTTCAAGTGACCGGTACATTCAGGCATCATGCCACTTTTCAGGACACTCCACAATAAAAACAGAAATGAAGACAACGATCACATTGCATTAGATCATAACACCCAGCACACAAAATGAAAACATCTCCAAGAGCGGTATACGCATGCGTCAAGGCGTGCACGAGTTTCACGTATCATTTGACCTGGCAGCCGATCGTCTGTGATGCGTGGCCGTGGCTCCGTTCAGTCGGCGAAGGTGCCGCATTGATCGGGAGTGGTCGCCTCCTCCGCCTGACGCGAGCCGTCTGGCAGCCGCCAGTCGGCTGCGCGACGGTGGGCCGCGCTGGGAGGTCTCACAGGCGCGCGGGAGCGCAACGCCGGCCATCGTCCCTCCTCGCTGAGAGGCGCGCTGTGGCCGCCGGCTCGGGCCGGCTCGGTTCATGTGGTTATGCCGGGTGCGAGGGCGGTGGGGTTGGTTTGGTCGATGTAAAATTGATGCAGCTTGCACGTTTTGGTTTCCTTATCTTTTTTGGTTAAATATGTGTTATGAGAACTCTGTGCGTATGCAGTCTGGGCAGGACAGCTGAGATGAAAAGAGGGCCATTGCAGTGTCCGGTGTGTGTCTGTGCAGAGGACAGGTAATCGAGTCCGAGCGTTATCATGCGCACGGATCCGACTGCTTGTCGAGTGCATAAGTAAGGAGCCTCAATGAAGCTCATTCTTCTTGATGGTATGAACCAAAATGTGTGAGCTTATCATGTCTCCCAGCGGACGTCCCTATGACATCCGCCTCTCTTTCTCAGCAGATGCCTCCAATGACGCGTATGTCGTCGAGCGACGGCAGATATCGTTCTTTGGCGCCTGTGCGTGCGTCAGCAGATACCCTTCATGGCATACTGTCTGTCGGCAGGCACCCCTCATGACATTCCGTTCGTCAGCAGACACCCCTCATGACATGCCGTTCATCAGCAGGCACCCCTCATGACATTCCGTTCGTCAGCAGACACCCCTCATGACATGCCGTTCGTCAGCAGACACCCTTCATGACATACTGCTCGTCAGCAGACACCCCTCATCCCTCAACCCTCACTGTTCGTCAGTCGGCGACATGTCTCGTGACGTAGCGTGCCGTGTGTCGGCAGGCATCTCGGGCCGGTCGCAAGTGCTGTTTCTGGTGACGTACGTGGCGCGGTACCTGGACCTGCTGACCAACTTCGTGTCCGTCTACAACACGACCATGAAGGTGGTCTTCATCGCCGCCTCGGCCGCCACCGTCTACCTCATGTTCTTCAAGTTCAAGGCCACCTATGATCACAACCATGACACGCTGCGGTCAGTGCCACCTGCTCGTGCCCCCCACCCCTGCTTCAGGGTGGGGCCGGCGCGGGAGCCTTCCGACCGGGTGAAGTCGACGGAGCCTTTCGTACGCTGCCCCTTCTACTCGACGCCACCTGAAAGCTCTAGCAGCTTATCTTCACCCCGGCTGTTGGCACCATCTGCGAGCTATCGTATAGGGAGGGAGGGAGGGAGGGAAAGCTGTTTCGCCCCACAGCGCCACCTGCGGGCTAAAGCAGTCTAAAGCAGTAAAGCAGGCTCAGTCTGAACTGGCCGACGCTGCCGGACGTTTACTTTGTTGTCGGCCCACCCTGCCGTGCTGGTGCTTCACGAGGCTTGCGCGTGCTCGTCGACGGCCCCTGCGCCGCGCTCGTCGCACGGCGTCTGACGGGGCGCCGCTCCCGAGGCGGCGTCGGGGCGCGCGCGCAGCGAGTGTGGCCAACGAGTGTGACCGGTGCCATCCGCCGCCCGCAGGGTGGAGCTCCTGCTGGTGCCCACCGTGCTGCTGTCGCTGGTCGTCAACCACGAGTTCGCCCCGCTCGAGGTCAGTGACTCCGCGAAGAGCCGGGGAGCCGGCGCCGGCCCCCCGGGGCAGTGGGTTGGCGCGGTACGTCGCGGCGCTGGGTGCCGTCGCAATCGGCGCTTGGGAGGGGTCATGGGCGTCTTTGAATGACGCTGGGCGCAGTGATGCTGCTGGCAGGGCTTCGCCAACGTATTTCTGTCCTCGCGGGATGTCCTTACGCTCCCCGATGGAGCTGAGCCCGACCGGTCCTGGCGAGGCCGGTCCGTTGCATAGTGGTCGGACGACACACGGTATGGGGCAGGCAGATGTGCTCACCCCAGTCGTTTTGTGCAGGGACTTGGTTTGTGTTGGTAGTGTCAGGTGACGTGAGCTGGCTGCTGGTGTTTCTCACCCTCGTGCCAATGTGCAGAGAGGCTTGTGAGATATCCAGGATATGCATATATGCAGCTTTTGAGAAGTGGTTATGGGGGTGAAGATCATCATGACGGCAGGCTAGAATCGATGTTTTGGGATTGGGGGGCTCATTTTGCTGGGTGGTCCCGCTCCGCCATCAAGAAGGATCGGCGGCCGGGCGATAGCAGCCGATGCTTCTGCCGGAAACAGCGTCGGTCTTCGTGTTCTTGTTTACGGAAGCAGGTTACAGTGAGTGCTTTGTTTCGCGTGGGTGAATTTCAGTGCACTGTGATGATGATTTCTGAGGTTTTTGTGCGCCCCGACAGTTGCGGCCATTTGGCGCTTAGTACACAGTTGCACTCACCAAACGGGTAGACAATATGGCAGGTGCCTCGCACCGGGTCGGCCATAGCGGAAATGGATGTCACATTCAAAGGTCATCGCAAAACTCCTCTGCTTTGAATGAATGGGACTAGCTGTCACTTGCAGTGACTCCAAAAGTGTATTGAGCCACACACGGCACGAAATGAGCCGTTTTCTATTGTAGCTCGGCTCAAAAGCCGGTCGGGTAAACTGCAATATCATGCTTCGATAAAGAGGTGCGTTGGTTAATAGCCAATCAGAGCAGGTATTCAATAAACTAACCGTACTCTGCATTGGAGCCAGGCTTTTGCTGATGACTGAATGGGATTGGTCGCGTGAACCCAACGCTTAGTACGTGTTTGCTGCTATGCATTGGAGCGTTTTGATTAACATATTGCGAGACAGCATATAGGATGGAAGTGTGATAAATAGTTTTGAGGAGTGGATACCGGCCGCGTTCACGGCCGGCAGCGGGTAGCGGTCCTCAGATCATTATGACGTGTGTGGGCGTCGGCGCCGGACCCGCAGGGGCGCGCCTGATTGCCGGATGTGTCGTCTGTCGGCGCGCAGCGTCCGGGGGAAGCACCTGACGCATGGCAATGGGCGTCACGCGGCGCGGCGTCCCTGGATCGCGCGACGTCACGAGGCGCCAGCCGTTCGGGTCAGGTCGAGAGGCGGGCGACGTCAATGCAGGCTCAGCCGCCGAGCGCGGCGCGAGGCGCCAACGACGGCGCCGGTGTCCGTTGAACGCCAGCACGGCGCGAGGCGCCAGCGACGGCACCGGTGTCCGTTGAACGCCGGCGCGGCGTGCGCGGACCCCAGCCCGACGAGCCGCGGGGTGTGCGCGGCTGGCGTCCCCCGCCCGCCGCGCGTGGCGCCGGCCACGAACGGTCTGCTCTGCGAGCATGCGTGGGCGCGACTGCGATGCAGTACCGATCGAGGCCGGCGCCTGGGACGCGCCGGCAGTGACGTCGGGATCCGTGATGGCGCGGTGGACGTGGTGCCCGCGGGGTGCCCCGGTCTCGGGAACTCGTAGCACGTCGTGTCGACGCTCGCCGCCGGGGACTTCTCCCTCCTTTTCTGCCCCCCCCCCCCCCCTCCCCCGCTTTCTTTCCTGCGCCGTTCCAGCGTGCGTGTTTTGGAAGGTAGAACGATTACAGGAAGATGATGAATGTATTACTTTCCCTCTGACGTTATCCCTGTTTTTACCAGCTGGACGCGATTGCCGTACTCTCTCTCTCTGACCTTATCCCTTTCTTTATCCGCCGGACGCAATTGCCGTCCAGCCATGATGGCAGTTCCGACAAGCGTGCTTATTGCCTGTTTCCAGCAGCGACCAATATCTGGTAAATTGGCTTCTTTGGCGTATAAATTCAATATCGGATTGGGGCCGCGAGTGACCCGGGAAAGCGCTTCTCTGCCGCAACCATTTCTGAGATTTGTTGTCGAACATTCATGTTGTGAATGTGCTACGGTGTGCAACATTTCAATGCATTCCGTGTCGTTCACGCAATCCGGCGAAATAGCTGCACGGTGCCGGGGCAGCCGCCAGACGGCGTTCGTATTCCGCCGAGTATCTCCCCGTCATTTCGCGCACAAAACTAGCCACAGAATAACTGCAATTCACGCACAGTGAAGGTCTTTCACCGTCAGTGAAGTCGTTTATTGGGTGCCACGTGACTACGCATCTGTGGCACCTGAGAGCCCAAATAGTCAATAAACAAGCGCGAGTTTAGAAGACAGCTGCGTGACCGGCACTGCCCGGTCTTCCCCCCCCCCCCTCGCTGCACGTGCGCCTGCTCCGCCCGAGCGTCCGCCGCCGCGCCCGCTGACGCCGCCGCGCCGTCGCCCGCCAGATTCTGTGGACGTTCAGCATCTACCTGGAGTCGGTGGCCATCCTGCCGCAGCTGTTCATGGTCTCGAAGACGGGCGAGGCTGAGACCATCACCAGCCACTACCTGTTCGCGCTGGGCTCGTACCGGGCCCTCTACATCCTCAACTGGATCTACCGGTGAGTGGCCGCGCTCCTGAACGCGGCTCGTGCTGGGCCGCGCGGCTGGTGTCCGACCGCTGGACGAGGGAGCGCTCTGGGCTAGGCACCACACCTCAGCTGGCTCTGCGGGTGTGAGCGGGAGAGGGGCTCAGCTCGCGTCGCGGGAAGCCCGCCAGATTGCCGGACTGTTCAGGACGGCTGGCGTTCGGCCATCTCGTCATCAGGCCGCGACGCCGCAGCCGCCGCGGCTCCGCCCCGCCCTGGCGTTGTGCCCCGTGCTGGAGCGCACGTCACGCCACCTAAACGGGCTGCGGGGCTGGAGCTGGAGCCCGGTGCGGCCGTGGCTTGGCCAGACGGTGGCCCCCTCCCCTGCCGCAGAGGGCAGCACAATCGGCCGCCCGGGCAGGCCCGGTCCAGCGACCGGGGAGGGGAGAGGGGTAGACGTGTAGCCATCCAGCGGCCTGAGGGTAGGGTAGGAGTTAAGCCGTCCAGTGGCCGGGGGTTAGAGCTGGGGCGTATTGGTCCAGCGGTCCAGCGCTCGTAGTCCCGTCCAGTAGCAGGTCTTTTCCAGCCACGAAGTGCGTCAGGGGATTCCTCGCGCCGTGCTGCCTTACAGAACGTGCCTTGGAGTGTCTCCTGGGGATCATCATGAAAACTCTCGTGGACAGGAATGCCCCGCGAAAGGTCTTACGTTTCTCTCAGAGTGGGACACGAGTTCATGTCTGAGTGACTCGCCTCGCAATGCGTTCAGCGCCTGTCGGCGTGACGTGGTGGCCGTCGTGTCCTCCCTGTTCTCGATGCCCATGCCCATGCCGAAGAGCTGGCTTCTCGGCCGGCCCGGCGAACTTGTCCATCCTGCGAGCAGGGTACGGCGCCCGCTGACCTGGGTCGCAGCGGACCGACCCGCTGACTGGCTAACCCAGGCCGAGAGGGCCGCCCGCTGAACTACGTCGCAGCGGACCGACCCGCCGGCCGGCTGGCCGAGACCGAGAGGGCCGCGCGCTGAAACACGCGAGTGGACCGACCCGCCGGCCGGCTGGCCGAGACCGAGAGGGCCGCGCGCGAACGGACGCCGTCTCAGGTCCGGCCGGCTGGCCGAGACCGAGAGGGCCGCGCGCTGACAGACGCCGTCTCAGGTCCGGCCGGCTCTGCTGGCGTGGTGTCGGGCTTTCTGACCAGCATGCGCCGGACGCGCGAGGAAGCGGCCCCGGAACGGCGCCTGTTTGGCGCGCCTATCACGGTCTGGCGCGACTGGTCGAGAAAGAGACGAGCTGAAACAGGGGCGGCACTACAACGTGCAGCAGCGCGCCAGAGCATGGCGGGAAAACGTCCGTTGAACTGAAGTAGCTTCACTGGGGTCAAGGCCCGTCGCATCAAACTGTCGTACGTCAGGCACGACACCCATGCACCCTTGCACCCGTCGGGCACGCTGACTCAGAACCATTCCTGCGAAACAAAACGTCATAACGTCAGCGTTTAAACAAGTTGCTGGCGGTGCTGCTCCTAGTCGTCTCTCCTTCCCCCTCCCCTCTCTCCGCTTCCGCCTTGGGCGTCGCGGCGCGTGGGCGGCGCCGGCCGACGGGGGCGGGCCGGAGTGCAGCGAGCGTCGATCGGCCGCTGGCTGAGCAACGAGGTCGTCGGTCGGTCCCACGAACTCCGCCGACGAGGGGGGAGGGGGCGGCGTCCCACGCGGGCGTGGGTCGGGGCGTACGGGTCAGTCGCGGGGTCACGCGGCGCGTGTCGGCCCGTCTGGAGCGCCTCCCCCACACGGGGCCGCCGCGCCGGGCAGATCTGGTGCCGTCTTGTATGGCCTGGTTCGGTCTGGTCCGATGGGACTGACTCTCCCAGCACACACACGAGCTTGAGAAAATCGCTCAACAAAATTAACGGAATCCAAATAAAACGTGATATGCGGCTGTCAGACCAGCTCAGGACTAATAAAGTTTCGTCTATGGCTACGCTTCGAGCTGCTCCACTCCGTCTGTTTTAGTGCGATTTGTCTGGACTGACTCGACCCTCCCCAGCTGATCCGGCTGGCGCCGCTCTGGTCTCTGTGGCGTTATCTGGTCGGCTCGTCTGGTCGGCCTCGCATCTCATGTGGTCTTTTACGGCGTCGTCTGTGTTAGTCCCTGTCCACCTCCCTGTCGCAACGGTGGTCTGACGTCACACCGTGCATCTGCGTCACTTCCACGCCTGTTAGCGGTCCTCATATCTTAGTGAGAAGACGATCATCTCATCACTTCCCGGTGAGCAGATGGATGACGCGACATCATGCTACACCGCGCTACACGCGCTCGCCGTCGCAAGCCTTCCGCCCGCGCCCACTGCTCCGTCATTCGTCGACGCACCCACCGCTGTCCGGCTCGTCTCGGCGCGCTGCCTGGAACGCTCCCGGGCGCATCAGCAGCTCATCTTCCGCGCCATTGTCGCGCGCGCCCGCCCGCCGCGCGGAGGACGGACGAGCGAGGCGGAGACAGGGCGCGGCGGGGCGGGGCGCGGCGGGGCGGACAGTCGTCGCCCCCGGGCGTGTCTTCCGCGTCGGCGGAATTGTGTGCCGACGGAAATCCCTTCCCGTGAGGGGATCATCCGTTCAGGAAAGGATTTCGTTCGAATTATCGGTGGTCAGCTGTAAAAAAAAAACTGGCTGTCGCATGCAGTTCCGCTCAAGGCCATTTCAGCCTTGTTTGGTGTCGCCGCCTTTCCACTGGTTTTTAGCTATTGCTCAAGACGACCCAAGTCCGAGATTGAAAAGGAAAGGGAAAGAAGGTGAAGTTGACACCGTGCTGCTAAAAGTACTCTAATTATTGAGGTCCTTAAGTGGCTAGCAGCATAGAAATGCTCGCGTAATTTAACCTTGTTAGGTGCTTGATCTATGCAGACAGCAGGCGCCAGCAGTGTTTGGTGTTATCTTTCCGTCACAAGGCTAGATTCATTTACATCTGGGGCAGGCTCCATGCTTCCAAAAACCATATGGAGATAACACGGTCATTTTATATAGCTCTGACTTGTTCTCATCTTAATTTGTGAATTGCTCTCGAAATTCTTGCAGAGAATGTCTCTTTCATTAAAAAATCATCGTCTGCCATCGTGCTGACCATCGTTTCATAATCAATCATCAAATCAAAGTTTCTTTCATTAAGTGAATACCTAAAGGCCCCAGAATTGTTTTTGCAGGCGTTTCTACAATTAGGATGTTGGTTGCTTGTCAGTTTAATTTGCGTAAGAAAGGTAATCTAAAAATTCCTGCATGATGCGAAAGATCAACAAGTATAGTTCATTGCAGTCAGCTCGGAATGTGAACTATTTTTAATGATAGGACCAAAATTGCCCAACGATGGTTCCAAAACATCAAGAAAGCAAATGTGAACACCGGATGAAAATAGCCGTTATCAGTACTCTGCTTAATCTAGGTTTGTTACTTCATGTGAAAGAAAACAGTGCATAAATTAAGTAACACCAAACACAAAGGCACGTGCTGCTCGGAGGACATGTCTGTGGTGCATATCATTACCTGTTTTTGTACTGGTGAGTAGATATGTTACCTTGGTGTTTTTTTTGTGATGGGTGTCTGTGCAAGCCATGAGGTATGCAATTCAACTGTTGTCATGATGAATAATTTGTTAGGAATTTTGAGGTAGGATTGCTGTCGTCATGACACAGCTCTCTGGTTGGTTCACATATTATGACCTTTCGACTGTGCGAACACACCTGTTTGTGTCGCCTAGCCATCAGTCCATATCAGCCCAATGCTGTTGACTGCAGAGATATCAAATTATTTCAACCCTGGTATGTCAAGAAAGCAAATATCTGCAATGTGACTTGCCAGTCCATGCCAAGTGTGAATGGCAATGCTGCCCTCAGGTACTGATGCTGCATTGGATGAGGAAGGACAACATAATTCCACAATTTTTGCCACTAACTGTGTAGCATTCAGAGGTCATTTCTGTAGCTTAGCCTATTGTTGCAAGCTGCTCATAAATGCATCAGGGTGGGAGTAGATAGTTTGTTTCTGGGGCGGGGCAAAGTACATGATATGATGCCGGGTGGCCCATCTGATCAGAGTGCGGTAAGTTTGTGAGTGTCATTGGCCAATGCAAGACAATGCTGATTTCCTACTAGCCCTTGCATGTCAGCGAATATTCGGTGTCACAGACTCCAGGTGTATCTTAAATGTCATCCTAAACAACGTTATTCAGAACAACAAGCCATGATTTACATTGCGGAATGGGAAGCAGTAGCCTTGCTTGCACTTGTTGGAGTTCTTGTCATGTATGGACGGTCTAACACATGTTACTTAGACATCATATATGCCATTGCCATAAAACAGCTTATGGTCTTATTTACCAGTTCACTTCCTTGTCATTCTTGATTACCTGTGATTGGAGAAACTGTTTTTAGCATAGATATATGCTGGAATATCTGTAAATCAGTTTTTCCTGTTTTTTTTTGTTGTTGTTGCCAATTTCTGTGATCGTGCTCCTTGCAATGCATAATGCGCCATCCATACGCAGAGTACCGGCTTCCCCTTTTTTTCTTCTTTTTTGTTGTTCAGTTCGCTTCAAAAGCGTAGTTTTCGCCCATAACCCGTTCCTTGATTCGAAGTAAGCGGGATCGAACTATCGACCGTCAATTCGACGTGATGCCGCTCCCGCCCATGTAAACACACCTCTGCGAGAGGTTTAACGTCGCATGATCCGTTCCAATCTTAATTCGAATTACCTTGGGCTGCCCATGTAAACAGTGTAACAGGATCGGCACGACTGCCGCCATACGGAGCGCCGCAAAGCTCGGGGCCGTCGGCCCGGAACGCCGACCGAGCAGCGTCCTTGTGCACCGGGCTGCTCAGGGCCGTGCACCGCGCTGCACGGGACCGTGCACCGCCCAGCGTCCAGCGACGCGTCATTGTCGTCATCGGGGTGTTACGGCGCACTCAGCTGCCGATCCTGTGTGGCGTCGCTTGCCTCCCACCGTGGCAAGAAAGGCGGGCACCGCCCAGCGACGCGCGGTCGCACCGCGTGCTACTGCCTCACCGCCCGGGGTGGCGGTGCACGGCTGCACTCTCCGGGCCGGGGGCACGCTCCGTGCACGCATACGCGTCACGACAGGCAGCCAATCAGCTCACGGCGCCGCCAGCTGACTGGGCAGCTATTGTCCAGAGCCCCCGGCCGGCACCACCTTCACGCGCTCCCGGCACACCCGGTGGCCGCCGGCGATCGAGTGACGAATGAAGTCACGAATGACGTCACGAATGAAGTCACGGATAAAGTCACGAATAAAGTCACAAATGAAATAACGAATGAAGTCTCAAATGAAGTCATTCTGAAAAAGCTCGAAGCGTAGCCATAGACGTAACTTTATTGGTCCTGGGCTGGTCTGACAGCCGCATATGACATTTGTTTTGGATTCTGTCAATTTTGTTAGGCGCTGTTCTAAAGCTTGTGTGTGTGTGTGCTGGGACAGCGGTTTCTGAGATACGGCGCGTGCCTGAAGGTGCGGTAGCTGTTGCTGTGGTGTTTTGCTGCTCCCGCCTTGGCCTGCAGCCGTAAGTGCACTTCGTCTCCGCTTGGAGCTTTCGGAACTGGCGCCTCTAGAGATGGTCAAGAGTGCTTATGTGCTCTGAAAGTGGGATCCGGCAGGTAATATTTTGTTAAGCTTTAGAAAGAGGCTTTCTGGGGCTATTTCTAGATCTAGAGTAGGAAAGTGGAGAAAGGCATCCTAAGGTATGAAGCGCTTTGCAACAAACATGGCGTCTGCACTGACGACAGGACTAGCGTTCCCGACAACTGGTTTTCATTGGAGATTGGTCAACCAGCGATCGCTATAAGAACTATGTTGAATACCAAAGCGGGCGGCCGATAGTCAGTGCATGGACTTCGGTGCATCTCTGTGCCAAACCGCGGCGCGCCGTTGTCCATTCCCGAGAGCAGGGGCGACATGCGCACTGGTGGGCTGACCGGCGGGAGACACTGAATCCATGCAATAGATGTTAACCTAAAATATACTAACGGGGCCCTGGTGCCCCGTTTCCTTATAACTGGGAACGGGATCTCAATGATGGGAGAGTGAGTGGAATGGGCGTGGCGGTGGGCGTGCATTGGAGTAAAAGGGCTACAGCGGGCCGCTCGTGGCTCCGGATACGGCAAACAACGGCTGGGCTCGTGCTCATCGAGGCGAGTCACGTGCGTGTGGTTAGCTCCTCTGACGCCGGGCTTCGTTTCTGCTGCGATGTCAACAGCACTTGTCATTTTCCTTGTGGTATGTCGCATTCGGTAAAAAGAGCCGGGCGTGGCAGACAAGATGGCCGCGAGAGGCCCAGGCCAGGGGGCATCCGTCATGAAACCCCATATGTCCTAGCTTCGTAGCGTATCTCTCAAAAGCTGTATTTTTGCCATCAACAAGACTGAGAATCCAGACTAGAGACGCAGGTTTTAAACCCGTCAACCCGCCAAGCTTGACCCGGCGAGAAGCCGCGGGCTCCTGACCCGGCTGTGGGACAGATTCGGCGGGTTGTGCAATAACCTGTCCTGGATGATACGGGGTCATACGGGATAATGTTATCAGCCGTGATCCTGTACGTCTCCGTGAGATCCACACCGAATAATCGTAATATTAGTCGCGTTTTATGCTCGTTTCTGACACCACCTATTTCGGTGCGACTGAACGCGACGTAGGGTCAACACACTTCACAACGTCTTCATCCGGGCATCGCACTGTATCGCAGACCCAAAGAAAATTAATGCTTTGCCTCAGTGCAGCGGGGCGTCTGGATCTCGAAAACGCGGCCTCCTGCCTAGATGGACGTGAGTTGTGTGTCTTGCGGTTTTTTGTGGCAATGGACGGTCACCTTTAACAAGCGCGCCCAGGCGTCCTGAAAAGCATCGCTTCGCCAGCAGCTTCGGAGCAGCAAAGCCACCGTCGTGGTTCCCCAGCTTGAGATCCCTTCCCAAGCGAACTTCTCCCGGAAAAGGCTTTGTCAGCATGAACTCGTGACAATTGGGGCGGCGCCGGCCGGCCGCACGCACCCGATTTCTTGATATCGTCCTCCGTTGTGTCGCCTGCCGCGGCCGTACGTGGCCACCATGGTCAGCTCCCGGAAGGATGGCGACGCGGTGTAAGTGAATTCCTCGCACAATGGCGGTGTGTCTGCGGCGGTGGGTGGCGAGTGGTGGTGGCATAGCTACGAGGTGTTACAGTACACCCTCTACGTTCTTCTAGCCCGTGAGATGGCTTGACGGGTGGGGGTCGTTGCGTCTTGGATAAGACTCATGTAAGCACGACTTATGCTCATTAAAGGGAGTGTTCCACATTTGTATGGAGTTTTGATCCGAAATAGCCGTCTTGAAGCTCATTTGGTGCAGTTCACAGTCGTGCATTGTTCAGACCTAAGCCCATCTAGTTTCTGAGCTGCACGCCTACGAAGATGGGGAGACTTTCGGGGGGGGGGGGGTATTTGAAGGTTACCCTGGCTGTCATGATGTCATACTGACGTCATTCAAATCCTGTCATTCCATTGGCCATGTGGCGGTCAAGGCCAATCTTCCAGGCAAGGCCAAGACAAAGTTATCAAGTCGTCCATGTCTGACGTTCATGAACACGACTTCCAGATATGGTGGCCGTCAATTGCCCTCAATCATTGTTGTGGAAGGTACGATGACGTAATCAATGACGTGTCAAAGAGCATACCTATTAAACAGAGAAATTGTGTTGTCTAGACCAGCCTTTTGTACTTCAAAGTATAGCAAGAGTTATAAGTAAGGTTTCCTTTTATATCTCATCCGTGCTTCATTGTCTTGAAATGTAAATAATTGCCCTTAATTAGGAATGGCATGCTTATAATGCAGTGGCCACAATACTATTTGATTCGAGAATTTCTGCGATCCGGAGCGGTCGGCACGGCCTAAACTTACATGTCCTGGTTTAGTGATAACCTTGCCGGAGTCCAATAGCTCGGTTGGTGCGTTCGAAAACCTCATCAGATTCATCCCCAGCATTACTTCGGGCGCATGTCCTGGAGCGTCGCCCACTACGTCAGCGTTTCACTGGGTCGGTCGACTTTTCAGGCCTCGCCGGCGCTTCATGCCCATTCGCGGTGTTGGGAACGCAGCGTGCATATAATATATTGCACGGTAGTTCTCGGGCAACAAGCTTGGGACGAGGGGTTATGCAATCACGGAGGGGGCCTGCGGACATGGTGCACACTTCTTAGACGCATTACACGCTCATCTGGTTTGCGATGGTTCTGGCGGAGCAACCTGCGCGAAATTTGGCCCGGTAATAATCTGACGAGCAGGTGTAGGCAGGAAGTGCAGGCGATGCTGTATCTGTTGACTTTATATAAGCCGCTCATTACACCACCGAATGCGACGCATTTTTCAAAGCGAAGCCACACACGTTCTGAGAACGTGACTGGCCCATACGATTCTAGCGCGACGAATCACAGCGCCCCACCCACGTTGGCAGCGACGCGGCCGCAGCCATCACGCGCCTGCCGCCGGCACGGGCGCGAAGAGTGACGGAGAACGGCGGCGTACGGGGCCGACCGGGCGATGCGCCCAGCGGGCTCGCCACCTGCGGTAGGAACCGGCGCTGTCTGACCTGGGCGGCCAGCGCCGTGTCATCTTCCGCGCCGGTGGCATGGAGAGACGTTGTTGCGTGGCGGCGGCCGTATAGGCATGCTCTGCGTGTCGGGCCTGAGCACGGAAATAGCGACCCCGTTTCTGCAGGTCACGGTTTTCGTCGGAACCACGCCCGGGCTGTTGCTATGGTGTGAGCAACGTTACCGGCTTCTTGCTATCAGCGACGGCAGCTTCAGCTATCAGCTATCAGCTCCAGGCAGCGACGGAAAATACGTATAGCGCATGCCTAGATCTGTGGTCTGAACTCTGTTGCATTATATTAGCAGATGCCTCTTGCTCTGTACGCCATTTCATGAACTTGGAAGTAGGTTGTCACTGATGTGTATCATTATCAGATACCTTTTAACTAGATAAGACAAATTTATAACAGCAGTTATTGCTTTCATAAATAAATAAAGGCAGACTGTGTCAGAGGAAAGCCATTCAGCCAGGCTGTTTCATATGACTTTTTATTACACATTACATAGATAAATCGAGCAACTTTCGTTCCTGACCCGTCGTATCCGAGCTGACTTATCCCCGCCGCAGGAAGCAAGTTCATTTGACGCCGTCCCCGTCGGCGCGGTGCCGCCCCAGTTTAGGGGCTGCATGTGTGGGCAGTGCTCCCGGTGGACAGTGCTCGCGCCCGCGCCGATGGTGTCCGCCTACATCGCGGCGGCGATGTTGCTGTTTACGCCCGCTTTATAATCGCGAACACACACCGTGGAGTGAGCGAACGCCAATCGCGCCATCCGTCGGGGGCCCGGGTTCGAATCTCGGTTGCGCCACAGCTCTTGAGCGCTAATATAGCCAATGCAGTCGCTTGCGCTTCATAAAAGGGCGTTGCGACGTGCGTTGCGCTCCCCAAAAAAGGATTGACCAACGATGACGCCGGCATCGGCCCGACCCCGTATTGGACCGGACCGGACCGGACCGGAACGGTACGGTACGGTAACGGGCGGTACTGGCCTCGCGCCCTGCCACCCGTCGTCGGGTAGCAGAGAGAAGGCTCCAGCAGATATTTTCTTGCTCACTTAAAGTGGAAACACGCCTTACGTGTGGTGGGCGCGAACAGAACAAACAAGGTTATTGGGAACGTCTGGCACGTGATTTGTTCCAACAGACGTAACTGCAAATGACCCTAAGACTCGATCGGGTGCAATATTTTTCACGATGTTAGCATGCAGCCTGCGCCGTCACTGCCAAGCTGAAACCCAACCCGCCGAACTGTGTCAAACCAGCCTCCTGTCTGTTTCCAACCTTCAGCTCTTAAAAACTGCATGAGTCTACTGTTTTACACTGGATGGCTTACGATCAGGCGAGGCTGAAGCGTGCACACACGGCCTTTCGGTATTCATGGCAACACATGATGTTATGGAAGGGGTCTCAAAGGCTGCAGCTTGGAGCATTTGAAGCCTGCGAGTGGTTTTTGTCACGAGAGCGACCCTTGCGCATACGACTCCCTTCCTTCCAAGCAACGTAAATGCGACAGCTTGCAAGGGGAAATATCGTCAGATAACGTCGGCGTGAGTTATGTTACCACATGGAAACGTGGATAAAGGTAGAAGAAAAATATGTAGTAGTCATGCATCAAGGTGAATACGCTTTGCTTAAATGCAAGTTGTTCAGATTTCAGAATAGGCTCAGCAGGTTGGAAGGATAACTCACCTGGGCTTTTTTGGGGACCTGCAAATCACGGGAAAGACTTCAGCCAGTGGAGGGGACCGAAAGCAGGCCTATTGGCCGGACGGGTGGGGTGGGAGACAATCATGCCGTCCCCGCTCTCGCGCTCGTGCTGCCCCGCTTAGCCACGGACTCCGGGCGCGGTGTCCCGCCTAGCGCTTAGCGGCTCTGCGCGACATGAGCGTGACCAGCGCGCGGCAGACCGCCGAACCTCGCGGGCGAGGTAGCGCCGACCCGCGGCGTTCGGCGGGCCCCGCTCACACGGGCCGCGTCTGCCACCGGAGCGTGCGGCGGCGGCGCTCGTAGACAGCGCCCGGCGGACGCTTAAGCGGCGCCCCCGCCGACCCGACCGCGCGCCCCGCCCGCGTCTGCTGGGACCCTGAGCCGCGGGACGACACGTGACCGCCCGCGACGGGGGCGGCGCCGGTGCTGCTCACGGCGGCGGCGGCAGCGGCGGCGGCGGCGGCGGCCTGCCGTCGGACGAGGCGGTCCGCCGGACTCGTGGCTGAGCCCAGGCCGCCCGCCTGAACTGGCGGGTGACGGGGCTGTGAACGACCTGTTCGGTCCGTCGAATCTGCACCTGAGAACATAACTAATGCAAAGATGGCTGCAGTTCGTCAGGAACTATGCTTATATATATATATATATATATATATATATATATATAATATGACAATATAAAGGACATTGCCCATGGTTTTTCTTATGTAGATAGCTTTCCATAGCGACTGCCGCGACTGCATAGCGCGCCGGACGGCGGGCTCTCCTCCCCCTCCCCCCCCCCCCCCCCCCCCCCCCACCTCCTCCTCCCTCTTACAGACCGTGGCGTCGGCTGCGAGGTGGAGCTCGGGCTATCCGTTGTTTCCACCGCTCGTGTGCTTGGTAATGGCCGACTGGTAAGCACATCGGACTCCAATGTGGCTGGCCCGGGCTCGAATCCAGGTTACACCATGGCCCCTGAGAGCTGCTAAGATCGGCGCAGTCGCTAGCGCCCGTAATTGGAGTGCGGTGACGTGTGTCGCACTTCCTTAAAAAAAAGAGCGCAGTGGACGCGTGTTCCGGGCTCGCCGCCGTCGCCGGTGTAATGCGACGCCGCCGCGGTCGCCCCGGCGATGATTGAGGAACGACGGCAGCGGCGCGGTGCGACCTCGCGGTGGCCGCCGACATCCGGGAAAGCAGGCCTGTCATTGCCGTCAAGATCCGTCCGCTTCCGCTCTGCCTGTTCCCCCGCGATGAGCCGTACGGCGAAGAACCGTCCAGGCCGCTCAGTCGTTATCGGGATCCAGTAATGCATGTTGCCTTCCAGGGACTCCCGCGCTGTGTTCGCGCCACTGGGATTCAAATAGATATTTGGTTAGGTATGCCGGCCAATTGCGCGGCGGATGCGTGCTCCTGCGCGCTCTCGCTCGCCACGCCAGAAGTAGCTGCTCGCCGCCGGTTCAGGGAAGTGGAAATGAGCGTAAGATGACATCGCCAGGGAGGGGAAGTTATTACGCGGTGCAGAACCAACTGCGTCTGGATTTCCCCACGATATCGGCAGGGGCGTTGGGACGCTGACGGTTGCCACTGCAAGTCCCGTGAAAAGGCGACAACATTAGTGTGCTAGACACATTGGCTTCGCCCTGCTTCGTGCGGGCGTTTGCTGCATGCGTCCTCTGCGTTGGACAAATATCACTGGCTACTTTGCTTGGTGCGGCGAGGAGTGTCGTCTTTGGCCGGCCAGCGCCGGTCAGCCTACTGCTCGGTACTTGCCACGGCTTCGGTGCCGTCTCACTCAGCCCAGCCCAGCCCCAGCCCCAGCAGAGGCCGAGCTTGATTTGGTTTGGCCGGGCTGGGCTCAGCGCGGCTCGGCCCGGCTCGGCTCGGCCCGGCTCGGCTTGCTCAGCGCTCTGACGGCTGTCGGTGGGAGTGGCCAGGTGGCGTTCCGACACCGGTGAGGTGTGGCCCGCCCGACCTCGCCGGCTGGGCCAGCACCGGCGGTAAATTGTGGCCGGTGTCGACGGGCCCCGTCTGCGGCGCACTGGATGACCGTCAGTCACTCCGGACACAAAGGTCTCCGCGGCGAAAGAAGCGCTGCTTAGCAGAGGCTGCCGTATGGTGCTGCGCAATAAGCAACGGCGGGAATAGGGTCCGCGCAGACAAATGTGGCTGGGGTGCCGAGCTTGGGCGCTGCGTGGGGGACTTATTAAGTCGCAGTCTGCCGTGAAGGTAAGTGTTCGTCCTCCATTTATTTGTTATGTGTCATGTCATCGGGGTTGTACGACGCACTCAGCTGCTGAGGCCATATGGCGTCGCCTGCCTCTCACCCCGGCAGGAAGGGCGGGCACCGCGGGGAATCGAATCCCGTACCTCTGGTTTCCCAGACGCGCAGTGGTTAACGCACTAGACTAAACCAAAATATGGAGACATTAAGTTCAAAGTTTCCCCACTCACTCCTACCGCAATTCTACACACTTGCCAAGCGGCTTTTTTCACTTGAGCTGTAAGAAAGGACATCTCAGTAACTTTGCCCCACGAACTTTGTATCACTAAAACACGAAATGTTCAATGATTCGTTTAATGTAGAGATTTGGAGTGAAGTGCACAACATTATGTTCGCACGATGGAGAATTACTATTGTTATTACTTAACTATCCTAATATAGGACATTTTCCTGCCTTTGGATGTTTTTTTACTTAAGGAAATGAAACCCCGGGGCCTATTCTCGTGAATTAAAGTTAATTGTAACGTACATCTAAATATAACCCCGATGTGAAAAGTCTGTTTTGGCATTTCATTTGTATGTGAGCTTACCTTGACCTCGAAATCGATGTTCAGCGCGTGTTTTGTAAACGCCTGGAGACCTTTTGATTAGCACGTGACTCATTCAAAGCGACTGATTGATTTGGAGATCGCAGGGGAGGACAATTTGCTGCGAAGCGGGGCGTGCTCGGCCACCGACCCCGGTGGCGCGAGGGTGTACGCAGCTTTTCTTGGACTGATCTCAGCGTGGCCGTTATTGGAACACGATCATCTCCTAAGAATACCGTCACCAGTCTGTTGATTGAGCTCGTTGGATCATCCCCCATCCGGCGGCAGGTGGCTCGGGAATGCCAGTCTTACGGATCCTGCGCAGGAGAGCGATCACTTGGGAGCGGAATGTATCCGGTGACGTCAGCGAACCCAAAGCCTTCAGCAAGCCAGATGTGTTCTCAAATTTCTGTTCTCCAGAAACGGCACGGGCTTTAAAATTGATGGTCTTCTGGATCCGGCATGAGATCTTGGTGGAGCCGTTACCATATGCAGTGAGGCAGTAAATGGAGTGCGATAGTACAACCGCCGAGACCACTGCGGGCAGAGAGCTACGTGGAAGGTAATAGCGTGTATGGTCGCGGCTTTCTAGGACGTCAAAACACTTCTGGGGACGACGGAGAGACGTGCCAGTCCCAGACGGACGTCAGGCACGGGCCGGCGCCGGCCGCGGGCGGGTCACGCGCGTCGCCTCTGGCCGCCCGAGTCCGGCGACGACGTGCTGGGACACCGGCCGGCGCCGGCGGCTGTCGCGCTCTGTGTGAGGTGTCCCTGTCGGGGCTGGGCTGGCCGCCGCGCCGCTGGCGCCGGGCGGCGGGGCTCAGGTGACCCAGACCGGGGCGGTTGGAGCTGCTGCGGGCCCGATGTCGCAGGTGCCGAGGTCGCACCACAGGCTGGATTGGTTTTCCGTGGGACCTGGCGGGCGTTTTTTACGTGATGTGGGCCTCGACTCCCAACAGCGAGCGACACAAACAGAAGGCGACTTGGAGACTGCGGAAGTCAGAGGGGCGAAACTGTTGGTCCGCCGCGCATAACGGACAGTTCGTTCACGAATCGCGGTAGCACCGTGCCTGCTCACAGAGCGTGGGGTGACCAGAGTTCGTCCGTTAGGGGCAACAAGATGAGACGCCCTGTTCCTTGTGGGCCTGGCGGAACAGCCGAAGGAACGGAGTCCGCTGGCAGGCTCGGGCTTCTGCACGAATTAAAGGGAATGTGTTACGTTTAAAGATACTGCGGCAAGCACGAGATGTGGTAAAATAAGCTCACTTATAAGTATTAATATATTTTTAAGTGGAAAAAACTGTCGTAGACAACACAATTTCCTGTTCAGTAGATTGCTTCTCAACACGTCATTATTTTATTGCGTCATTGTACCCTGCAAAACATGGGCTGAGAGCCAATTGACGGCCATTATATCAGGAAATCGTGCTCACGAACGCCAGACTCGACAATTATATTTTCGTGGACTTTCGCCGCATGGGTAATGGAATGCCAGGATTTGAATGACGTTATTGGCGTCATGGATGCCTGGGTGATCTTGAAACATTTGCATGGAATATTGTGCAAATCTTCGCGGGCGGGTGGCTCAGAAACTAGAGGGGTTTAGGTCTGAAGGAGGGCGGGGCTGTGAACTGCGCCGAAAAAACCTCACACAAATATGGAACACTCTCTTTTACAAACACCTGTGACAAACATTCACAATCGAGAACCGCACAGGTGACCTGTTTGGGTGCGTCACGCCTAGCCGGGCCACGATCTCGTCCCCGTCTGCGTCCGCCTGGGCCACGTTTGTGAAGTCCGAACAGTGCTCGTCTGGCCCGTTTTGAACTCGATGGTAGTTGGTGAGCAGACAACGTGCTGAAGTGACGAGTTTCGGCCTTGTCGGGCCTGATCGCATTTGTTTCCTCTGAACGGTTGCGGAGGCGGCTGGAAAACGTTCGCAGGGGGTCGTTGGATCACGATCAATAGCGAGCCTGCAAAAGCAGACCACGTGCCAACTCTGATGGCGCGTGCATCAGCCTTGCCCGGGGACTGCCCAGCCGTGCTCAGGAACCGCTCAGCCATGCCCGGGGACTGCCCAGCCGTGCTCAGGAACCGCTCAGCCATGCCCGGGGACTGCCCAGCTGTGCTCAGGAACCGCTCAACCGTGCCCGTGAACTGCCCAGCCGTGCCATGGACTGCTCAGCCATGCCTGGGGATTGCCCGGCCATGCCCAGGGACTGCCCAGCCGTACCCGGGGATTGCCCAGCCATGCCTGGGAGCTGCCCAACCGTGTCAAGGGACTGCCCAGCCGTGCCAAGTGGCTGCCCAGCCGTACCGTGCGTCGTGTCTAGCGAGCAGTTTTAGTGCCCGGGGGACTGCTCGGCCATGCCCTCCTTGCTGCAGAGATATCCGCCGAAAAATGTGACACATAATCGCAGAAAAACGTGAGCCGGGCGGCCCCCCGCTGAATCCTGCTGCGAGCGTTGCGTCGGGTTGTGGAAAGGATGTAATTTCCGCGCTCTTCCGGTGAGGGGCCCGACGAGGCTTCAAAGCAGAGAGAAGTTTTTAATTGAGACCTTGATGGGAGAGTTTGATGTTCTGATTGGATTCGTCCTGGATAATGCGATTTGAGGACCACCTGGTGCGCCCGTTGATGGCGTAACGGCCAGTTTTCTGAAAAATGAGGATTACACGTGGTGTAATCCTCATTTTATTTGGGGATCCTCATTTCCAGTGCGGACATATCTAGTGCTCGAGACCCTCCGCAACTGCCCGGTGAACTGCGGCTAGCTGCGGGGCTGCGTTTCAAAACGAACCCTACGCGCCTGGGGCGTCTCGGAACCAGACGCAGCGTTCTACGTGTAGACTCGAGGCATTCAATTTAAGCGCGTAAGCGCGCTGCACTTGCAGCCACCACGAAGTCCGTAGTTCCTCTCTTGCGTTGTTCTCGACTTTCATCGCTGTCATCGGCTGTGCGCGTGCCGTCTGCTTCTGCCCGGTCGACGTTGATTGGCTGTCGCCCGCTGTATTCAGGGCGCGCGCGCGTCGTTGCCGTCAGATGACGGGGCGCGGTCGGCGGGCGGCCTCAATGTATCCAGCGCTGATGGCTGTTTACGGCGGCGCCAGAGTGTCGGCAGTTGTCAGTCGGCCGGCTTTGGGCTAGGCCGGCCTGGGATGCGTTCGACTCGAGTCGCTGGACTGCACGACACTGCACCACACTGCACTACGCTGTACTGTACTCCGCTGCACTGTGCTTCACCACACGGCCCGGGCCGGGCTGGGCTGGGAAGGGCTAGGGTGGGCTCTGGGCTGGGCTGGGCTGGGCTGGGCTGGGCTGGGCTGGGCTGGGCTGGGCTGGGCTGGGCTGGGCTGGGCTGGGCTGGGCTGGGCTGGGCTGGGCTGGGCTGGGCTGGGCTGGGCTGGGCTGGGCTGGGCCGGGCCGGGCCGGGCCGGGCCGGGCCGAGCCGAGCCGAGCCGAGCCGAGCCGGGCCGGGCCGGGCCGGGCCGGGCCGAGCCGAGCCGAGCCGAGCCGAGCCGAGCCGAGCCGAGCCGAGCCGAGCCGAGCCGAGCCGAGCCGAGCCGAGCCGAGCCGAGCCGAGCCGAGCCGAGCCGAGCCGAGCCGAGCCGAGCCGAGCCGAGCCGAGCCGAGCCGAGCCGAGCCGAGCCGAGCCGAGCCGAGCCGAGCCGAGCCGGACCGTACTGAACTGGGCCAAACTGTTCAGGGCTGGATTGGGCGGGGCTAGAAGTGAATGTTGCTGCATCAGTGCGAGAAGCGGTGCCGCATCGGTGGCTTCATGGCATTCCTGTTCTTTCCGTCCCATGCTCGACCGAGCGCCCCCAACCGAGAGCTAATCGTTCCGGAGGTTAGTGCCTGTGCCCTGGCTGAGGTGAGGCAGAGACTGGTGGCTCTAGCGGCGGACTGTGACGTCACTTCTGCGGCGGCGGCAGCGCATGCCGGGCGTGCGGTCAGGACCAGCGAATGTCAGGCCCGGCCGGCGTGCCGGCGCCCGCTGACCCGACCCGCGTACCGACGCTGGTGACCTGGCGTCTGCGGCCGGCGTTGATGCATCGGTGTGACGCTGTGAAATGGCAAGGCGTTGTGCCTCGTATTGGAATTCCTTGCTCCAGCTAGTTTTGCTGCAAGTGTCGGGTCGCATGTGCGGTGAGGTGCTCGCGATGTCTTGCTGCCTCGCCCTAATGCTTTGCTCTCTTGATGCAGCCCCAATTGCGACGCCGCATCACTTGGAAATGACAAAAAGTCTTCCACAAATGGGTTCATTAAGCACTGTTGGAATGGCTCCAGACATTTTCTCTGATCAGCTAAAAGCTGTTTTCCTCAATCTCTTCGTTTCCACGTAACATTTAGCCAGATTAGTTCGACGGGTGCACTGTACAAAGAACAAACGCTCTGCGGGACGAGTTCGCCGTCGCTGAGCGCAGCTTGTCGCGAGGGCCGTAGCCACATCACCCTTAGGCGAGCAGTTCCAGTTCAGTGACACTCAACACCAGCCGGATTACGGCAGTGTCACCTACCGCTGTGCCCGCGACACGCCGTCGCTGCGTCCGGAACTCACGCGCGCTCCGTGATGCCCGGCTCCGTGACGTCGGTGGACCTCTCCGCGAACCAGGCGCTCCCCGTGATAGGCCGGCGGCGCCCGCGGCGTCGGCGGCGGGCGGCGGCCTCGTGCCCGGGGGTTGCGCGGCGACTCTTCACTGGGAGTCAGTTTTTTCCAGCTTCGTCTACGGCCGCTAGCCAGTTCGTTTGCTGATCCTGTGGCACGCTAACTTTTTCATTGCCGGGAGGGACGCTGAGCGTGAGTGCCGATGGGTTGCGTCATGTTGGACCGCAAGTTATATTCGGATGTTTGGACGGTTGAAAGTTGCTGTGCCGTCGCTGCTTCTCAAAGGCAAGGTGTACTTTGGCTTCGTTTCAGGTAGAAACATTCTCGCTCGTGCAGTGTTATAAATGCGCTGACGTCGTATCGCGGCATTTGGGTAGTGGCAAGGTACGGTGTGCCGTGGACATTTCAGTAGCGCTTCTTAAGTTTGTGGCGCAGCATCCGTCCTACATAACGCACTTGGACTTCCAGTCTTCGGCTCACTTACATTTACCTGGAATGTGTCTCAGAATTCCTACTTGTTACCCTGGCCCCAGCCACAGCTCAACCCACAGCCCGGCCCAAGCCACAGGCCGGCGACAGTCCTAACCACAGCCGAATCCCAGCCACAGCCTCAGCCCCGCCACACTCCAACCCCAGCCACAGCTGAATCCCAGCCACAACCTCAGCCCCAGCCACAGCTCAACCCACAGCCCGGCCCAAGCCACAGCCCGGCGACAGTCCCAACTACAGCCGAATCCCAGCCACAGCCTCAGCCCCGCCACATCCCAACCCCAGCCACAGCTGAATCCCAGCCACAACCCCAGCCCCAGCCACACTCCAACCCCAGCCACAGCTGAATCCCAGCCACAGCTCACCCCAACCACAGCTCAACCCCAGCCACAACCCCAGCCCCAGCCACAACCCCAGCCCCAGCCACAGCTCAACCCTAGCCACAGCCTAGCCCCAGCCACAGCTCAGCCACAGCCACGATTCCAGCCCCACTCGTCCCCAACCACGATCCCAGCTCCCGCTCGTCCCCAGCGCACCGTTGCTCGGTCTGCCACCTGTTGGCCGCGGGTGTAATCTCCCCCGGCGTGTTTGTCGCTCGCCGCTCGGCGCGCAGGATGCTCAGATTGGATTCCGACGACACTGGGTGCGCGTCCGCCCGTCCGCGGAAACTATAATCTGGACGCGATTGGTTCTCAATCGAATCAGCTCCGTTCTTTGAGTTGCCGGCGCCGGCGCGCGGCGGCGACGGCGGCGGCGGCGATGACAGCGGCCTCTTGGAGGCGTGGCGGCGGTAACGAGCCATTCTTCGCCGGTCGGTGCTGGCGAACGGGAGCTGAGCGGAAAACCCAGCGCTGGCACGGGCCCCTGGAGAGTCCGCGGCGGCCGCGGCGGCTGCCGGGACGGCGCGCTGCGATGGCTACGACGTACGACTCTCCTGATGGTTGCTATGTCGTCTGGCGGTAGATGTGCATGCATAGCTGATAGACGTGTGAGTTGTGTGTGATTCGTCTCCTGATCTGCTCACTCACGTGCTCTCTGGTCTGGCACGTCGCTCGGGAAGCGCACACTGGCGGCCGAACGTTGAAAACGGAGCCGGCTGGAGGCCGAAGTGGCGTATCATCTCTTCCTATGTGTGTCACTCGCTGACGCAGCCAGGCGTCGGCCGCGAGCGCCGGCGCCGCCGAGCCCGGCGGCTCAGCCCTAGCTCGACCCCGACCACGTCTGCACCCTGGGCGCCGGCGATCCCGGCTTACGGCGCGGGCCGGCCCGGTGGCCGCCCTTTGTCCGGGCGCGGCGGCGAGGGCGGCCCGTTCGCCGCCGCCGGCGCCGTGTTAAGTCCCGCCTCGGTCTGATGGTGCGGCGATGATCCGCCGCCGGGCCCCGCGCCGCCCCGGGTGGTCGGGTCGTCGGTCGCGGACGCTGACCCCTCGCCGCCGCCTGTGTTTTGCGGCGCTGGGGTCGGCGGACGGCGTGAAACGGCGCGCCGTTTTCGCGCCAATCCAGGCCCGCGGCGGGATCGACATCGCAGGCTCGATTCCCGCTTCGGGGTATTTTCGCTGGCCACACCTCCGCGTGTGGGAAAGCTGCACGGGCGTCACGCCACTGCCGCCGAGGCACTGTGACGCCTCTTACCTCAGGACTTGTTTGCGTCGATGCATGGTCTCAGAGCTAGATTATTCGTTTGTTATCTTCTATTCGCCGTTTATGCCTTGCCTGGCTTGCTTTCCATCGGTTGGGGTTGAGCCGACGGCAGTGGGCGGCGCTGCCACCCCCGTGCCGTGTTTGCCCCGTGCATCGCCCCCGCTCGCCGGCTCTGCCGCCGTTGGCGGTGCCGTCGTCTCGTCGTCCAGACATGGCGGTCGACCGTAAAGAAGGCGGGCCGATGATAAGGTCGTCGCCGCCGGCGGCTCTGGTGCCGACAGCCGGGAGGGGGCGCCGCCAGCGATGGTCGCAGGCAGGGCTGGGGACTCTTCACTCGACGTCGCCGGCGGCGCGCGTGGGCCGGCGGACGGCGCCGCTGCTGGAGGGCGCTCCTCAGCGCGCCGGCGGCGGCAGCTCCGATGTATTGCTGCGCAGTGTCAGCTCGCAACGCGCTGAACCAGTGCTGGCTGTGTGATACGACTCAGCTGAGCACGCACCGCATGCTATCAGTGCCCTGTGTGCCCAGCCGCGGGCGCTGGATTACGCGACCAGAACGGCCGCCCAACTGCGGAGATGGGATTGATCTGTGGTCGACGACGAGCTTGAGCTATGACGTTGGCCTCGTTATGTTGGGTTACGTGTCGGTGGCTTTTTCACTTGCCGTCTACACTGTACAAGACGGCTACCGCCCACCCCCGAACAGGTTCGGCTCAGCTCTGAGGAATGTTTCAGAGCAGCTTACCAAGCGGCAGTGTAGGTAGCTGAATACCAAGTACGAGCTGAAGGACAGGGCTCAGGGCTGAAGGACAGGGGCCCGTCGCTTATGTTTGTGTGAGTCAAACAGCAGCGTATAAAATATCTGAGATCCAGCGCAACAGTTCTTATTTGATAGGTCTCGTGGGTCCACTCACGCACTTCAGCGTCATAAATTTGCATCAACCGGTACCATTTCCGAAAGATCGTCTTTAAACTAGTGACGTCTTCTTTTAGTGTTACGTTACGTTCAAGTGGTTAATGGGGTTATGTAATCGCATCATATGTGCCAGCCTTCGGTCACTCCACCTTGCTGTGACGCCACGCACAGGCAACCAACGACATGACACGTGGTGCGTACGGTCAACAGACGGCTGTCTCTTCGTTCGCAGCTTCTACTTCGAGAACTTCTACGACCTGATCGCCATAGTTGCGGGCGTGGTGCAGACCGTGCTCTACTGCGACTTCTTCTACCTGTATATCACCAAAGGTGAGACTGTGCTTCGGCGCGACGTCATCTGCAGGCACGTCACCCCACGCGCGTCACCTGCAGGCACGGGATCCCTGCAGGCGTGCCACAGGGGCCCCTTGGTGTGGGCGTCCTGGCCGCGCAGCTGGAAGGTACAGGCTCTTTGCGCGCGTAGGGCCGGGCTCGAGTCCTGCCCGGGATGAACGGGGGGGGGGGGGGGGGGGGGGGGGGGGGCTCTTCACAGCTGCAGTCGGCCCGCGTGCCCGCATGCTGGCGTGACGCCCTCTCGGCGCCCCGTGCGGTCCGGCTTGGGTGTATGCGACGTGTCAGGACCTTTTTTGTGCTCCCTTCCGCAGGAAGTCCTCGTTGCTCGTATCGAAGGCACAACTTTTGTTTTGCTCTACTGTTTGATGAACCCTTTGCGTTTGCGATAGCTGGTAAATGAAACTGGAGCAACTTTAAGATTTACCGACAAATGCGATCTGGTACTTGCAGAGCGCTGGTTCATGTGGTGAGCCTACCATCCGGCGGATGGCAAGAGAGGCTGCATGTTTTCCATCAGCGTGTCAGGGACTTCCCTTCCCCCTGTTCCAGGAGAGGGTGAAAATTAGCTTGGGTGTAACCACTGGGGAGGGGAGTGACTCTGGGATGACAGGTCTCTTGCAATTTTCCCTCCAAAAGGGGTTTTGTCTCCAACACTGCCTGTGAAAATGCACGTTTTTACGCTTGTGAATTGAAAATGCTAGTTTCAGGGAAGATTGTCCCCATAATTCAGTCTGATCCTTCCAATCCTGGTTTTTGCTCACCAATCTCGAGAGACGCGGGTACGCCCATTAGCACAGCCAAATGCGCGAGCGGTCTCATCAAATATAAATGTCCTGGATGCTCACCATCGAGATCGCATCCAGATGTTCCGACACGCCTACAGACACTACTGATGCACGTCGTTTTGGACACCACGTGATGCAGTTTGTCAGCCACCCAGCCGTGCCGGCCATCGTTGAGTCACAGCGGTAACGACCCCCCCCCCCCCCCCTCTAGTCCTGGCAGGACCGTCTGTAATAAGCACGCGGGGAAACTCGACCTTCAATACCGCCGGGGGCGTAGACGGCGGAGGGGGAGGCGTGGAGCCATGCGGACAATATCACAGCGTGCCGTCGGTCGGGCTTGGGGTGGTGAGAAGCCAGTGTGCTTGTTAAAAGCCGAGAATGGATTGGCTGCTGTCGGCGTGGTTATCGTGAAATCTGGGCGGTAGTTGTGCGTTTATTTTAGGCGTTGCGAGTTGGGAGTTCTCACTCTGGCAGTCGATCTTCAACAAACCAGGAGGTGCTGGTCAAAATGCGTCGTCGAGGCATTGGATTTATCGGCGTTACCAACCGAAGTAATCAGGCAGGTGTTGTCGATATAACCATGCTTTTTGACATCATATTTTGATCAGCACCTGGTATATTGAAGATCGAAGTACCGTTGTCAGAATGAGAACTGTCACCCGTGCTGAAGAGCAAAGAACCCAATGCTTCGCTTTTATCGAGTTGGAGAAGCATATGAATATCTTTCGCGCCGGTGAATATCTCGATCATTGCGCCTCATTTGCTTTGTACGAGTCATCTTTGTAGGTGCCGCCGCCCGAGCAAAAGTTCCTCGTGGATATGAATCTGATGATCGACATCTCATCTCCCGTGCCGCCTCCGTGCGTGGCGATGATCGAACTGGTATTCAGGCTTCATCCGCGCTCTAGTGTTCAGCCTGCCCCGCGCGCATTTTGCCAGCAGGGCAGACGTGCCGTTAACATTCCACAGTCACAAAGATTCTCCTGCGCAGCTTGTGCTCGCGCTGTGTGTGTGCGGCAGCCTGCGCTCAGTGCGCACGCAGCGGCCGACCCAGGACCAGCCTAGTCGTGAGGGCTCGCCGGGCTGTGGCCTAGGGGACGGGCTGTGTTCCCCGGGTCTGGTCTGGGTCTGGATGAACTCCGATGAGCCGGGTCGGGTTCGGTGCGCGGCTCCGCCGATGGCTGCCCGTCGGCGTCGCTCGCTGCCGGCACCCCGCCGCCTTCGGCCGTGACGCTCGCACGCGCCCGTGTCCGCGTCACACGCCCGGCCGTGACGCGCTGTGCGGCCGGAGAGCCCGGCTCGTCGGTGGACCGGGTGGTGGGGTTCCGGTGATCGCGGCCTCCTGTTGGGTCCGGTCAGCGTACCGCCGGACAGCCGATGTCGGCGGAGGACAACGGCTCTCCGCTGGCGCCGCGGAAAATGTGACGTCAGAGAGGGGTCGCTTTGTTGTTATCCCCTACAGGGCGGGTGGGGAGGGAAGGGGTCGGGTTACGCATCCGGAGGGAGTCGACACATGACCAGAAGCCGGTGCGCATGGGGACTGAGCCTCAGCCACCGGGGAATCCAACACATGCCGGACGCTGGTGTGCGCGTGTATGTGTGGGCTGTAAGCTGAATCATGACCGTCGACATCGGTTCAACCGGAGCTCCGGGCCTAAGGCGCAGAAGCCCGCAGCAGCGTCTTCGCGAAGGTGGTGGATGCCGGCAGTTACCTTCCGAGAACGAAAACTCACGCGCTTCAGCTTCTGAGGAGCCTGGGAGGCATGTGGTGAAACGAACGTTTTGGGGGCGTCGGAATCCCCATGCATTGCGCTGCTCGCGAGCGTACGTAATTTAGTAGTTCACTAATTGCCGGAGCAGTCAGCGCCGCTACCCACCCTTGCCCCACAGCCCTTCGGCGTCGCGGCGGGGAAGTTTGGCCGGCATCTCATTGCGTCGATGCCAGCATCTCGGTGATTTCACTCGGTACGATGATGGTATTTCCATTCAGTGGAGCCTCGTGGACTTCAAAGGCTGTGCTTCGGCCAGATTCCGCGAGCGATATTGGAGCCGTGTTTGCCCCTGCTGCCTCGGCTCGACCCTCCGGTGGCCGAGGCTGTGACGCGATGCGACGGCTGTCGGGTGCGTGCCGACCGAACTGGTGACTTGCGCGACAGGCGACCGAACCGCCGACCGAACTGGCGACTCGCGCGGCACGCGACCGAACCGCCGACTGACTGGTGACTCGCGCGACACGCGACTGAACCGCCAACTGAACTGGCGACTCCGCGGCAGGCGACTGAACCGCCGATCGAACTGGTGACTCGCGCGGCAGGCGACCGAACCGCTGATCAAACCTCCGACCGAACAGGCGACCCGCGCGACAGGAGACCGAACCGTCGACCGAATTGGCGACCCCCGCGGCAGGCGACCGCGCGCGCTGTAAAGCGGCACAGAGACATAAGTGCCGTTTGACGCTTCGAACACTGCCGCTGGTGCCTGGACATGCGGCCAGCGGGCAGCCGGCGCCGCTGGTCACGACGGCTGAGGGTGATCTGTTTAGCCTGACCAGCTCGCGGCGGTCCGCAAGGGATTTCCGATGGCTCAGCGCTGAAACGTGCGCCGTGAACGATGCTGGCGTGCTGCGTTCGCGGTCCTGTTGCCGAGGGCTTTCTAAATCTTTTGTGATCTCGGCGTCGTCTGGAGATCTTTTCGTTTGAAATGCTCGAGGGCTTGTTGGTTTAGCAGGTAGTACTTGGCGAGTGGGCTGCTCTCGTTTGATGTCGCAGATTCCATTGGCAGACTCTGATATCTGAGCGGCTGCTTGAAACTCTCTCTCGACGGGACCTTTCTCCACTCTCACCCGACGACAGGCTGCCTGGCAGCTTCTCCCTTCTCATGAGAAATTTCGAACTAAGGCTGGGAAAGCTAGTGAGATGCTGGTTGTTTAAAATATTAGATAAATGTATTTTTCCGGTTAATAGGTCACTTTTCAAGTTCAACATTGGTCTTGATATGTATGTATGACATCACCATTGATGAAATGGGCATTGAAGTGTATGGTATCTATTTCAAGTACCGGTAGCTGTCAAACTTGACTTGTTACCTTTCGGGCCCTTTGTGGCGCCTTAAGTCATGCTCGGCCATTCGGCTCACGCCTTTTTACTGCGGTACAATGGCATACACTAATGTATTGCTGCCCAGTGAATACTGGCATGTCATTCGATAAAGGCATTTTAAGTTGCTTATGCCTCAGAGGGGAATAGTATACCATATCCGTTTCGCCTTTCACATTTCAAACCTGCTTGTGGGACCCAACATTTTCGCTGGTCACCAGATTATACCCATCCATGTTACGACGACGCCACAAATAATGCTCGATGCAATATGACGACCTGTCTTAGATTACTTATGTGCGAAAGCCATGTAGGGATTTGTGCAAGGTCTAACGAGGTTGAATTCCGACATACACTGGATGGCAATAATAGCTGCAATGATGATGCCACGCGATGGGGAACAACGTTAAACGAGCGCGCCCAGGCTTTACTGGACGTGTTAAACTGCTCTGTCCGGCTGTGCACTGGGGTACCGCTGAGGACGGCTCCCTGGGTAACTGAGACATAGCCCCTCCCCTCCCAGTATGACCAAAGTCGTATAAAATTATGTATTTGTGATGTTTGGAGGGTCCTAGCAGCTTTAATTAGGAAGGATTGTTGCAGGGCGCTCTTTGAGGCAAAAGGAAGCAAAATCGGTTATTTTAATCAGGACGTTTTTATAACGGCTCCCTTCAAGTTGCGGCTCAGGTGGGGGCACGATATCTGTCAAAATTATTTTGATGTGGTGGATCGCTTTGCTTAGACACAAACGTGTGGTATCACCCACATCGAAATCGGTTCATTGATTGACAGGCAATATAAGCCAATCGCCAGTAAGGGCACTGCATGGACAATTTGGCGAGGAACCTGGCTGACATGACCATTATCATTGAGTCATACGTCACGACCTACGAGAAGAGAGAGAGAGAGAGAGAGAGAGAGAGAGAGAGAGAGAGAGAGAGAGAGAGAGAAAGAGGAGAGAGAGAGAGATAGAGAGAGAAGAGAGAGGGAGAGAGAAGATGAGAGAGATAGAGCGGGAGAGAGAGAGAGAGAGAGAGAGAGAGAGAAGAAGAGAGGAGATAGAGAGAGGAGAGGAGAGAGAGAGGGATAGAGCGAGAGATCGAGAGAGGAGAAGAGAAGAGAGAGAGGAGAGAGAGAGAGAGAGAGAGAGAGAAGAGATATAGAGATCGAAAGAGAGTAGGGAGAGATTCTCTCTCTCTCTCTCTCCTCCTAAAGACTTCTCTCTCCTCTTCTCTCCTTCTTCTCTCTCTTCCTCTCTTCTCTCTATACTCGCTCTTCCTCTCTCTCTCTCTCTTCTCTCTCTCTCCTTCTCCCTCTTCCCCCTCCCCGAAAAATGGCAGGGTGATAAAAGTCACAGCTCGGTTTCGAAGAATCACCCCCGTCTTCTTTCTTGGTTACAGAGCTGATTTAAAAAATACCTTCTAGCCCCTCCCCCCCGTCATCTCTTGTTGAGGGAGGGTAAAGTAGGGTCACGTGGTCATCTCGTGATGGTTAATGGTCTCCGGCAAGCCGAGGGGAAAACTTATTTCACGCCTTTGCTTCCACGTCCTGTCCACACCTCGGCTCGAGACATCGCTATGGCCGGACAAGGTGCGGCACGTGCCGGTTTCGGGGCGGCACCTCGTCTTCGGCCGGCGATGCTTTATCAGGCGGCTGCAGCCGGACGGTGTATCGAGTTGGCGGCCGCCGGTGTGCCGCGGCCGTCGGCGGGGAGGTGGAGCGGCGGCGACGCGCCCCGGCTCTGGTCTGTGTTTGGTCGCCAGTTGCAGGGCGTCTGTACACGACCGGGTCCCATTACCCGCGGCGGTCATGCGGGCAACCGGCAATGGACGCACTGGACCGACCGAACGGGAGGGGGGCGGGGGGGGGGGGCGTGCGGACGTTGCGTAAGTGAGAGTGGGGGATGTGTCGACGGACCGGTTTCCGAGTCGACTTCCGCGCTGGGATGTGACAACACAGGAGCTGCTGGAGCTGCCGTGCGGGCGCACATTACCTTCCCCGAAGAAGTCGGCTCGGTAGCGGGCATGGTGGATCGCACAGCTATTGGTATTGCTCGTAAGGGATGTCGCTTTGAGCATGCAGCCATGCGTCCTTCTCTGCCAGCTTAATAGAAGCATGCCACCTTGGCACGTCCCACTTTTTTGGATCAGGCGCGTCTGCTCTGATCGGTTAGACCAGTCTCGAAATCCGTCTGAATAGCTCGGAATTTCAATTTGGAGTGGCTACTCCTGCGGAGAAATCTCACTGGATTCCCTGCTCACCAACATGGAAGTATTACATGATAGGGAATGCTTCACATTGGTAGATATTGAAGGAAGCATCAGACATGATGACCTCAGCTCTGCTATAACCATTGTTTTACTTTTTAAGTGGAAACGACTGCTATGGACAGCGTCACTGTCTAGTAAAGACGCTCCTTAATGTGTCATGGGTTGACCGCGTCATTGTACCTTGCACAACATTGATTGAGAGCCAATTAACGGCCGTTATATCTGTAAATCGCGCTCACCAACCCCAGATATGAACGACTCGACAATTATATTTTTGTCCTTGATCGGCGCATGTCTTATGGAATGGCAGGATTTCGATGCTTTTATCATGACGTCATAAATGCCAAGGTGAATGAAATACTTTCCCCGATATGCCTTTCCCCATTTTCGCGGACGTTTACCTCAGTAACTAGAGGCTGCTCAGACGCTAAGAAAGGCGGGATTGTGAACAGCACCGAAAAACCTTCAAAATGGCCTTTTCAGTTCAAATCCTCATAGAAATGTGGAACACTTCCTTTAACGCACGACTCCTGTTGAACGTTTTTCAGCACACATAACGTCATTGCTGTGCTGATTTAACGCCATGCGCTCTCTGTGTTCCAGTATTGAAGGGCAAGAAGATCGTGTTACCAGCCTGAGCGTCATCTGCCGCCGAACCCGCATGACGTCATTGGAGGCGGCGTGACGTCACTGGAGAGCAGGCTGGGCGGCGCCGCTGAGCCCGACAGCGTTCGTCGCGTACCGGATGTGGTCCCGGTCCGGGCGCCGCCCTCGGGTCGGAACGCGCAGTGGTGTGGTGTGCCGAGTGGGGCACTGCGACGGCGCGGGAGAGTGTCGTCTGACGTGCCGGGGAGCGTGGCGTGAGGTGACGTCGGAGGTAGCGCTAGAGCTTGTTGGACCTTCCGCTCTCGAACGGATCAGCTGGCGCGCGTAGCGGCTCGATGGAAGCCATCGGTGATGGCGTTGCGCGTGTATTTAAACCCTTGACGTGCGCTTGACATGCCGCAACCAGCTGACGCGGCTTCATGCTCTCCCGTTCGCCGTCGAGACGGCGCACCGGGTGAGGCAGCGTGAGTGATCGCTTCTATCAGCTCCCTGTCGCCTTCAACGTGAAAGGCGCCCGCTTGTATCAAACTTCATCCGCTTTCTGTGTTTGCGTTCGATCTATCGGCGTTGTTTTCCACTTTGCGTTATCGAAGACTTGTCCGAACGCGTTCAAGAGCAGTTCGGCGGAGAGTATTTGGCGTGAGATATTCTTATTAAACATGGGATTAAAGTGCGTGGTGTGTTTTTGCCGGAGCGGTCAGCGTGGGTGGCTATGAACATCGCGGTATCTCTCGGCTCACTAGAGGCCGTCATCTTGACTTTATGCTATGAAAGAGCAACGTCGTGTGAGGGTGTGGACGGTCCACTCTAGTTAACTAAGCAAGCAGACTGTAACTTGCAACATGACGTAAGCTGCGGTCGAAAGTACAGCTGTGGGTGCCGGTAGCGTAGTGGTTCCACTGCGTGTTTGGGAAACCAGAGGTACGGGGTTCGATTCCCTGCGGCGCCCGCCATTCCTGCCAGGGTGAAAGGCAGGCGACGCCATATAGCCTCAGCAGGTGAGTGCGTCGTAAAGCCCCAATGACACACACAGAAAGTACGGTTGTGCGGCCGTCGCACGTGCTTGAAATGAGCGTGTTCTGTCAGCAACGAGCTAAACAGATTTACAGCGTACTCCCTTTCGGACCTAGTTGTGCTCTCATTATTGGGGCCCTGCAATAACACAACCTAGAACTTGCCACTCGTCCCCTCCTCACAGCCGCTGCTAGTTGGCGTACGGAGCTGCTGGTGCTGCGGGCTCTTCTCCTGTGCAAGATCTACTGACAGTCTCTCCGCACGACGCCAGAGTCGTAGTTTGCGGACCCGAGGTCGATGAAAACAAGTTTGAGAACACTGATGATAAGTAACTGCTTACATTTACAAGCATTTACCTTTACACTAACATACATTTACAAACACGTCAACACTGAGAGTGGAGAATCAGTTTTAGTTTTGCGTGTGATATTAGCAACAAACCGACGTTTTGAAACATTACAAGCTTGTAGTTCATATGTTGACAGTAAGCGGCCTTCAATACATGCACTAAAAAGAGCTAGAGAAGCCATGTTATCAAGCAAAGATTGGCTACGTTGTCATCAGGCGCAGTACACCCTCCTCAGTCCGTGCGACCAAAACCGCCAATCAGCCGCAGAGGTTACGCGTTCAGAACTCACTGTCTGATGTCGGACACGTGGTCATTAGTGATTATCAGCGCAGCATGACACGTCTTGCCTCGCAGGATGCGTTCCCAGCCATGATCAAACACCACCAGTCAGTCAGACGGGGTCGTCGGTACGCACGGAACGTGCCGGAGCTGCTGACTTAGGCAAATGCCTCTGGCCTGCGAGTGCTCGGCGCGGCCGGCACTGAAATGGATGCAGGCGGCGGAACTTCTGAGGCCAGATATGTGCCCAAGTGAGACAATGAGTCGGATTTCATCTTGTTCGTGTGCGGTCATCGGCAGTGCCGGCTGGGGAGCTGACGAAGGACCAGGTCACATCTTCAAAAGCTGCCGGAGCTTCAGTATAAGTACGGATGGCTGATGATGAAGTTCTTTATGGGGTTGCCTCTATCACTGCATGCCGGACTAAGTTCATTGGAAGGGCCACACGTGCAGAGTATGAGCGTCTTCTACTGGCAAACGACAACTGTGATAATTGTGTAATTGTAATTATGATAATAATGTAACTATAATTGCGTAATGCAATAATTGTGATAAGTGATTTTTTGGTGTTTATGGGTAGGCTCCAGTCAATTCACATTGATGACAGTATCACTGAGGTGAGCAGTTCCAGGTGTTGGCCTTTTCCGATCAAGCTATGCGGCGCATTTGCACGCCTTTGTAACTGTCTCAACCCAATAGATGTCCGTCCGGCAGTTCATGAATGGGAATAACTGACCGATGTGCTCAACGAGCAGAATTCTGCAGACAGCTTACTGAGAACGCGCCCCTCGGACTCGATTTGTTTTCTTCAGTCAAAGGCATTTCAGCACAGGGAAGGTCATAGTAACGCTTCAAAGCATAGACAATAAAATCACACGGCCAAAGCACTGAAGTGTCTTCACGGGCCCATATCTCCTTCCGGACACCTGCTCTAGCGTCTGAGGATCGGATCTTGGGCGTTTGCAGTCACAGAGAGCTCTACATCTGAAGTCACAGCGTGCGAGCCTCGCTCGCAGATGCCGGGGTTGGAAAAGTGCTGCCGCGCAAGACACGGGCGGCTACGTAGTATATGGCTATGCAGTATGGGTCGGTCTGTTAAGATAGTGAGTCCGTTCCTAAAAATAGCGAGCTTGCCAATAAGTGTCATGTCAGAGTATGTAAAAGTTTCCCTGTAGATAATCGGCCGAGTTCAGTCAATGAGGAAGAGACATGGTCATTATTGTTTTACTTCCAATGCAATTTTTCCGTGAAGCGCATGTCTTTTGGCAGCCTACGCTTCTATGGAGCGTACGCCTCACTCGTTTGATCATCCACGGTTCATATGCCGCCCAAGTGAAGGTAGCGGTCCAGGCGGGTATCACATAGAACAAATACGTGAGCATTACATAGAGCAATTACGGGAACTGCCATCCGAAAGCTTTTTGGCTGCACAGCCTCACTCGTAGATGTGTGGCAGTCCAGGTAAAGGGCACGGATCAGCGGCAAGGAGTCAGCAAATCAGAACATAGATGCCACTTGCGCATCGGATGACTAGAACGAACAGAGATTCCGATGAAAAAAGCGTATGAAAACTGGACAGACCACTATATATAAAACAGCAAGGTGTGTTACGAGATACACATGAGATACGTTCTGTGTTGCGTTGTGTTCTATTTGTGTCTTGCTTTTATCTAATAGCGAATGGCAGCGAACAGCAAGGTAGGCTACGAGATACACCCAAGCTGCGTTCTGTGTCGCATTTTGTTCTATTTGGGCCTTAATTTATCTAATTATAGCGAATGGCAGCGAATCGGCGAAAACATGTTATCCGTGATAGCGCACTGGAGGAGCACTGCAGCTGACATGGATCTGCCTTTGAGCAAAATAAATACGCGCATGTTTTGGACGGCTGTAATGTTCAAAGACCATAACGACATTTCAATTACGGAACTCGACCTGCCTTGGCATTTGGAGGGACAATGCAGAAATTTAAAACCTTAAGAAATTAATTTCAAGGCAATCGAAATTCATATAATTTGGCATCTTGTTATGCGTTGGTCTTATTCATAGATATATGAATCGTAATCGTAATCGTAATCGTAATCATAATTTATTACGATAGTAAATGGCAGTGCGTGATGGAAAAAGCTTTTGATCGCGATGGCGCATCCCAAGAACGCCACTACGCGGCTGACATCGATCTGCTTTGGGGCACATTCGCTTGCGTTTCCGCCTGCGTTTGCCTGCAGCGGATGGGCATCATAGCCATCACTGAATGTGGTCTCTGTTCCGTCCATAGCCGTGGGGCAACTACATCGAGCACTTAGACCAGATCTCATGCCACGTGGGCACTGGCGCCTGCTGTACATTGGTCTCGACAAAGCTCCCAGTAAATGTCGAGAGTATTTTTCCAGCTTCGCCAACCACTCGCAGATGTGGGAAAAGCAAAAGCGAGGCATTTATGTGTGCTCAGTGATGCGGGTTGTGTGAGGCTCTTCTTCTGTATGTCCGTTTCGCGACGACCCAAGTATTGTAAGGACGCAACTGCGGTATGCTGGTCTTGATGTGATCTGTAGCGGATGTTGAATGAGCGGTTTGACCTACGTTGGCCTGTTCACGTCACCAAACTGTCCTGGAGCGAACAGGGCCGGACCCATCGATATTTTCCTAAAGGGAATTTTTACATTTGAAGCTATTTAAGCAAACATCAGATCTGATTAAATGAGCTCACTTATAACTATTGGCCTGCTTTTAAACGGAAAAGGCCGCTATAGGCAATGCGATCTCTCCGTTTAGGAAACATGCTCCTCAACAGGTTACTATTTGATTACGTCATTATACCTTGCAAAACATCGATTAAGAGCCAAATGACGGCCGCTAGATCTGGAAACCGTGCTCACGAACGCCATATATGAACGACTAAACGATTATAATTTGCTTGGCCTTGATCGCCGCATGGCCAATAGAATAGTGAGATTTAAATAGTGTTATGGTGTTGCATGGATGCCTGGGTGGCCTTGAAAGCCTCTCCGAAATGGTCTGCGCATCTTCGGGGGCGCAAAGTTCAGAAGCTGTAACGGTTTAGGTCACAAGAAGGGTAGGGGTGTGAACTGCACTGAATGGTCCCCAAGGCGGCTCTTCAGTTCATAGTCCCATGCAAACGTGGAACAGTCACTTTCATGTGACGCGATACAAGTGGTCGCGCACCCCTGTACGTAGTGCCAGCGACTGCAGAGGCTATATTACCGTCTAGGGGCTATGACGCAACCGAGGTTCGAACCCGGGTCCACTACGTGCAAGACGAAAGCTCTGAACACTCGGCCATTACGCCCAAGGGCGCGTAATTGGGACATAGCCGGAGACATGTCTGCTGAGTTTTGGTACCTTTGAGGCTCGCGCATCAGGAATCAGATTCTATTAAATGGCTCGACAGCCCAAGTTTTGTTCCGAGGATTTCGCTGAAATTGTAGTTAGGTCTTAAGTGGTTATAAACTCGCTGCCCAAAAATGAATTTAGGCTCACATGTAGGATATTATACCTGTTTATAGCAATATGGGAGTACATTTCGCCTCTGGTCTGATGCGTTTCAAACTGCGCAGCCAGGGATGGCTAGACATGGCTACAAACACCACAGACAGTCAGAAATGATCAGCTAATCAAGCGTTTACGGATTAGAAATGCTAGTAGCAGCTCAGGTATGTCCAGGGCGCAGAGGTCACCATAGTGGCTACTTGTATTTAATATTGAACACGGGTATGCGCCTGAGAGCCTGGTTTCTTATGCAGGAAAGATATATGAACGCATCGGTGAGATGATTTTATCAGTAACGGATATATGAATGCTAAATAGGGGTCAATTTGATTGCTGTTCAAGGCCTCCAGTAGGGGATTTTGGAAATCCCGTCAGGGGATTTTGTACCGGGTTACGCAAGTCAGCTACAAGAATGAAGTGCGTGATGCCCTTCTTTTTATGCTGCCTGATTCCTTCCCGTTTAGTTTTGTTAGGTAACTATCAACTAATACTGTCATGTCATATCATCATATTGGATATTGGGACCATACAAATTTGGTATACAGTTGTTTGCCTGCCTTTCATGTTGCCTAACGGGTGTCAGAAAGTGTGACCGTCATGCATGACCGTTGCACCTCACGAAGTACGTCGCGTCTCCCATGAGTATGTAGTTTTATTCGTGCATATACGTTTCAGTGACCACCATTTATGCCATTGCCGGAAAGTTCCGATCACCTTTATTGACATGCTCGTTGGAAGAGGTCATCCACTTGACGACATTCGTCAACACAACTTCTGGAAAAGTCGTGAAGCCTTAGAAGCCCGGCCCTAATGACTTTGAATGTACACAAAATACAGATGAAACTCCGCGGTTAATATTACCTCCGAAAGAAAACAGGGTTCAAAATGAGCACCTGGCTACTGATCCTATGCATGACGCGGAAACAAAGTTATCAGGTTTGCATGTGACTATGACATGGCCTCGTGTATGCAGCATGGAGCCGTTGTGTTGACATCGCATCGCGCGAAAAGATCCTTCCGTGAGCGGGAGATACGTGTGCGATTCCCACGCGCAGCATATGACCACTGACTACTAGGTGGCGGAAGGTGGCTGCGGTGTCTGACAACAGGAGTGACAAACAATTTGCGTGAGAAAAATTACCGACTGACCCAGTGAGCGCACAAGTATGGGCGGCCAACCTTTTGCGTTGCAGCAATTTTCCAGGATGAGCGACGATACGGCACGAAACTTGAAGGTGACAAGTTAACGCTTTAACGCTTGACATGTTCAACGCTTTCGGGAAGATGCCGGCGGATTCCTTTGGGAGCGCAGTGTGGTACTCCGAATAGACTATCTCGCGCTGCCGGGTAAACTGCATCTCTGCCGCTAGCGTCTGAGTGAGTCGGTTTCCTTTCATCTGTTTCATCCACGTTTACCGCAAAGCCCTTCCCTACGTCAGTAAAACCCAGGACGACACCGGCTAACTGCCCTTCGAAGTTTGTTGTGAGGCGAAACTTATGAATCCAAATAATAAGCCGGCTCTGGCGAATGAAGCCCCTGTGAATTCGGCATCAGATCCGCCCAGCCGGCGGATGGCTTCGAAGATCTCTCGCGGGGTAGCTCTCGAGTGAGCTTTCGATCCAGCTGACTCGACACCAAGGAGCCGCAGGGCGCCCCCCCCCCCCCCCGCCCCCTTCGATCCGCTGAGCCTGCGCCGTGTCAGCTCACTGTGACCCTGCCCAGTGTCTGTCACGACGGGGATCGCCCCTCGCCGCGCCCTGTGACCCTGCCCAGTGTCTGTCACGGCGGGGATCGCCCCTCGCCGCGCCCTGTGACCCTGCCCAGTGTCTGTCACGGCGGGGATCGCCCCTCGCCGCGCCCTGTGACCCTGCTCAGTGTCCGTCACGACGGGGATCGCCTCTCGCCGCGCCCTGTGACCCTGCTCAGTGTCCATCACGGCGGCGATCGCCCCTCGCCGCGCCCTGTGACCCTGCTCAGTGTCCATCACGGCGGCGATCGCCCCTCGCCGCGCCCTGTGACCCTGTCCAGTGTCCGTCACGGTGGTGATCGCCCCTCGCCGCGCCCTGCGACCCTGCTCACTGTCCGACACGGCAGTGATCACCCCTCGCCGCGCCCTGTGACCCTGCTCAGTGTCTGTCACGACGGCGATCGCCCCTCGCCGCACCAAGTGTGACTCCCAGGTGACGTGACCATTTTTTAATCCCAGGTCGCGTGATTCTCAGGTGGTGGAGCGTCCCTATGGTTTTTCTCTCGTACAAGCTCCATAAAGTCAACATAAACTGTTATCAATTTGCCCCGGGCGGGGAGCTTTATGAGCCGTCCATAAATTACGTGACGCATGGGGGAGGGGGTTTTGATGGAGCGTAACGGTGGCGTAACGAGGGGGAGGGCCTTTGGTCAGCTTTACGTTACGCTCAGGTGTGGTTGAAAATCATGCTGAGCTTTTTAGAAATAGAATACAACGTTAAATTCAGACCTGTCGTCTTTCTCTCATGACGAATTAGACACCAGTTATTCGCTTCGCATCCTTAGCTCAATTAGCGGCCGTTGCTTTCTAGGGCGTTACTATTTTGCACAGTACAAATATGGGATATCACTCAACGTAACCGGTGCGTCACCAAGAGTGGTGGAAGAGGTGACAAATTATCAGACATGCGTAAGTTAATCCACAGTCAGTCCATTACAAATTATATGTGGCTTTGCTTGGGCACGTTGCCAGCGCCGGGGCTCGAGAACGACAAATGATCATAGTTCTGAAGTGCATTCGCACATTATTGATCACAGCTCGCCATGGCTCAGCAGTCGTCTTCCGGCGTTAAAAGATGTGTGGTCTAATTTGGTACCTTCCTCTGCCTCTGGTATTCGTGTTGTAAGCCAACGTTCAGATCAGTGTCACATGATGTCGACAATCGGTTGGAGCTGTTCAGCTGGTGTGGAAGCATCGACATTCCTATTTTTGCGAGCACTACGGTCATTAAGCCGGGATTGGGTGCCTTGTTTTGATGTATTGCATTCCTATTGCTGTACAAGACCACCATTTTGCTTTCGCAGCGACAAATCATTGACGCATAGAGCATCCGGAAGAGCCTGTCAGAATCTACCACGCGTGTTTCATTCCATTTTTATATCCGTGGAGCTCTACGGGCATTGGGTCCTGATCAATGCTGTATTTTTTTATTTTTTTGCCAGCCGATGACTCTCTTGGCGGATTATTTCTGCGACGCTTTCGCTTTAACGCGTGACCAGCGGAAGGTCACAGTTGAGCATGCATAGGTGCAGGGTTCATTGACATGTAGCATGAGTAATACAGTGCGGGCAGCTCAAGCATCCATTACACAAGTGTCACTGTTTATGTTGTGCATTGGTATATAATCGAGGATGAAACTTTTTGCATTTGTTACTCGATTCTTGCTGTCTGCTTCACATACTGATACGCTTCAGCCAGACGTGTTATTTTCGTTCCCCTGGGTGCATACCCCTGCATCAATCAACGATGTAAAGACGGGTTATGTGCGTGGTATAGTACTAGGTACGGAAGAAATGCTTATTGGTTGATGATAATGTATATCAAACTTACATTACTCGTCGCAAATCAGTTACTAGGGCTGCATCGTCCTCAGCCAGTGGCTGTAGCCACGGGCTTACGTAACGGGCAGCTAGAGCCGATGAAGGCCAAACAATGTCATTGAGCAGTTAATGTAAGCCAACAACAGCGTTGTGATATGTCTCCGGACAAGGACAGGCCAAGCCTAGTCCTCGCGCTGATAGATAGGATGGGACCAGAGGTGTATTTTCCTATACAGTTGTATTGGGGGAGAATGGAAATGGGACGAAAATGGGCCAAATCTGGGGACAAGCCCGTTTGTAGGCGCATTTTGAGCAGGTTGTCATTTCACAGCCAGGTTCGGTCTGTTCTCATTGTTCAGACCCCTAATCATCCTGTGCAGCTGCGCCCCAGGATCGGATCCCCGATCGGAGATATTAGGTGATACTGTAAGATGCTTCAAAACAAAATGGGGAGATTGCGTGCGTGCGTGCGTGCGTGCGTGCGTGCGTGCGCGCGCGAGCGAATGAGTGAGTGAGTGAGTGAGTGCGTGCGTCCGTGGTACGTGCGTGTGTGTGTGTGCGCGCGTGCGTATAAGTGTGAGTGCGTGTGCGCATGCGTGTGCGAGCGCGCGTACGTGTGCACGCGTGCGTGTATACATGCGTGCGTGCATGCGTGCGTGCGTACGAGCGTGATTTACCCTGTTTTACTCGCCTCGATAGGGAATAGCCGAGAGAACTCACCACCATGCGTTCGTTCCAACTTACTGTCATTCTTATCACCATGCGCACCATTCGTTCGCCACCACCAGATGATGTTTACAGCGGTCGCAGCTGTTGGTTGTATTTGCAGACTTGGGACGACTGCGTATTGCGTCAAGGTCACGCTACCAGACGTCTTCAGCGTCAGCCAAGATCCCCATCACCTGTAATGCTGCCGATACTCCTGAGGCGAATTCCTTGTCCGTATGCGCAGCCCATCACTCTCCAGTCGGCCGTTCATCAGGATAATTGCCCACCACGCTGAGACGCCGTGCAAAACAAGATCGATCCTTCAGTCGAGGGGGGGAGGGGGTCGCGAAAGACAGCACCAGCTGCTCCGCCACGCCATTACCGCCGACCGGTCGCTGTCGGGGCTTTTTCGAGGTCTGGCCTGGGCTGTCGGACATGCGCAGTTGGTTTCAAGGTTACCGCGGGTGACCTTGGTAGTCTGTCCTCGGGCTGAACGCTGATTGGTCCTCGCCACTGCCTCTCAAGTGCATGTACCTACAGCGACGCAGCCCTCCGATGATTTCGAAAGTTATTGGCGCCTGATGATCCCGCCGTTCAAAATTATACTAGGCAAGCAACCTCCTCACCTGCAGGCAATAACGCTTATGATCTGACTGTTCGAAACTTATTCAACTATCGATCATCACATCCTTTTGCTCTGCTAAGGTGGTTTCACCGTTTTATTAAATTTTGCATTCACTCTAAAGACGCAAAGTGGTCACCTAAGAAGCTGTTATAAGCCCTTGGTTATGAAAGGGGCACTGGCACATTTAAGGATATATTGCAATAAACGTTTGGAATGTTATATATGGACCGCTTACAATTTTTGGTCACAATCAAAACTCACAGTCATTGTTTATCACAAAAGAAGCATGGATGTGTGTTATGTTTTACAAGGATCCGAAGGAGTTTGCTCCCCACTATTACATGAAAGCCTTTCGCCAGCATTCGAGGCACTTTCGAGTGAATTGTCAAGTGCATTCGGGGGAACATTATGCACGTATATAACACAATAGTAGCAGCTTTATTTCTCGCGGAAAAAAGCTAGGAGAGTTGGGATATAAGAGCACTGATATTTTGGCAACATTTCTTCACCGAAACGAACGGCAGAAGACTTCTGACTTCTGCTATTCGGTTCGATAAAAGTGTGTTACCGAAATATCAACGCATGTATATCTTAATTCTCTTGGTTTTCCTCCGAGAAACAAGGTTATTACTACTGCATTACTTTCCGGTGAAAAGTAAATGACCTGTGTTTTGTACACGTTATGCACCAGAATGAGCAGTCCTCAAACTATATGGCTTCGTAATAAGGTGCGGGGCTTTCAAAGGTAACGTGCGATCGAGGGCGGAGGTTCAGCTCCAAGCTCCGGACCTAGGGTGCGGTGCGATAACGCGTTGGCGCAGTGAGTGGGTTTCACGGAGAGTTCATTGGTTTCCGTGGTGCACTGAGCATGCTCTTAAGAATTCAGTTGCCTCGTAACTGTTACTGTCGTGCTACGAACTTTACCTCCTCTTCAAACTGCGAACCCCTTGAGCTCTTCAGAGGGTAAGCAGCACTCTTCCAATCAATGTCGCTGCCTCCGACAGCTAGCTCAAGTAATCTAAATGTCACGTCAGAATCTGTGCAATCACTATGCTTTGTTCCATGCCGTTGAGCATGATGACTCATCCCTGTTGCTTTACCGCGTTAAACCACTGGCTTTGCGCGAGCTCCCACAATTAAACCAACGTTGGAACAAGACGTTTCAATACCAAACAAACATTGCGCGCTCCTTAAGCGAAAACCTAATCAATGTTTCGCATAAAGAAAAACTGGCCACTTGCTCGGAGCCCTTCGGCTCCCAAGTCTCCGACCAAAATGCTTGAATGCAAATATTGAACTGCAATCGAGCGTAGCGAGCTGCATAGAAATCTTCTGACATACGTCGGCAGGCAAGTTCAAACGGAAGACAAATTACGTTCGCAGAGGTTAATAATTGCTGCCAATAGTTAATCGTACTAGATTGTGGTGGCTGACATCTTCAAGGCCATCAGCTGAAACCAAATCGAACTTTCGATGAAAACATTGAGTAACCGACTGCGGGCTTCAGAGCATGGACCACATTTATGTTATCATCACATTAATCACATCAATCCTAATGATGCTAAAGAAAGATTTTGACCTGCGGTAACGAATTGCAAGACTTCAGACCAAAAGGCTTGGCTCTGACCTCCGTGACCCTGACATTTCGAGTCCAATGGCTGTTCCCTGACCCTTTTGGCGATCACCGGAGCCTTTGCTAACAGCAATCCCCATATTAAATCACGTCGACTATATAGCCATTGCAGTACGAGCCCTATAAATACGAGGACGGCTTAAAGTGGCCTCCAAGCTCCATGAACACTGAGACTCATTGGACGCATGCGAATCCCCAACTTTCTTAGACCATTGTGGCCATTACAGAATCACCGACCGTCCAGGTGCTACTTGAAGTCTCTGGGTGCTATGAAAGCGTGAAGAAGCTAAGGCTGTTCTCATCGGGCCGTTGTTAGTGAGCATCCGTCAAATAATCAAGGGCATCTTCTCTGGACTGTTATCATTACGGGAGGCTGTTCACTATTTCATAGCTTCTAAACAAAGTATTGCTAGCTCAGAAAGGCAGCTGAAAGCCGTTCTGAATTGTTGAAAATTACCTAAGGCTGTTGACATTTTGGTCCTCAAGACGCAATCTCATCTACAGCTGCGTGTCTGTCATCCGGTCGATTTGATTTAAACAGCAATCGGACTTATGCTGCGTGCCTAGAAATTAAATGCTGGCCCGAGCACTTGTTTTTCTTTGGTTGGTTTGTCTGCTGGTTTGATGATCTGTGAGCTTCTTTTCTTAGCTTTAACGGCATTCCAACCCAGCCATTTTTTTCATAGCTCAGTGATGACATGCTTGTGTGGCGATGTGATCAGGGCTAAGTTTTCCTCCTTGGACATGACTGCGGCTCTCAAACGTTCAGAACACCAGCAACATTCTTTACTTTTTGGAAAACAGCCAAAAAAGATTAGAATATGACTGGCTGCAAGCCAACAAAAGAGGCAGTTGCAGAAAATCTGGCGAGGAAGATGTTTTTTACGCATTTATTTCAGACAGGCATGAGATTGACATGATAAAGTATTTACATTGGTGTTTTGGTCTCGTCAAAATGACATAAAAATATTAAATTTTGTTGTCTGACATTCTCTTATTGATGTGGCAGTATCTACACAGACACACACACACACACACACACACACACACACACACACACACACACACACACACACACACACACACACACACACACACACACACACACACACACACACACACACACACACACACACACACACACACACACACACATATATATATATATATATATATATATATATATATATATATATAAATTTGAAATTTTGATGACTTTGGTTTTTGTTTTTCCACCACCTGGAGCATATAAGGAGCGTGTTTTCGCAAAAGGGGTTGGGGAGCTGAAAAGTGAAAAATTACTCATTTTTTGAAGATTTGATCCGAACTCTTTGAATGGGTGGATTTATGGGATCAGAGCTGGCGCTAAGCAGTGCTTGTTGTGTGAGCCCTGACCCTTACCATGCGATCGCGCAATTCCAGGCAACCGCAGTATCTAGTGGCGAAACTTTAATGTCCTGTAATGCCCGGCACGGTCCGTCCTGCCCTCTGACGTCCTCCGACCTTTCTTGCGACCGCTGCCAGCGCCGTAGGCCATATCTTTTTTTACCGAGGGCAAAAAGCGAGCGCCTAAAGCGACTCGAACCCACCCCGCCACGAGTGGGTGGATCGGAAAGCAAGCGATCTAACCAAGTGAGCCACTGGGATAGACAGATTGCCCCAAATATGTCAATAAACAGTTTGCTGCCAGGATTTTGTCCACTTTCTTCCCAAAGTTTTGGGAGGGGGGCTAAAGCCCAAGTTGGAGTGGGACTGAGGTCCTCCAACTGAATAGGAAGCTACACTTCTGACGTCAGCATTGGTCTATAAAAGCTTGCTTTATGCTTTCGCGGTGTGGTAACCACGTTGGACACTATACGAGCGGTTTGTAGTTCACTTACGGTCGGAAGTGAGCACAGTGAAATCCAAATTTTATCTCGTTAAGCCTATCTTTTTAACACGACAATCATGCGATATGCTGCAAGGACACGGTCTGCACAGCTAGTGGAGCAATTATAGCGAGCACAGTGAGAGTTGTGTAGTGCTTTTCGTGTGCATTCAGGGATTTTGTCTTTTTATATGAAGTTTTGCACCAACAGTACACGGGAGTAAAAAGTAGTTAGGAAACGTGCAAAAACGTGTTTTTGCCTTGCTAGTTTCACTGTTCTACGCCCTAAAACAAAAAGATGTAATGGAGTAGCCGACTAAAATAACTTTCGTTACATTTGCTGTAGAGTAGTGGAGTGATGAGTAACAGCGCTGCCTTTTAGGTAGCGACGCCCACCAATGGAGGCGGCAAATACAGTTCAAACCAGAATGCTTGGGCGTTGTTCAGCGCTCTGAAAAAGTTACTAACACACAAAGCTCTAGGTCACAATGTTCGCCGCACGGTGGGTCGTGGTGATCCATGGCCAGGTCAAAATCAAACATGCTTCATCGCTTGTTTTGAGTATTTTCGACATCCCATATTGTCATGAGCAGATGTGGATGCTCGGTTGTCATGGCAACGGGTCAAGAAGCAAGGAGCTGCGCTGGATGTGGCCAATTCTGAGCAAACAGCGGCAGCGGTGTTCCTGACCCCGTTGGTAAAGACGTCGTGCAGAACCTGTTGAACAACAAGCGATTTGGCAGCAGACTTACGAACGATTTGGCAGGAGATAGGATTTTTATCACCACATCACTCGTCCAACTTTTCGTTCGTCGGGGAGGACTCCGGTCATTTTGGCTTTCGACATTGGTGCTGCCACAACCCTGAACCGGCCGATCACACAGTAACCGCTCGGAAAAACACTGACCTCGGACCACTCAGTCCTGAGAATGGTTGAACTCAAATTCCAGAATACGTGCGTTTTGTGCACGCGCCTCTGCTATGTCACATGTTTGCACCAAACACTTGTTATTGGTAAGATGTGTGTTTATTCCTCATCTGTCTTCGCAGACGGCCAAAAGCAATGGACATCAACTACATCGAGTCTATTACAGTAGCAATGACGGAGGATCACAGCATATTCAAGAGCAAACACTGATCCAGTTACCTCCAAGCCACAGCAGAGCCTCTTGGATCCGCCAGTGTCAAAAGTCCGTCAAAGCAGTCTCACATCGTGTCCTGCTCTTCAGCGTCTCGGCCACACGTCACCTTACGACAACAGCGCCTCGGCCTCACGTCACCTTACGACAACAGCGCCTCGGCCTCACCTCACCTTACGACAACAGCGCCTCGGCCTCACCTCACCTTACGACAACAGCGCCTCGGCCTCACCTCACCTTACGACAACAGCGCCTCGGCCTCACGTCACCTTACGACAATCTGACTGTTACTGACAGCGCGTCCTCAGCCAATCAAGTTGGATCATACATGCGCAAAGTCTCTACCTGTACACCGTCAAAAATTATGATCGTCACACCTCGGACGACATGCGAAATACATTTCAACCCAACGGCAACGGCCTTAATCCGCGCTGCACATCGGACTCTGGTGGGACAAGTATTCAGCAACGCTACCCACACTACAGCATTAACAAACACCCGTCCGCTCAGCCGAAGCTGCATTTTGATTCACACTGGACACGGGAAAACAGGATCACAGCTCGCACAGTTCCACGATCAACCGTTCCTCGTTGAGCCTACGTGCGCGAGCTGACAGAGACAGTGACTTGCCCGACGCGTACTTGCCAAAGTCACGGAGCGGGACTTAAAAGACTTAAACTTCTTTCACTTCTGTACCGCAAATAGCGAAGACGATAGCACAGTGACAGCGTATTTCGCACGCACTCGCTGTCTGTCCGACATTTCAGGAATAATATTCGTTGGGGCTACCCAGAGCATATAGGTGCTGCGTAGTCCTTCAACGACTTTGTCCGTTGTAGCGGCACCCTTGCAGCAAACATGTCAGCTTGGATAATTGAGCACACGTATGAACAATAGCGCGTTAAAAATGAAGCACGATCGCTCCAACCAACTTTCAAGTAAACCTGCTATTGTGGCGTTACTTCTTAGATATGTTGATATCAAAGCTCCAAACTCGAGCCCGTTTGGAACATGCCAGTCCACTCTCGCTGCCAAAAAGTTTGATCGCCTGTTCAAGATCTGACAGCACTTCACGCAAGAAATGAGCGCTGGTATACTTCCCAGGGACAATCGACGCATGTCCTGCATTCTCGCTCACCACCAGCCAATCGGGATGGCCCCAACCGCGACCGGATAATTGGCAAAATCCATGCCGAGACGGAGCTTTGCTTCCACCGTAAACAGCCGACGTGCTGACGGTCACCACTGGACAGCAGTAAATGCATCACTTCCACTCCAGTTTTTCGGGGGTGGTCATCGGTGAATGCGCCACCGCCCCCTTGTGGCGACCGCGAGTAGCAAAGATCACTGCCCTCTAACTTTCACCTCCGAAACTTGCGCTTCCCGGCGCGCTTACTGCACGCCGCAGTCGTCGGACCTCCGATCGACAGACCGGCTCTTCTTGGACAGGGAGCGACGGATCAGGCTCTTGCTGCGCGGCTTCAGTCGACTGAGCGGCGAGCACTCGTCCGCCTGAAAACGCCCAACACGGTCACCATACTGCACGTGCCTTGTGTCTAGAGTAATCTCGTTACTACAGAGCCTGCATAACTGTTCCATGACCAGGGCTTCAGGAATTCGAGCTCAACATGAGCATTCGCGCTCAGCATCCGTTGCAATCGGGATGAAAGACTGCCGTAGTGGTCGATGCAGCCATTACAGGCTTAAATTAGGCATGACACTTATCTTCCCGACAGAATCAACGCATCTACTCATCCAACGTTCGACTGATGACAGGATGAGGCAACTTCGAGACAAATGCGGCAATATGACAAATTCGACTGATGATTGATGTAGGATAGGTAATGCGATACATTGGTTAGTGTCACAGTGGTATTGTAAGCCTCACACGAACCCCTCAGCTGGCGTTACCACCATCTGGCTGACTGTTTCCCGCTAGGCGTGCCGGAACGTCACACAGTGCATCTGCCAGCGGCATGCGACTTGGGTCACTGTGATCCCGCTGGCTTTGACACCACCTCTCGCGACGGAACAACACGGAACCTACCCAACTCATCACGAGGCTGTTGTGCCTCTCCCATCTCCTCAGCCACGCACACGTGACCAGCGCTTGCCAGGCGCTGCCGTGCCGCCAGCCCAGCGTCGGTAGGCACTCACCATGGCCGCCTCGCCGATCTGGGCGGGCGTGCGCTGCGGCGACAAGTGCACCGGCGGACTCTCGCTGCGCTTGCGCGACAGGCGCAGCGAGAGCTGCCGCTTGGGGCCCGCGCTGGGAAGCGGGATGCCCGCCAGCACCAGGTACACGTGGAAGATGTCCGCCACGTTGGTGCCCGTCAGCGCTGAGCATTCGGTGAACCGACCCCTGTGGAGCGGGGCGGCCGTGGTCAGGCGGGTCGGGCAGTCGTGGTCAGGCGGGTCGGGCGGCCGTGGTCAGGCGGGGCGGGACGGCCGTGGTCAGGCGGGGCGGGGTGGCCGTGGTCAGGCGGGTCGGGGCGGCCGTGGTCAGGCGGGGTTGGACGGCCGTGGTCAGGCGGGGCGGGACGGCCGTGGTCAGGCGGGGCGGGGTGGCCGTGGTCAGGCGGGGTGGGACGGCCGTGGTCAGGCGGGGCGGGGTGGCCGTGGTCAGGCGGGGTGGGACGGCCGTGGTCAGGCGGGGCGGGGTGGCCGTGGTCAGGCGGGGTGGGACGGCCGTGGTCAGGCGGGGCGGGGTGGCCGTGGTCAGGCGGGGTTGGACGGCCGTGGTCAGGCGGGGCGGGACGGCCGTGGTCAGGCGGGGCGGGACGGCCGTGGTCAGGCGGGGCGGGGTGGCCGTGGTCAGGCGGGGCGGGGTGGCCGTGGTCAGGCGGGGCGGGGCCAGCCGTGGTCAGGCGGGGCGGGGCAGCCGTGGTCAGGCGGGGCGGGGCAGCCGTGGTCAGGCGGGGCGGGGCAGCCGTGGTCAGGCGGGGCGGGGCGGCCGTGGTCAGGCGGGGCGGGGCAGCCGTGGTCAGGCGGGGCGGGGCGGCCGTGGTCGGGCGGGGCGGGGCAGCCGTGGTCAGGCGGGGCGGGGCAGCCGTGGTCAGGCGGGGCGGGGCAGCCGTGGTCAGGCGGGGCGGGGCAGCCGTGGTCAGGCGGGGTTGGACGGCCGTGGTCAGGCGGGGTTGGACGGCCGTGGTCAGGCGGGGCGGGGCAGCCGTGGTCAGGCGGGGTTGGACGGCCGTGGTCAGGCGGGGCGGGGCAGCCGTGGTCGGGCGGGGCGGGGCAGCCGTGGTCAGGCGGGGCGGGGCAGCCGTGGTCGGGCGGGGCGGGGCAGCCGTGGTCGGGCGGGGCGGGGCAGCCGTGGTCAGGCGGGGCGGGGCAGCCGTGGTCGGGCGGGGCGGGGCAGCCGTGGTCAGGCGGGGTGGGACAGCCGTGGTCGGGCGGGGCGGGGCAGCCGTGGTCAGGCGGGGCGGGGCAGCCGTGGTCGGGCGGGGCGGGGCAGCCGTGGTCAGGCGGGGTGGGACAGCCGTGGTCGGGCGGGGCGGGGCAGCCGTGGTCAGGCGGGGCGGGGCAGCCGTGGTCACGCGGGGCGGGGCAGCCGTGGTCAGGCGGGGCGGGGCAGCCGTGGTCAGGCGGGGCGGGGCAGCCGTGGTCAGGCGGACTTGTCTTCCTCAGAGCGCGACCTCAGTGGGAACAGGACTGGTTCGTGTGGTGGGAAGAGATGACTGAAGAGGGTTGCTATTGGAACGCACCGGGCACCCGATGTGCCACTTGTTTTGCCTACCGAGTCCCCATCAAACTCCCCATCGGGTAAAGTCTTGTGCTCATATATTAGCCAACGCGTTATAAGTACCAGGCAATTATCAAGACTGTGTTATATCTATCATTTCGAAAAAAGTTCTGGTTATTCTGGAAACTACAGCACTAGACAGGCATCGCAGCCGGACGATGAAGGTCTGCATGTTTGGTGCCGAAAGATAATGGTTATGCAAGTGAGGGTCCGTTTTATGTGCTTCCGCAGTGCAATGATGCATGGCGTTTGATTGCATGATTGGGTGATTGCAGTGCATCATGGTGCAATGAGTTATTAAAGCATAGAGTAGAGTCTAGTAACGTCGTCAAGCATTCCTTGGCTCACAATTTGCGGACGGTAAAGGTATTCATCAAGAGCATCCAAGAGTCGTCAGCACAGCGACCAACAAGAGCCATGCGTCGTCTTCCGCGCATCACCTGACCTCCGGGTGACCTTGCCCACCCAATCTCAAACCCCGCCTCGCTCACCTGTTGCGCGACATCTTGGAGTAGAACCAGCTGGAGGCGGTGCGGCTGCTGACCTCGCGGTGCAGTGCGGCCACATCACTCTTGTTGCCGACCAGGAAGGTTGGGATCTCGCGGAAGTCGTCACGAAGCTCCCGGATCTCGGCGAAGACGTCGATCGCTTGCAGGAACGAGGCGTAGCTGTCGACGCTGTAGACCAGCATGATCGCCTGCGCGTTCACGATCGACACCCTGCGGTGGCAAGAGTGCGACGTCAAGGGGAGGGAGCCAGAGGAGAGCTGGGTGGAGGAGAGGGGAGAGGCGGTTGCCACCGACCCGACCAAACTGAGAGTCGCGGACTTTCAAAGACTGTGGGACGTCTGGAAAGCCGCTGTTTGGCGAGGAAAGTGCTACAAAGCAGACAATGATGGCGTTGCCTTGGAAGCACTGCACTGGTAATTGCAACCGGCGCTGCGTCGAGGTTCTTATTCGTCTATCCCCCTCCCCCCCCTTAACGCGAACTTCCGTTACCATGCCGGGCTTACTGTCTAAGCGCTTCACCAGCCTCTGGGATTCCATTCAGCGACACCTGAATGAAAGCGCCATAACAAAAAATCGCCCTATCGGAGATAGTCACGCAGTCAAACGTCGTCTATCGCAAGCAGCAACGTCGTTATTACTCGGGGCTTGCGTCAGGGATTCCGCGGCCTTTGTGGAAATTCTGATAACTGAATCACTCCTGTAACAGTGGTTGTGATCAAGCTAGACCCCGAATAGGAAAACGTGTTTAAGATGCCGGAGAAATGAATGCTCTTTTCAAACTGTTGTCGAGAACATAGCTGAAAAGGCCGGCCATATTAAGCACCATTGTATAAAGCATTTGATTTCCAAGCAGATCACTCACCGTAGCTCACCTGGCGCTACATCCTAAAGGAAATATGCGTTTTTCATTCCAAGGGAGTAGTTGCCAACCAGCGAGTATTTCCAAAGAGCTTGTTATGGGTCCTTGCTGAGCAGTAGACATGCACAATTCTCAGTGAAAAGCATACATGCCCATTGAAAATATCTGGGAGCTTTATGAGCATTGAGTTTATACCACCGCCGTGTGATTTCATCACGGGCTTGGGCGCTTGAATTTCAGTACGCACCGTACGCTCATAGCTCAACATGGCCAGCAGGCCCACGCCTGGATACTGACTGATGGGAAGGAACGCTACGTGGACATACCCAGGTGCGTTCACGTGAACGAGCTCAAATGGGACCACGTCGTCTCCCGCAACATTTCCGGGTGCGCGTCGTCGTTCACTGGGATAATCGGATCAAGAAAATGTATGATTATACTCCCTTGGGTAGCCCCCGCCCAGCGCAACATCTTTTGACTTCCCTGGCTATTACCCTCCATCACCATTTCTGAGTTACGAGAAGCTACCCCAGGGTTAATTTCGTTTGTTCAGTTCCTAGTTTTACGCAAACCGTTTTGATAACTCCATCCCATCAGGCTGACAGGTCAGCCATTGTCAAAGCTTTTCCTCTGCCCTCCTTTGGTCACCTGCTCGCCTTGAAGACTACGAGACCGGTACGGGCATCAGCCTAGCCGCTTCCTCACCACTCACCAGCCCTTGCAGACCGAAATGGGAAGAGATTTTGTCGACTATCACAGGAAAACGGACTCCTCGTCTTCCACGAAGGGATCCGGGAGTCGTGTTGCGGTGAACATGTTCATGAACATGAACATGTAATGCACATGTTCCTGTGGCCCTTTTCCCGATTGTTTCTTTTAGAATCATAAGGTCACAGCGTTTTATTCTCAGGAATCGAGAATTTTTAGGGAGGTTATGGTGTGGGAACGACTCATAGTTTCGGTTCATTGCTGATTAATTTTTACCCGTTTCAATTTGTGGTACAAGCTATAGACCTCTAAAGGTGTGCATGTTCATAGAGATCCAAGATTTAACTGTTTTCAAAAATTCGTCATCGGGGCTGTAATTTGGTACTAAATCTCAAATGCTCAAAGAATGCGATAAGCCTGTGGATAAGCCCAAACCTGTGGTTTATTGTCAGTGCTATTAAAATAACCGTACAGTTAGGTGCATTTGTTAAATCAGCATGCGCCTGCCCAGCATTTCGCCTTTGGATTACGTTATGGTTTGTTTTCTTGGGACCAACTACACGAACGCAGAATTGCGAAGGGATGCCTGGTCACGAAATAAACACGCTTTCAGAGCAACGTTCTTTGGCTTTTTGGATAAGCACGACGACAAACGATGGCTTTCGCTCCCTGCTTTTTCCATTTTCGTTGCATTTTAGAACTAAATGTCAGTGAAATATGGCGGGACCAAATGAGGTACCATGTAATAAATGCCAGCGTAAAAGAGGCTAGTGTGACGCGTCAAAAACGCCCAAGGCTTTAGCTTGATCATCGGTGCTGTGTTCGCAGTGAAAGCTGCTCAGCTAAATCTGGCGTATCAGGCCCAGACGAGTGCATTTTCATCTCGACAGAAGGGTTTATAATCCAACTTTCTCATCAAATATGACGTTTTGTGGTGTTGTGACTGCCCTTTAGCAGATATAAATATGGCAGATATAAATAGAATTTCTGTGTTGTGTAGGCCTTGTCAAAGTGTCTTCTAAGGGCCGTCTTATTTCCAGATGGCTGGGAATGTTTGAAAAGCGCACTGAACTGAATTAAAAAGCCTAGCCTCGAAAAATTAATGGGAGAAGTTTGCAGCACTCAATGAATAACCACATGACTGTGCCAGCAATAAAATACCTGGATTTATGCTAAGTTTCCGTCCAACAGCCAACGGAGCCTACAGTTCGGCGGCATGCATGCATTTATGGTGTTTATCGTGTTTTCAGTTTATGGCTCTTAAAATCGTGCCGCGATTATCAACACCACTCACCAGAATTGTTGGGTGTCGAATGGCGGGCACTAATGACTGCGAGCAACGCAGCGAAAAAGACGAAGCTTACGTCAGCTGCTGGACAAGTTCCAAAGCGGATCTGGAGAGTTGATTGGGCTCTGCACGGCCATAGCCGGTTGTACGGTCTGATGTGGCAATCCCATTTGGCATGCGATACTCGGTATTCGGTATCATATTCATCGGGTGTGCGCGATACGATCCCTGGCTGCGGCCTCGCTCATTCTCCGCACTCGTTACCCGCAGGTCTTGTAGCGTTGAAAGTGGGCGTTGTTCACTAAGGGCGAGGCACACCAACGTAAAAAGAAAGCACTAGGCGAGTCCAGGTACGCGTATCATTTCCAAAGTTACCGCTTTTGATAAGATTTTTAAAGATCATTTCATAATTACGATCGTACAGTTTTGATGAAGGCACGATGCTAATTGGAAGATCATGTTCCACAGCCATTCATCGCTAGATTCTAGGATCAGCTGCACATGGGAGATCACCTTGTTCCAGTTAGTGATTACAACTGACCTTCAATCATCCCTAGGCCTGATCTGCTTCCAAAGGTGTCGCTTACCCATCCCATTGTTCTCGTCTCTTTCTCACGTTTTTTTTTCTCCACAAAACTAGTGCTCTGTTCCGAATTACAGTTGAGTGGCCTGGATTTTCAGTCTATGTGTTGTGTTCTCACCTCCTCATAGCCGGGAAGCTGTTATCACCACACGTGTCCAGTATGTCGACGCGCAGCCTGGTGCCGCTCATTTGGTAGGTCCGCGAGTACTGCTCCTCCAGCGTCGGCTTGTACCGCTCGTCGAACTCGTTGTGCAGGAAGCGGCGGCAGATGCACGTTTTGCCCACCTGCGGGCCGCCCAGCACGAGCAGACGTACGTGGTGGCCCGTGTCGGCGCTCATGGTGACCGATCCGCAGATGAGATCCGCCAGACATTTGATTCCGTCATCTCCGCCCGGCATCTGCGACAAGAGGTTGCCTGGGTCACCAGAGGGCGCGCGGGGTTATGAGGGACCAGGCGGTTCACAAGGGCTCATGATAGGTCACGGACAGTCGTGAGGGATCAGGAGAGTTCGTCATAGGTCATGGAAGATTGTTCTAGTTACCGCAGTTACTTAGAGTCACATGTCACTTGGGCAGCTAGAACTCCTAGGGGTCACTAGCAACATACGAGACAGATATAATCAAATACTTCTACTCTCCCAACCTCTAACCCGCCGTGGAGCAGCCGGTGGAATATTGAAAGAACTAGAAAATCGTCAAACATGAAATACATGTTAGGTGCTCAATAGGCATACGTATGAACATGCTCAGGGCTGCTAACTAGTGAATGCTGTGTTTTTTTTTTCAGTTTGCTAGCTTGCTGTCCTTGCTGCTGCTAACAGCTGCGGCTGGCATGGTCTCCACTGCAGTTAAACGGGCTCGACTAGCACAGGCTGGAAATATTCCGACGAATGCAGGATACTTGAGAAGCTTGGCCCAGTGCAATGATTTCCACGTCTAGCGTCAAACCATTTCAAAAATCTATTAGCAGCGAGTGAGACGATCTTTCACAAAAGCTTACAACAATACGATTGATAAAGGCAATACAATATCAGTGTATGAGACTGGTGCTCTGCCGAGAGCGCTGACAAGCGATGGTACCCCTAAAACATTAATCTGCCATAGTGCTATGAGGAGACAGTCCGAGGTTTCCCAAGAAAAGCTGGAGCTAATTAGGCTCATGATGCCTGGCGGAGGCTGGTTTTCATTCGCCACTTGCTGAATTTTTGCCCACCCTTGTTTCTTACGTGATTTCTTAATTGTTACCGTGAGATGGACGCGGTGACGTCAGCCATAACTAAAGAGCAGGATGATCTATATAGCTGGGTGTTCAGCTGAGGTAAGGAGGCGATGCGCCGACTGAAACCTCGGATCAATACCAGCGCGGCGGCACTTTGACAAACGGCTGCTAGGGAAGCGGAGCGAGAAGTAGCGAAGGTAATGAACAGCTCTGACGCAAACCCGGACTCATCGATCAGTAGTGCGCGCCCTGGAGAAGGCTTTTTGGCGCGCGGCGGAGTTCAATGACAAGATTCATTACGCCGACTTCTTCAGCGCGACATCCGTGTCCATTGTACTCTTTGCGCCTGCGCTAGAAAGCGGTGCGTGCGTGCGAGGGATTAATGAACATTTTATATATTATCTACCCGGTCGCCAAACAACTCGCACAGCATCGCTGCTGTTGATAAGACCGCTACTGCTGCAAAACGGATAATCAAGCAAGGCTTTTCCTGATTTCTTGACAGGCATCCGGGTGGCCGGCTGGGTACCCTTCGCTCGGTTGGGGGTCAATTTGACCGCCATGAGATCTCAAGAACTAAGGGAGCTAGAAATATCAAATTTGCAGGGCGTGTTGGCCTGTATCTGAGCTTACTCAAGGCAAGGTTTGAGGTTCCTAGGTCATGACTTTCGGGTCAAATAAAGTCAAATAACATCAACCTCTAGGTTGGTCTCCTAAGTGCTCCCAGAATCTAGACACCTGTTCTAAGCAAAAGGTTGCATGATCACTTAAAGTCAGTGACCTTGTTTGACCTTTCAAAGGTCATGGTGAACAGAGTTATACAAGACTGCTTTGAGTTTTGCATTCAAATAAGCGGCTTAGATTACGTTAGGCGGTATGTTCCTGAAGACAAAATGTTGACCTAGGCCATGTTAGGTCACTGACCCATTTGACCTTTGGGAACCGCATAGAAGATGTATAATGCGGCCGCTGCTATCAATAAATTCAAAATGAGCGCCAGAAACTACTCCACTCAGCAAGCCCTAGAGTAGTGAAACAGATTGACTTTGGCCTTGGTCTGATCCTCAAAACTGACCTTGGGTCAGTTGAATTTGTTCATTTAATTGTTGTGTTGCCTAAGCGTGTGTCTCAGATATGTGTGGCTTCGTCTAACACTCCGTTGTTCCATCAGATTGAACGGTTCCCTAGAAATCGACTTCGCAGAATCCGTGGCCTGACTGATCTGCCGTAGGACAGCGACTTTAAAAGGTACATCTAAATTGGTTATACCCAACGACCCGCTATTCAATTGTCTACAGCTATGCAGAATTTGACACGGCTGCGCCGCGCCGTTCGGAAACCATTCTGGAAAAACCTTGAGGGGGTCAATTTGACCCCTGCCCGAGCGCGTGTTAACACGCGCCCGGGTGGCCGGCTGAATACCCTTCGCTCGGGTGGGGGTCAATTTGAACACCCCTGAGACCTCAAGAACTAAGAGAGCTAGAGACAATAAAGGTACAGAGTGTGTTGACCTGTACGTGAACTCACTTAGGTCAAATTTTGAGGTTCCTAGGTCATGACCCTCGGGTTAAATAAGGTCAAACAATGTCAAGTTCTAGGTGGTCTCTTAAGTGCCCACATAACCTAGATAACTGTTTCTAAGCAAAAGGTCACAAGCCCATTTAAGGTCAATGACCTTGTTCGACCTATTGAACGTCATGGTGACTAAAATTATACAATACTGCTCTGAGTTTTGCATTTTAATAAGCGACAAAGATTACGCTGGTGAGCATGTTCCCAAAAACAAAATGTCAGCCTGAGGCATCTTAGATCAATGACCTATTTTGACCTCTAGGAAGTCTATAGAAGATGTATAGTGCGGTTCCTGCTATCAGTAAATTCAAAGTGAGCACCAGCAATTATCCCATACAGACAGCCCTAGAGTAATAAAGCAGGTTGACTTTGACCTTGGTCTGACCTTCATACCTGACCTCAGGTCAACAAAATTTGCTCATTCAATATTTGTGTGGCCTAAGAAAGCATCTCAGAGATGTATGGCTCCGTGTAACACTCCGTTGTTGCATCAGATTGAGCGATTCCCCAAAAATTGACTTCGCTGAACCACGGCCTGATTTGACCTGCCATAGGTCAGCGACCTTACAAGGGATATCTAAATTTGTTCTACCAAACGATCCGCTATTCAACTGTTTACGGCTGTCCAAAATTTGTTCCGGTTCTGCCGCGCCGTTCGGAACCATTCCGGAAAAAACCTTTGAGAGTCAATTTGACCCACCACCCGAGCACGTGTTCATACAGCACAATACTGGCATTGCTATTTCTGCCGAGGACTACAAGGAAGGCCGTAACCGAGTTGAGCGTATCGCCGCCAGACTCCGTTCTTTCTCGACTTTCTCGCTTCTGAGCGCCGCTGGGTGCATGCCTACGTATATCTCGCGTCGTATCACAATGTCGAGAAGCCCTTCACAAGTGTGGTCCTCGTCATGTCTGCTGATCAAGTTCACGGTCAAGAGGCCGAATCAAAGGTTATCTCGGAATGAAGTTCGGGCCGGTTTCTTGGCGGGTTTCAGCGAGCAGTAAGCGGTGGTTATGCCAAGTCATCAGCCTCCGCCGTCGATTGTGTCGATGTGAATAAAATCCAGATTCAGATATCCTCGATCAGTCACGTCCGCCAGTCTACTCGAGACTATAGAAACCACCTCGCAACGAGCGACCCGGGTCGGCTGCTGAAACCACCAACGAACGGTCGGAACGAACGGTCGGCTGCTGACTTATCATCACAAGTCTCGATCAGTGTTGAATGGGCGATATCATTTGATCGGATTCCGGGGCCATTACCAGCAACATTTTGCAGTTTATCGCGGAAATCATGGCGCGATAAGCCTGAGGGCTCCAGTTCGAAAGCCCACCGACAGGAGCTGGCGTTATTAGGGTGGCGTCTCGTTAAGCGCATTATTGTGCGATCAGCACCAGCTTCCTAGAACTCTCCGTGCTCAGCACGTGGCAAATTTTTCTAACAATCGGGTTACTGGGAAGACACGAACGGAGGCTGCGTCGCAGGCAAGTGTTGGGGGCCAACATTGCGATGTCGGGTCAAAAAATGTTTGTTGAAACTTGAAGACGTATTGCATCTTTAAGAGCGAACAGGCAGCGAAAAGAAACATCGCGAAACAGATAAAGGAGATATCATAGCTATCACATGTACTGCTAAAACGATTTCATCAGTTTAATCTGTTAACTTGATGTTACGTCAATAACAACATTGTTTCCAGAGCAGGCGTAATGTTAAATTTTGCGAAGTCCTGGCACGAAGCCCCAGCAAGACTCTTCTCTCTACCATCCCCAAAAAGGGAAAAGTTGCCTCAAGAAGCTCAGTGGAGTCATGCAAATTAACCTAAACAATGCGGAAACCCGCCCGCCATTCTTTCATTAGATGTGCTTACCAGTCAATGCACAACATGAACGGCACTCGTGCCGCGCCGACCCCGGCTCGGGCAGCTTCCTGAGCTGTGCTGCGTTGAGCTCTCCGTAGGGGCTCTCGCGTATGGCGGTACAGTATAGCCTGCCAGCGCTCTGGGCACCACATTCGCAAGGCAGGTGGCAGCGAATGATTGCTTCGAGTTATTGGGGAACCGAAATCGCATGGTCTGCCCCCACGGACAGTCCACACGGTGAGTTATAGGCGGACGGGTGGTGGGTGGGGTCGATGCCGCCCCCTCTAAGGTTTTCCGTGAATATTTTTTTCCGCCAGGTCCTGCAGTCGTGCCGAGTTTTTGGCAGCTTTCGGGATATTCAGTTCGTATGTCTTAACAAACAATACGTGTCTCTGGCAATTCCGGTTTCTGATAAGCGGCGATCATTTTTGGGAATGTTGCACGGTGTTCCACAGCCGACGCAGATGGCGGGCAGCAACCGACGAGTCCGTCGGTCGCGCGTGGCGTACCGACACTGATATATTAACGGAGCCTCACGTCATAGATTTATGTTGCAAACAGATATAACTGCATGTCGACACTGTCGGAATTAAATACGAGAAACGCCTGTTTAAATTTCATGCCGCTACGTGACATCAGTTTGTAAATATTGGCGTGTAAAGCTGAACTAATATGATTTCCAGGGAACTTGACAAAGGAAAACTCATTACCATGCGCTAGATTTTGTTAGAATCATTTCATCCTTCATTTGAGGCGCTTTACTTTCTACATCGGGAACGACAGAGGGGCTCGTATATCCCTGTTATTAGTCTGCTTTATGAAAACGTACCAGGATTACAAAAATAGGATTTATTTTTGCGAGGATTACAAAAATACTGGTACGTTAACGATGCTACCCTATTCTGCACGAAATGTAAAACTCATGTTTTCAATGCAAAATCGTGATACCAATGCGGACACCTTTGGCTCAACTGTTGTTTTGCCTGTTTTTCTTTGCGTTCGTTCAGCGTCGGGTGATAAGTCTTTGAATCATTCTCTTTTGCCCGTAATGTTGAATGTTGAATGACACCAGGACATTTGCGTGGAAGGATTTTTCTACGCCAACCATTCTTTTTTAGGATGCTCCAAAGTTACATCCATTGCTGAGACATAGGCAAAAGTTCTGCGGTACCATACGACCCATCAATTTTCATAGATGTTTCGTCGAAAATCATGGTGCCACTACCTTATTGGCAGTGCGGGCGTGGCGCACGTGGGAAAAGGTTAACCTTATACGACATCGAAAACGTCGAAACAAATCAACATGGATCTTTGATGACCTAGAGGCACCCGCAAAATGCCTGAGGCTGATCCTCAGACCAGCAGAAATGCACTGCATGACTCTGAATCGGAGATGAATGTAAATTCACCCGGTGCGGTTATGTGAGTTCCAGCAAGTTTTAACGCCAATACCATATTATGCCAAATCCCTTGATGTGCCAGCCTTGCTCTGGTCGGGTTTGGCCACGCTCGGTCTCAGTGGACCTCGGTGTTGGAGGAATGTAGCTCCAGCAGGTGCGCTGCTTCGGTGATGAGCATGCTTTAAGGCGAGCTCTCGGGCCGGGGACCAGGAGGGATGCATGTCACGAGTGTGCTCGTGAGAGATGAGCGGTTACAAATAAGCAGACGTGCGTTGTGCATGTGTCGATTTGCCCAGTGTCACCATCGCATTTTAAGAGCACATCCAATGTCATTAATTTCGAAGGAATACATGGCTTGTAACGAACTGGGCTTGGAGCTTTCCAAAATGCAAAATTCAACACTGGACTGGATGTACATCTGCCAGCCTAAATGAGGTGGAATGGATTCAATATTAATATCAAGCTGTGAAGCAGCAGATGTGCCCACACCTGTTACCTCTGGCATTTCATGTCGAGGCTGGCTGAAGTCTGATCGATTTATGTGGCATGTGCTGAGCAAGTGGTTTGGATAGGATCGGATCTGAAATTCCTTAAAGATAGATCTGCGCGCAGAATCAATTCAGGGTTAATGGGCTACATCGAACCGAATAATTTCAATCAAATCCATGGACAGACCTAGCAGCTTTCCTGTTTGGGGAATGCTTTTAATGTTTAAAGAGTTTGGGCTGTCATCGCTTTCCTCAATGAAAATTCAATTCAAACTCATTTGACATTAAACGGCGCTGCTACTCCCCGGCGATGCTTGCGAGTTATAATATGAAAACAGAGGGAAGGCCGGTCGGTGTCGATGAGCCCGACAGGACCCGACCCGACATCCCGAGGGCATGTGAGGCCATAAAGGTCTCAGCTCTCGGTCACGAAGCCAGAGGAGACCATAGAGCAGCCATACGAACCACGGCTGGACACGTCTATAACACCACGGAAGTCCGAACCTCGTGCGGCAATACGTGTCAGATGAAATTAGAGACGACCCTCTAGTTTTTGTTCGAACGGTACCATTGTCCACGTTCACGCTTCGGTAAAGACGAAGCTGCGATTCTGCTGTGATTTGCCAAGTCAGGAAATATGAGCCGAGAAGCACCACTTCAAGACTTTCCAAAGCCTCATCAGATTGCCGCCGCCGCTCCGGTCGTAATGCCCTGGAATGACTGAAGAGCTCTGTTCTCGGACCCCAGACCGTACGTCATGCTCAGCTGAGCCTCCGCATTCTGCTCACCTCCGAGAGCACGTGATTTTCCCGGCCGGCAGCGCCCAAACGAGCGTTGTGATCGGGAACGCATGCGGCATTGCACCAAAGGGGGTATGTATGCGTGCATTAAATCTAAAATTCATCCATCAAATGGCCCGTCCAGCTTTGCGTCCAGTACATGATCTCAAAACAATAAAGAAAAATTATTCGTTTGATGCTTCTACAGTTGAAAACCAAACCAAGTACACGAAGTCACAAGTCAGAAGTACTAAACACAAAAAGAACACGACACAACACGTCAAACATGTAAAGATAAGAACGGCATGCGAGCATCAGGCGCAAGATCTCCGGATCCTAAATTTCCGCCGAGTTGCTCACGTTGCTCACGGCACGCATGAGAGTGCACAGTGAGCGGCACTTAGTTATACCGGCCGGCAGCCCACTCCACCGTCTCTGCGAGCACGCCAGCCGCCATTTCGGCCGCTCCAGCCGTTCCGCTTCGGTGGAGTGAGTAGTACGGTGGGATACCATGGACCTGGGGTAATCATGCCGCGCAATGCGGGGCCCGTTCTGACAATTTACGGCTTTCTGGACTTTGGTGACGTCACGCACCTCGACTAACCGCTCTATTCGGTCCCATCCCAGAGCCTTGAGTGCTGAGCCGATCCTGTCCCAACGCTGCGTTCCTGTCACAAACCCGGCGGCAAAATTTGCAGCTTTCTGGGTTCTATGCAGTTGATTTGAGCGGCGCCTCCCTTTAACGAAGGACAATACAGAATTTAGGAAAATACGTGGGCTTCGATAAGAGGTTGTAATATGTCTTGGGTGAAGTGATGCCGCTCGCGAAAGAGAGATACCAGAAACGCATTGCACTTCCAGATAGCTTCACAGATGTGCAAATCCTGGTACGGAACGAGCGAGTGGGTGGCATTCGGCATTGGCAAAAGCCAAGTAAGAGTTTTTCGCCATTTTTTGCATCGCGCCTTCTACAAATAAGAATGAAATCAGTTTTTACGTTCATTTTGTGAGCGTTACAGCGGGACCAGCTCTCCATGGTCGCCAAAATATGCTCAGTTTGGGTTCGGAGAGCAGTGAGAATTTGGTCACTTGCCTTCGCTCGATCAAGCGGCTGGGTGTTGTCAGCAAACACAATGACTCAACAGTTGAACAAGTGGTACAGTGAGGCGTTCGTCAAAAGACTGAACAGGTTTGGTCCGGCTATCGATCCCTGTGGTATGCCATGTGGGACGGACAGGGGGTCGCACTATCACCTCTCATCACCTTATTCCGTCCAGTGAGGTATCCCTTGGCCGGTGAGCGAGTGATCGACTACGTACTACGTCCAGCTTGTGGAGGACGACGCCGTGGTCGACACTTCGAAGGCTTTACTCGTCAACTGTTGTGATCGATCATGTGTCATCATTGTCTAAATTGCGCGATACCCGGTCGATCCATCCGCGGAAGGGCAACAGCGGTGAGCATAGCGTTGGCCGAACAGGATGTTGTTATCAGTGAGTCACGGAGACACTTGGTAACAAACTACCCATGTAATGACTTTCAACGAGAGAAAAAGCAGAGAAATGGGCGGAAAATTAGATGGAATGTCCGTGTCACCAGATCTTAAAACCGGTACAACAGCAGCCACCTTCCGCGACTCCGGGAACACACAAGTCGCGATAGGTGTGTAACGAGTCGCAGCATTTCGGGAGCGTGAACAGCCAAACAGCGTTTCACCACGCTCAGAGGGACACCGTCGATGTCGACCGCACCCGGCACGTCCATAGCTCTGATCGTGCGCGCGATGGAAGGTTCAGTGACTACGGGCTGGTGATCGCTGCCCGGCATGTTCAGGATCGCTACTGCCGTGGGCCGGACATCCGTAGTTGTGACGACCGGGTCGAGGGCAGTGGGGTTCAGCATCAGGTGGGTTGGCAGGTGCGTCAGCTGGACCAGGCCGAGCTCTGATAAGGCTGCGTTGTAGCGTTTGACGTCTATTATACCGGTGTCAAGGACGTTTATATCACGTCTCCTATCAGGAATAGGAGCTTGTTGCCGCGCTCTGCAGCCCAAAGCTGCTCCTACAAATGATCGGTAGCTCGGCAAGCTGATCCGGCGGAAGGCTTGTAGATGACGCCAATGACCCTCGGTCTTCCTCCCCGCCATGAAACAGACGTCCACAGCGTCTCAATGAGGTCGGCGTCCGGCATGTCCATCGCCTAGTGTTTCATCTAGTCCCTCATGGTGACAACCACGTCCCCCCCTCTGACTTTGCGATTCTGTAAGGTGGGTGGTCGGCCACGCCTGACGAGATGATACCCCGGAAACACCAGAAAACGTGACAGTGTGTCCGGCGACAGCCATGTCTCGGATTTCCACGACACGTTCAGGCTTTCATACAGGGGAAGACTATTCACTAGATCTACCTTGGCCACCGGCAACTGAGCATTGATGTGCGCTACCTTTCGTCTCGCATTACCGAGCTGTGGACGCTGTGCAGTGCTTAAGGTTTTCTTCTTCGTTTCAGGCAGCGTAAGGCGTCTTGGGCAGCACAGATCGCAGTGGTGCTTCCCCACCGCATGCTCGCGGTTTTGGAGGCCGGTTAGAGTCGTTTGCTACGCGTTGAAACGGTTGTGTGGATTGGTCGACACGTTTAACGTCCGCCACGTAGGCCGTGGTGTTGGCGTTTGACTGGGCATAAGTTGGGAGCATCCCACCTTTCTTGTGCTTTTCACTTGTTGTTGCATAGGACACGTACGATGCAATCAGTAATGCCAGTTTCCTCGAAATCCTCAATAGATGAGCATTTTAATTTTAAGTAGCCGACCTTGCGGGAGAAATATCTTTTGTCTTCCTGCTTATTACTTTGAGAGTTATGCATCTCACTTCCCTTGCTTTTTTACTACGTGTGTGCTCTGTAATGCTTGCGACACACTTAAGTGTCAAACGTTTGCGCAATAAACGCTACGAAGACTTGAAACATTAGGCTAGGACAAAAATATATGCAAACTATATGATAATGCAAAATATAAGCAAATTCAATGATACGCTATAACATGACTTTGGCTTCTCCCCTAGTAGGGTGACTAACACAGTGATGTTTTCGAGGGACACATGACTTAAACTGACATCCTTTTGTGTCCTGACATTGCTGCGGTTGCACTAACCAGTGATATTATTAAACGTAAGTCGTTTGAAATGTGTCTCAAAGGTGGGACACCTCCTTTACGGAGTGTGTGCAATCACAACTGTTTGCAAAGAAAGTGTGGCATATGGTCAGCACTTTCCACAAGCACATGGCGTAAGTTTGCAAAACCTTCAAGCGCGGATGTCGATTTGTGTTTTTTTAAGTGGGCCACTGCCACCCCGCCAACAAGGAGACTGCCCCCCCCCCCCCCCAGCTTTCTGGTGCCTCAGTAATGCAAGGTATGAAATTGGAAATCAACATCACATACATTGTAAAGAAGATTTCTACTTATTGTTTCACAGGCAAAAGGACAAAGAAAATGAAAACTGCAATGTCATGATCGCTTGAGTTTTCTGTTTTTACTCGGCGTTATCCATAAGTTAATTTCACGATTCATATGTCTTATTGACTTAAGTCCAGTTTTGCGTTACTGTCTGAGTGCTTTGGCCTTAATTAGCGGTGCTGCAAGTTCTTCAGACTGTAGAAAATTGAGTAATCTTGTTTCGAAATCTTATCATAAGACGAAAACAAGCTGGCTGAGATAAGGACCCAAAAACCATGGCTAGGTTATTAGCCGTTTACACTCGGAAGAGCCTTGAAATGTGCTGACCTCCAACTTCGAAGTGAAAACTGGATGGCAAAGTGACCATAGCCAGACGATCGACGCCAGCCCACTAAAGCAATGGCGGCCATCGAACGACGATGACATGCCTAACGCCAGTGCCGATTTGCTGCCTGCACCCTGTCTTGCGGCTATCAGTCAGGAGAAAGGATCCGTGGCAGTCTTTAATAGCCGCGCACATCAACTTGTGCACTTAACTCCCAAAACTGTACATGTTTAATAATTCTGAAGCCGCATGAGATCAGCTTTACTTCGATTACCGGAGCCTGGTTCCGACGATCGACGCAAAAAATTGATAAGGATTACAAACATCAACATCTTCCGCCAAGACAGAACGAGGAAGCGTGTTAGAACCGGGATGTAGTTAACTTTGCGGTTCGGGGTGACTTCAGCGCCATAACACTGAGAAAAAGTTGGTCAAATCCGGAGAAAAACCTTTTATTTAATGTATTTATGATACGATTTTCTGGCTCAGCCTCCGCGTCTATGTTGCTAAATATCCCCTTTGTGGTCCCAGGTAGGATAAGGTGGGGGCCTGCAAGTTACATCGACAAGGCACTTGAGTCAATGGGGGGGGCCCCTGCGTCGGCCTGAGCATCACAGTGCCTGACAAGGTTCCTGTGTTGGCAAGGGAACCCAAATCTGTTAGAATCAGTGTTTGTGGGAGCTCGCAGGGAGTTTGAAATGTCCCACGGCACCAACGACCAAATTCTAGGTTGGAGGGCACAGAGAGCTGACGGTAGGTGCCATTAATGACCCAACCCACAGGTCTGGGCCATATTGTCGGTAATAGGGCCTCTTGCACCGGTGTGGGATACCCTAAGGCAATGTGGGCCTTGTATATGTGGGCAATGTATGTATATGTGGGCAATGTATATATATAGGCCAGACAGCTCAACACCAAACAGTCGGCTCCGTGTCGGTCTGAAACCCGGAGAGGGTCGGGACCCGCAATTTTCATTGCTCGGAGCCCCTGAAAAAATGTGGGCTTTTTTGTCCGTCAGGCCCTCACAGTGCCTAACAGGGACCTATGCCGGCAAGGAGCCTGAGTCGGCAAGGGTAACATTTGCTGGACAGGGGCACGGGCGGGACCCCGAGTGCTAGAGGCCCTCTTGTGTTGGTTGAGGCCGTCTAACAAGGAAAGTGGATTTGAGAGTTAAGGATGAGAGACCAAAAGGAGGCAATGAAAGCCCCAGTGACAGTCGGGAGCCCCAGTACAGAACGGGAAGCTCTCCATCACATTTCAGACAGGGACTCGTTTTGCTGAACTAGAGTCTCTGTGCCAATTATAAGACAACTGTGACGATAAGGGATCTTTGTGCGTCAATAACGGCCCCTGCATGGGCCAAATACCCGGTTCAGGAGGCCCCGGCGTCAGGCAGGCGACCAATGTGTGACTGATCCCACTAAGGGCTTCCGTATCGACCTGGGAATCCTGTCCCCGAGTTGCCAGCATGACAGCTGTCAGGCACTCCAGCAGGTGCTGTAACGGAATAGCCCTTCACTTTACCCTCTGACCGAGAAATAAATATCTGTCCCAGTGTACTATATATATAAATATAATCTGTCCCAGTGTACTACCCACTGGGCCCTAAGGCGTAAATGGTGGGCGCTTTCATTAATTTTTAATAGGACGGGTCAAAACCAGGCCAAAAATGAAAAAGCCGACACAAATGAGGACGTTCGTCTTTATCCGAGTCAACATGTAACACAAATAAGGTAAAAGTGCTTTGTGCCTGCGTGCTCGCAATCCTAGAAGCAAAAACAAAAATCGATGGCCGGCGTTGCAGCTTCCATGAAATCGAGCCGCGTCGGGGTGCGGCTAACACCAGGCAGCGGCGGGGGTGCGGCTAACATCAGACGGCGGCGGGGCGCGGCTAACATCAGACGGCGGCGGGGGTGCGGCTAACACCAGGCAGCGGCGGGGGTGCAGCTAACACCAGGCGGCGGCGGGGGTGCGGTTAACATCAGACGGCGACGGGGGTGCGGCTAACACCAGGCGGCGGCGGGGGTGCGGCTAACACCAGGCGGCGGTGGGGGTGCGGCTAACACCAGGCGGCGGCGGGGGTGCGGTTAACATCAGACGGCGGCGGGGGTGCGCCTAACACCAGGCGGCGGCGGGGGTGCGGCTAACACCAGGCGGCGGCGGGGGTGCGGCTAACACCAGGCGGCGGCGGGGGTGCGGCTAACACCAGGCGGCGGCGGGGGTGCGGTTAACATCAGACGGCGTCGGGGGTGCGGCTAACACCAGGCGGCGGCGGGGGTGCGGTTAACACCAGGCGGCGGCGGGGGTGCGGTTAACACCAGGCGGCGGCGGGGGTGCGGTTAACACCAGGCGGCGGCGGGGGTGCGGTTAACATCAGACGGCGGCGGGGGTGCGGCTAACACCAGGCGGCGGCGGGGGTGCGGTTAACACCAGGCGGCGGCGGGGGTGCGGTTAACATCAGACGGCGGCGGGGGTGCGGCTAACACCAGGCGGCGGTGGGGGTGCGGCTAACACCAGGCGGCGGCGGGGGTGCGGTTAACATCAGACGGCGGCGGGGGTGCGGCTAACACCAGACGGCGTCGGGGGTGAGGCTAACATCAGACGGCGGCGGGGGTGCGGATAACACCAGGCGGCGGCGGGGGTGCGGCTAACACCAGGCGGCGGCGGGGTGCGGCTAACATCAGGCGGCGTCGGGGCGTGCGAGGATAGCCGTCGTGAAATAATGTTTCCGAAAGTCTTTCTAAACCAGTCTGTGCCGCTCAACAATTTGGTTTGGACGTACGCTTCACTGTACAATTTTGAGGACATTCTCAGGGCGGATAAGCAGCAACAGTAGTACGAATATAGAGATTCTACCCTTACTTGTCTTGTTTCACTGCCAAATTCCAGCACTTGTTTGCTGTGCTGTGAATGCTAATGCGTTCTTATTTTAAGTCTACAAATTGCTTAGAGAAATGTGCCCACAGATTATCTTTTAAGCGTGCGAAATGACGTCAAGTGTACGTCAAGTGTACAAGTGTACCTCAAGTGTACAAATGCACTTTTTCAGAAACGAAATAGTTTTGTCCGCTCGCTGGCCATCACCCAATGTTAGCCGCAGGCCAACGCCGTGCGGCCAACAAGGATTGCAACACTGGACATCACGGTTTTTGGTCTAAGGCTTGCTTGCGCACTTCATCAAAAGTATGCGATATAATTATAATACACCCTTGTTCTGGAAACAGATTGTACATTTCCAAAAACACGTGGGCTCGGCACATCAAAACAAACTCAGGGCACCATTTGTATCTACAATCTAACGCCACTATCATTTACGTTCACCATGACCTACGTTCGTTGTCATCTACATTCATCATCATTTACATTCACCATTATCTAAACTCACTGTCATCTACGTTCACAATGTCTCTGCACAATACAGAAAAATTGCGGCAAAACCCCTGAGTGTTATCAAGGAAGAAAGCGTCCAATGAGCAGTTACAAAATAAATAACGACGGCTGTATGTTCTATGAAATTATTTAAGGCCTGGTTTCTTCAGCTAAATGACTTCAAAATGTAACTTATTTTGTTTCTCTGTGCCTTCTGGCTTGATGTTATAAAATGGGTTCGTCTTAAAATAAAACGGAACAGATTGAGTCCCTTGAAATCAAGTGGGTCATATCTGTTGATTTTTTTGGTAGGGGCCTTTCACCCTTCGTCAAACCTGTGCCCCTCCCCGTTACCAAGATTCTGACTGCACAACTGCGTGGCTGGGCTCATTGGGCACCAAGTATGGGTACATCAGTATAATGCGGCCACTGAGGAGCCAGCTCAACTAGCAACGCTTTTACACTCAACCTGCAATGTGCATGATATTGACACTACGGGGCTTTATCTTCCACACATTCTAATTAAAGCGGATTAGAGTCGCTTTCTCTTTAGAGGTGCAAAGGCTTGGGGCAATGTCCCTCAGAAGCACACAAGCTTGCAAGGCGTGTATAATGAAATGAGCGGTGATATGTACTCTTAAGAGGAGGTCGTCTACTTAAACTATGTGGGGAAAGGTTGAGGACCATTTTAGGAAGTCAAGAGTGGATGAGTGGTTATGCTTTGTTTACCTTAACTGAGGGGCATATGTCTTATTAATGAAAACCCGGTTTGCGAGGAGACTGCGACTGAGCGGATTGCGGTAATCACGCATGATGTGAATACCCTTTATTTGTGAATACGTGGATAAATACGCCATGAATTAGCTAATCACATGATGTTAATTCATGCAGCAACCTCTTTTGATATGCAAGATAGAGATGTAGCTTCACCCTCTCAGCCTTACAAAAAAGGTGCGCTTGTAAGAAGCTGATGCAAACTGCTAGGCTTCCGTAAATCTTCCTAAGGCAAACTTACAGGCTTCCTTCCGTAATGCAAACTGTTGGGCTTCGCTCGTATATACATACATACATATATATATATATATATATATATATATATATATATATATATATATACAATAAATGCTTAGAACATACGTGGGTAAAATTCAGAAGTCTTTCGTACCTGTCACCTCCCCGTGACTTCCAAGGCCTTCGCCTCTTATCATTTTGAGAAATCGACACACATGCCCTCATGTGAAATGGGCAAAGGTGTCCTTAAAGGAGTAGGGCAAGCTTTGTAAGCCTTGCAACCGGTAACATCTGTCTCGAGCTGAAAGGGCATGCCACTGCTGGCGCCTAGCTTCTGCTGCGTGCTGTTCGGTTGGCCTGGGTCTGTGATATAGGTGGCAACTATCAGGGCAATCGAGTAGCCGTCCAGGCTGTTGCCCACCAGAGTGATTGATTCGCAGGCTCTTCCTTACAGGGCAATCACTTTCAGTGGGTTGGAGATTTGATCGACTACTCTTGACTGACCTGTAACTATCGAGCTACCATGATGGTCAGGCAGAAGGACAGGGATGAACGCTCAGGCCACTCTCCTGACACCAACGAACCGCCGGTGGCTCAGGTTGGATATTAGTACCGTTTGTCTGCGAGTGTTTCCTGTCGTCACCGAAACACGCAAAGGCAGCTATGGTACCGGTGTGTTTTCTTTGGATAGCAATTGTTGCGAATCGTCTCTACCAAAGCCATCAGCCATCAGTCGCAATCATCTACCACTCCCTATGGAGAGAGCAACGGCTCGCATTCCATTTCAAATGGCCTGTTTTCGACACACCAACTCGATATTTCGTTGTGTGTTAAGGTTGGTGGGCTGTGCCGGTCATAATCGTCCTGCAAGTACATGATGTGCTTACATGCCTACATTTAAGACGCTGTAACGATACCCGGGCAAAACGGCGCGCACAGGCCAGTGCTCCACACCTTCATATTTCGGTTCCCTTGGCCATAACTTCTCAGCACAGACAGCCTGTGGCGTGGCAATCAGCAGGGCAAACTCGGACAAAATGAACGGGGTTCATGCACGCAGAGCATAGAAGTGAACGTAACTCAAAATCGACATCTTCCACAACTAGCATGGTATTGCGTGACTTGTTCCAACATTTCATCTGGAAAATGTTTCACATTAAGATATTAGCATACTGTGGTCAGTACCGCAATGACGAGAAAGTGCATCTTCAGCTTTCATCGACACAGGCAAGATCACAGGTTATGGCCGTTTTTTGGTTCATGCTTTGGTCGGGGACTCAACACTGGCAAGATCTGTATGATGTGAACCCACATTTTGTTGTGTATGTTCGACATATGTCACATGTATATTTGCCTGTGTAGAACCGTGTAGATGCATTTTAGCATGGATAGCTTGCTCAAACGTGTGAACTACCTGGGTCCAGCCCCGAGCCAACGACTAGGCATACGGTTGTAAACGAGCCCTCTGCCATTTGCCTTACCCTGTACTGCCGTGCGCTGGCCATCCTGGGCCGGAATGCGTAAAGCAATCAACGAAACAACGGCTCGTGTTGAAAACAGCGTAGCAAGAACAATGGGCTGTCCAAAAATAAAGACCCACGGTGATGTCGAACCATCTTCTCTAAGACACTAAGACACTCCCTCTTCCAGTTTGCTGAGTCCTCTGGATGTGATTAACCACTATCGTGACATTTAACCAGTGACGGACTCAGCAATGTATACACCGATCAACTAACTCTGCACCCTAGCTTGACGATAGCTCAGCAGTTTATCGACATCATCAAGGATAAGACATAGTTGCCGCTATTCTTGGGGCGAGCCGGCGCCAAAAAAAACTACCAGCGGCGAGAACTGCACACTCCGCCGTACATCTCCCGCTCCCTAACATATGCGACGGGTGGCGGGGCGGCTGTCTGCCGCGGGCCCACCGGTGGTCCGCACGACACGTGGCGAGGACCAGCACGGTGACCCCTGACCCCACCAACTTCCCGTGATCCGCCCATGCCTCCAACGCTCGCGAATCGGGGCCACCGGTCCCAATGAAATGGAGTGGAACTTCGCGGCCGCAGGTGTAGCTCTCATCAGGGCATTGTCGAGAGATTTCTCCCTGGGCCTTCCGTTTCCACTAGCTCGGACGTCACTTCCGTGTGGGCGACGACGGGTTCTCGGGGCGCCGCGAGATGCCTTCAGACATCGGCCTGTGCGAGCCGCAGTCTGACTGTGCCGGACTCGGCCTCATGCTGAGTTATTGCTAAACGTGGGGTTCATTCAGTTGGTTAGATATATGGAGTGAACTTGTCTGTGCGACGGAGAAAGTCACTGTCATGTTGCAAAGCGACAATGGGGTTGGTGAGGGACAGGCCGATCGGGACTACTATGTTGACTCGTATCGCCGATAGAGTTCAGGGCCGTACGGTGGGGATGTTCATACGGTTCCTATATCCCATTTTGCGCACCCATGTGCTTTTGGAGACCCATGAGCCATGAAACCCATACGACTCATGTTCCCCATCCACTTTTGGAGACCCATGGCATGATGATGAGCGTAGTCACATGCGCTGATGCTTGTCGGAGCTGGTTGGTGGATAGATAACACTCGGCAATTACGGAAATCATTTTGGCAGTTCAGACGAGTAGCGTGGCTCGGCAGGGGCAAGTCGATCTTAGATATTTTATTTGGATCAAACACTAAGTATTGACCGCGTCCGACTTCAAAAACGTCCCTAGGTTTTCTGACAATTTTATCCATTGTATTGCCGTGCGCCTCATTCCATGTGAGAGTCTTACAATCGCTTCTGATTTTGGAATCCAGGGTAAAGCAGCTTGACGAAACCTGACAACTGTGTAAGCATCATCTTAGGAGTACTTAGCTTGATGACGGCTAAGATCGATGCACGATTTAAAACGCTCAAATCGCACAGGAGTGTTCTTCGAATAACAGAAGGGCTCCATTACCTGTTTTGTATGATTTACGGTGAACAGTGCCAGTGGATGGTGACCTGACCTATGTGAGGGGCACACACAGAGTTAAGTGGTCGTTAAGGGCACACACGTAGCCAGGACATGCCACAGCTAGGGGTCCAAGCGACCATACTACCGAACTAACCCAAATTTGTCGGTAGTAGCTACCACATGGAGGCAGACAGTAAAACCGACTGCTTGCGCTTGCGCCAGCTGAGAGAGTTAACGTAAAGACCACGGTGTGATGCTGCCAACACCAGTCTTTCAAACCGCAGCTCATTGTCGATTCCATCAGCTGAAGAGAGAGCTCAAGTAAGAGAAGGATCCTGTGATTTCCTCTCGAGAAGAAAAAAGCTCAACACAGGCGTTGAGGCGGAGATGTTCTCAACGTCCGCGTTCAGATCTTAAAGCGCATTTGAGCAGGTGAATCCGATCGTCCTCGACCGACCTGAGATCTCTTCCGAAGACCTGTATGGCATTTGAACAGAGCTTTACAGCCTTTGTGGAGTGTGCTCGTTCGTTTAGCTTTCAGACCTCTGCAAGTCGCATCACTAACAATATGCGCAAAGCATAACAGTTTCCTCCTCGGTGTGCTCGCTCTGTGGTCTACGGAGGAGTGATGGTCATTACACACCGACAGTTCTTGGGCCGGACTGTCAAACCAAGCCATGCATACTGCCTCCTATTCGGACATCTTTTCCAGTTCCAACTGTCACCTCCGTCCCCGGGGCCATCTATGGATACAGCGAACACCAACAGTGCAAAGTAGCGTAAAATCCAACTGCGCCGAGCTGTGAACGCCACCGCGTTCATCGGATCCCGTGAACAGGCAGCCATCGGCCAACCTCTGCGGAAGTCGGCTGGGGCTGAATTCCGAGGAACTCTATCAAGCCTCAATATTCTGGACGTCTTGCTACCTGGCGTCTAGGCTGAAACTCGTAGGCCGAGATTTCTCCTGCCTTGCGCTCGTGCTGTTACAGTTTCTGACTTGCCTTTTACTTAGCTGGTGGTCGAGGCAAGTGAGTATGCTGTGGTTGATAACGGTGTGTACACCATAGCTGGCAGCACGCGATCTATGTTCGTCGTGCATACATGCTAACGTCTGCTAAACGAATGACATTGCACTGCAGCGCTCCTGCGCTTCTGCGCTTCTGCTGCTGCGACATTGCAGCGCCTGTTTGGGCACATAACTTCGCGGACGCGAGGGAGCGTCTGCAGTTGCTCAGTTTGGTGACATATATTACTTGAACTCCCCAAGTGAGGGGGGGGGGGGGGGTGGAAGGGCATCTCTTCTGAGATTCGGACGGGTGTCACTGACGGAGGCTCTCCTCTGAGATTCGGACGGGTGTCACTTACGGAGGCGTCAGAGATGACGCTCCCTTCGTCGGGTCATTGCGAGCTGGACAGGGGCCGATGTCGGACGGGTCAGAGGACATACAGGTCGGACTGATCACGGGTCGAGGAAGGTCGGAGACCCTCATCACGCTTCGTCCTCAATGCCCGCAGCGCCTCGTATATCCGGGACAAACTTCGTGCACCAGGCACGAGTGGACGTAAATTTCACCTGGCAGACGCCCCCCCCCCTCCTCCCCCCTCTCTCCCACGCAGAAGCGGTGTTCCTACGCGAGCTAATTCTCAGCAGAGGACTTCTAGGCGCACGTGGTCTTGTGACACCGCTATCCATTTTCCCTCATCCCACATCTCTGAAATGATCGCGGTTGGGCAAAACGGGTTTAATCAAACCAAACCAAACAGATCCCATCAACCATTGTGGACTGGTTGGAGGTCGGGTAAACGCATCCCCCGGGGAAACAAGGGAATCCCCAAAACATCTTTGCGCATGCCTAATCAGCATCGTATGCCGCTCGCTTCAGACTTGTATCTACTGTGCCGACATTTGTCGCTGGTGCTTGTCCATGAACAGAAATGCCGGACAGCATTGTGATTCGAGGCATGGCTATGTTAGGGTCAAATGACCTTTATGACCCCTCCGTCAAATTACCTTTTTAGCATATAAAGGTCAAGTGACGTTTACATACGAGAAAAAAACAGTATTGTGATAAATGCGATAAATAATGCACACCATAGATATCTGGTAGACCCATTTTGTGTCACCCAGTGCCAAACGGCAGTTTTTATGTGCCGTAAGCCGTCGGACACGATTCGCGGTTGGGCGGATGCAAATATGCTAGTGACTGCTATAATAATATGATAGTATATACTATGTATATGCAAATATGCTAGTGACTAACATTTTTCCACGCATCACCTCAGCACTGTATTGCTGAATTTAACAGATACGATATCGTGTCTAATCTGCGTCTGATTACATAACATGAGTGGCACAGATGGACAGTAAGGACTGGTAGTCTTGCTCACCATATTACGTCTACTGTAGTCTAGAGTAAACACGATGGCACTTGTGTGTGCTTCTCTGTTCTGTTGCTGCCAAAGTTGTGCGTTAAACCAAGTGATCTCGCTTCATGCTTGCCATACCAGCTTTCATGGTCTTAAATTGAGAGGTAGTGTGAATTGTTTTTGTTAAGTGTGGTCTTTCAGGCACTTTAATTTTTTGATGCCTCATCCTGCCTTCAAGTTATCCGTAGCAACATATTTACTGTATTACAGCGAATCATATGCCTATGCCCCATTCAGTAAAGACCTTGACATCACAGATCGAACCCTCGTGAACTATTTGCCCTTTGGCGGCCAAACGGGTGGACGGCTCCAAAAAGGATATAATACTTCTTATTAATCTACATGTAACTTTACATGTTCGGTAACAACTTCAGGTCAATCAGACACTAAAAACAGCCCCCGAAGCCGATGCCTATTGGAGCTCGAATGCCACCTCATTGCCAAGATCATGCGGATCTCACCACGGCGAAGGGGAAATAATAGTGAGGGGTGCAGAGAGGGTTGCCAGCAACGAAAGAAAAGAGGTTACTCAACCTTTCGCAGAAGGTTATGGCATGTTAAAGAAAACCATGCGGGGGCCCACAAGAATGAGAAGGAAGCTCGCTTCAGTGCCAGCTCTATACTGATCTGTGTTAACTCTGCATCAGCAAAACAGTGCAACGTCCGCAGCATTATGCGTGGCGTGGGAGCAAAGAACTGAAGCCACCGTTGTATAAATGGCAATGTTTCATTAATCCGCATCGGATCCTACCGTAATGCTTTCATGGGGTGATCGTTAATGCTCGCTGAAATGTCTACTTGAAATTAAAAAAGGAAAATGTGCATTCGGAGTCTCGAATCCCTTTAAACTGGACCGAAAGGAGACACAGATGTGAGAAAAGCTTGTTTCCCAGCGCTGAGTAGGGTAGTCATCCGCCACCACGTGCCCGCAATCACCCTTCAAAAGCCTACCTTGCGAAGGCTGTTGACGGCCTCGTTCACACCAGGACCGAAGCGGGTCACCTCTCGTCGAGGGCGACTTGGCGGCGAGCTGTCTGAGATCGGGCGAGGCGTCCTGGAGCGCGCTGTCGGGACGAGTGCAGCGCGCCGTCCGAGCACCACGGTCGTACCTGGGGGGGGGGGGGGGGGGGGGCGGCGCGCGCCGTCCGGTTACGTATTCGGCGGATCGTGCTGCGTGCGGAGGGGGAGGAGGACGGGGCGCTGGTACGCAGAAGAGGTTTGTCCGCGCACGGCAGAGGCCAGAGTTTCGAGAAACTGGATGCGCTCGGTGAGGTTCCGCGCGTCACCGCGGAAGTGTTGCGGCAAACATATCGACCAACAGGGGTGTTTATGGCATCCGCTGTGCCTGACGCTACTCTTATGCAAAAACGCGTGCAAACATTACTTATACGCGATGCTGCGTCTACTACAAAACTCAAACATTGCATGAGTTCTACATGCCTAAACCTATACTGCAAAAACGGATCCTCGCCGTTGGTTCTACAGCAAATATTTATGCAGATTTTCTGGTATGCGATAATACCTTTCCTTTGAAAACCTATGCGTGTCATCCGTGCTACCCGACAAAGCTTGCACCGCAAAAAATGTATATCCACCACTACCTCTACAGCAAAGACTTATGCAGCTTTTACTTATTCGACATGCGAAATTGCCTCTACCGGAACGAGTAATATGTGACACTGGTGTGGCACAACAAACCATAAAAAGGATACGGAGAAAGAAATACGGATACTAACTACTAGCTTGTCAAATAAACAAGCCGTCCGGAAAGTGACAAGCTAAAAGCTTGTAGAGATTACGACCATTGGCTAAACATACCAACATTTCACAGGGGCTTGCTGCTGCAATACAATAGACGTACTTGTGCGTGCAGAGCCAGTGCAAAGGTCCCCCTGGTACTGGCCTTTTCAAAGCAAGGAATTGTCTTGCAGCTTGTACTAAATAGCTAGGATCGTTCTTGTTCTTGCTGCGTTCGTACATTGGTAGTAATCCTGTCCGTGGCTTCTGCTAAAATACGTTTTGTGCTCTTTTTTTTTGGGGGGGGGAATGGTAATGCAGTCCATGCATGGTCTCATAGTATGTGTGGGTACACCAAGAATGGTATGGCAAAGCGTTCCAGACCCTCATCTGTTTCAAACTTCTCAACAGGCACCTTAAGGAATTGCGAATATTACACCGCGTTTATCGTCAGGCAGGGCCAGAGACTCAGCCTGGGCAGGGCATACTTTGCTGCGATGTCACACAGCACATCTGCCTTTCGAAAAAAGCTAAAAGGCAGTCCAAGTTTCATCACAGATCACCCGTCAGTGGCAACCTGCTTAGTCAAGGAGTTTCCTCAGCCTGGGGCACTTTTGCGACGAGCTCGCGGTGGGCGACGAGCTGGCTAAATTCGGGGAGTGGGGCCACTCACACCGCGACGCTGGATACAACACTCCCGCGGAGACCGGTGACGGTATCCTCCACATGCAAGCCCACCCCACCCGCCACTTCGTCCAAGGCTGGTTGTTGACCGCTACAGACGACGCTTCTTTCACGAACAGGTCTTCTGCATAACCGCTTCGCAGCAGCTCGATCAGCGACTCGCACAGGTATGCGTCTGCTGAAGAGCGGCGTTTGCGCACTAGATACGCGCACGTCGCATGCCATTGGTATAAACTCGTGAGTGAAGTCAACTCCCCGGGATGCGAAGAACCGCCTGACCTGATATGCTGCATTTATGCCGGGAAAGTGCGAAAAGCTTGCGTCTTATTCTAAAAATGGAAGAAAAGCACATTGGCAAGCACAGAGGAAAGTTGAGGACAATATCATCTAGTTTGCACTTTCTGCGGTATTATGGGCACATATGGAGTTACGAGCACAACGACGGAATCGACATATTTACATATGAGTCCCTATGTCCACAAATGCGTCTGAAAAGGTTCTCGGCTATTTACAAGCTGCGTTAGCATTTCGGAAGTTACATACCATTCAGGTAGTCAATCAACCTGGTTAACATTTGCACCTTCCCTCATCTCAATGACCTCTGTAATTTACTGACTCGGCTGTCAACCGTGGTATTTTTATGATTAATTGTTCTCCCCCCTCCCCGGTTTCTTATGACCCGCGGTATCCGTGGAGCTATTTGTATGATTTGACCCAACCTTCCGGAAGGAAGGATTTCTTGGATCAGAGCTCGCGATGGGAAGCGCTTGTCGTGTGGACCCTGACCCCCACCACCTGATCATGAATTTTCAGGCCAATGGCAATATTTGGTGGCGATAGTTCAACGTTCCGAACCACTCAAACGCGGCCCATCCTTCCTTCTGACGTCACCCGACCTTAACCGCGGCCCCAGCCGCAACCGAAGACGCGGCTGTCAAGGGCAAATAGCGAGTGCCCAAAACGACTCGAATACACCTTGCCATGGGTGGGTGGATCGAGCTTTAATAAGGTGGGTGGGGGGCGCAGGGTTGAAAAAGCCACCCGGCTAAAAGTGCCAGGCACGCCCCACTTGACCTCAATGTGGCACGTTTTTCTTCGGTGCATTTTAAGTTTAAATTTTTTAACTGATGCACAAGCCAGAAGTCTCGATGAGATGCAATTATGTTAGCATTTAATGTTAATAAACTGAAAGAAGCTGACATGTTCAAGGCTTGAAACACATTAATGAAAATACTTTTTTAATTCTCGTTTTGTTTTTTGCTCTTTAGGCTGTGAGCGCACAGGGTCAAACTCTTCCACTTGCCGACTTTGAAAATTATGAGCGTCCTTGGCAGTTTAGTTGGCCTTTTAGCGTTTCTGGCAGCATCTTAGCCATCTATTTTGAACACTAATGAGCTCCTTATCTTTCCCCGCACGAGGGGGCCGTGGGTAGAACATTAGCGGGGATGTTATCGTTCCCGGTCAGGGGCTGGAGGTCCAGTCCGTTCCAGCGCGGGGCGAATGCCGGCTACCATTCTGGCGACACGGCGGCAGGGCCCCCAGGTCGATCCGGGGGCCCTGAGAAAGATAGGTCATACACTGGTCCTCTCAATGACGTGAGAGGTGTCAGCGGGAGGCGTTGTCTGACTCGTGAGAGGTGTCAGCGGGAGGGTGGTCTGACTCGTGAGAGGCGTCATCGGGAGGGCAGTCTGACTCGTGAGACGCGTCATCGGGAGGGTAGTCTGACTCGTGAGAGGTGCCATCGGGAGGGTAGTCTGACTCGTGAGAGGCGTCATCGGGAGGGCAGTCTGACTCGTGAGACGCGTCATCGGGAGGGTGGTCTGACTCGTGAGAGGTGTCAGCGGGAGGGTAGTCCGACTCGTGAGAGGTGTCATTGGGAGGGTAGTCTGACTCGTGAGAGGTGTCATCGGGAGGGTAGTCCGACTCGTGAGAGGTGTCACCGGGAGGGTAGTCTGACTCGTGAGAGGTGTCATCGGGAGGGTAGTCTGACTCGTGAGAGGTGTCATCGGGAGGGTAGTCTGACTCGTGAGAGGTGTCATCGGGAGGGTAGTCTGACTCGTGAGAGGTGTCATCGGGAGGGTAGTCTGACTCGTGAGAGGTGTCATCGGGAGGGTAGTCTGACTCGTGAGAGGTGTCATCGGGAGGGTAGTCTGGCTCGTGAGAGGTGTCATCGGGAGGGTAGTCTGACTCGTGAGAGGTGTCATCGGGAGGGTAGTCTGACTCGTGAGAGGTGTCATCGGGAGGGTAGTCTGACTCGTGAGAGGTGTCATCGGGAGGGTAGTCTGACCCGTGAGAGGTGTCATCGGGAGGGTAGTCTGACTCGTGAGAGGTGTCATCGGGAGGGTAGTCTGACTCGTGAGAGGTGTCATCGGGAGGGTAGTCTGACTCGTGAGAGGTGTCAGCGGGAGGGTAGTCCGACTCGTGAGAGGTGTCATTGGGAGGGTAGTCCGACTCGTGAGAGGTGTCATTGGGAGGGTAGTCTGACTCGTGAGAGGTGTCAGCGGGAGGGTAGTCCGACTCGTGAGAGGTGTCAGCGGGAGGCGTAGTCTGACTCGTGAGAGGTGTCAGCGGGAGGCGTAGTCTGACTCGTGAGAGGTGTCAGCGGGAGGCGTAGTCTGACTCGTGAGAGGTGTCATCGGGAGGGTAGTCTGACTCGTGAGAGGTGTCAGCGGGAGGGTAGTCTGACTCGTGAGAGGTGTCATCGGGAGGGTAGTCTGACTCGTGAGAGGTGTCATCGGGAGGGTAGTCTGACTCGTGAGAGGTGTCAGCGGGAGGCGTAGTCTGACTCTGGCACTTGGTCCCAGCTCGACGCAGGAGCCGGCATTGACTTAAGATTCCTGATCGTCGCAGGTGGTCCAGTAACTGGCGCAGAAAAACCAGTTCGGCTTAATGATATTTGGTTGAAATGAAGTGCGTGGCCCAGTTCCAGACATGGGGCTCACTGACACTGAGCCTCTCAATTTTTATGGTGAACTCTCGCCGTATGTTGTCATATTTCCTTTCATTGTTAGAGGGCCTCGACCAACACAGAAGGACCCCTGACATTTGGGGCCCAGTACCATTCTATGCTTAGCAAGTGCTCCCCTGGCCGACTGAGGACCCCTTTCTGACACAGGATCCCTGTTAGGCATTGTGTGCCCCTGACCGACACAGGGTCTCCTTATTGCCCTCTGAGTGGCATTCGAGTTGCGGCTCTACGAGCATGATCCTTAACGTGACCTGAAGCGAGCCGTTCGGGCCGTTCGGCCTTCCAGTAATGCTCTTGACATTTGATCCGAGGGGCATTCGGACCCCTCTTTGGGCCCCTTCGGTCCTTTTCCACGGGACCGAAGCCGACTCAGGGGCACTTCCAAACACAGGGTTTCCTGTTGGTCACCGTGGACCCCTGACCAACACAGACCCCTCACTGTTGCATGGACCTCAACCAGTGCAAACCGCCGTCACCGGCTTTCTTCAAGCTCGACAAGAGAGACCCTGAGGTTGGAACCAGCACGGAGCCAACTGTTTGGCATTGGTGGTCTCTGGCCGAAATGAAGGCCAGCGTTGTCCCAGGGTGTCGAGCGGAGCAAGATACCCTCTAACTGACTTTCAAGGAAGTGTTCCACATTTGTATGGGGTTTTGAAATGAAATAGTGGAACTGGAGGCCTTCCAAGGCAGCTCACTGACATGCCATTTTTAAGACCTAAATCCCTCTGGCTTTTGAGCTTGAAGGTCACAAAGATGTAGAAATGGAGTTGTCGGAGAGCATTTCAAGGTCGTCTTGGCATTCGTGATATCAGAATAACGTCATTAAATTGCGTCATTCTGCAAGCCATGCGGCGATCAAGGCTTGGGAAAATCGAATAGCTGAGTCGTCCAAATTTGGGGCTCGTGAGGACGATTTCCAGATATAACGGCTGTCAATTGGCCCTCATTCATTATTGTGCAGGGGACGATGGCGTAATCAAACGATGGCGCATCGGTGAGCATATCTATCCAACAAAATAAGGAGTTGTCTGGAGCAGTATTTCTACCTGAAAACAGACCAATATTTATAAGTGAGCTTGTTTCATAATATCTGACTCTTACCTCACTGCTTTCAAATGTGAAGCATTTTCTTTAAGTTTAAGACACTGCGGGTCGGGATCCTAAATGTGACCTACAGCCAGCTCTTCAGCCCCTCGGCCTTCCAATTACACCCTTGGTCGTCGATGGCAAAGGCCTATTCGGACCTCTCTTGGGGCCCCTTAATTACTTACCCTGACCGACTCTGGGGTGCTTGCCAACACAGCACCTCTGTGAGTCATTTTGAGCCTCTGGCCGACAGCGCTGTCGTCATGGACTTGGGGCCCGATCATTTTAAACCGGTGCCCCCTGCCCTTTCTCTGCTTACGAGATGGGCCCTCAGACCCAGACTGACATGGAGCCAACTAAGCGGTTCTGGTGGTGCCTGGCCGATATAGGGGCCTTCAGCCATTCAGGGATCCCCAATCGGCGCAAGGGGCTCTCTGATTTGCATTTGGGGCCCCGGTCTGCAAAGCGGGCACCCCTAACTCGACCTCCGGTCAGCCCTCCAGTCCCCCTTCCCCCATTGACCCCTTAAGCGTCAGTCTAGAAGCGTCCTTTGGACGCCTCAGGGCTTAGGAGAAGGGAACGTACTTCTTTAGCCCCTGTTTGCGCCACTGAACCCACGTGGCAAACGGCAGAGGGCCAGGGCAGCGCAATCTCCTCTAGCAGCGATAGCCTTGGGTGTCACATCTACCCCGGCAGTGACATGCCAGAACGTCATATTCTCTTCCTTCAGCGGCCGAAGACCGGACGCCGCATTCTCCTCTTTCGACAGTGGCAGACCGGGCTTCGCACTCTCCTCCTTCAGCAGTGGCAGACCGGGCTTCGCACTCTCCTGCTTTGACAGTGGCAGACCGGGCTTTGCGCTCTCCTCCTTCGACAGTGGTAGACCGGGCTTTGCGCTCTCCTCCTTCAGCAGTGGGAGACCGGGTGCCACACTCTCAAAAGCTCATCTGTTTATTATTCTAGGGCTCGCTGTATGGGATAGCTTCTGGTACTCACTTCAAATCTATTGATAACAAGAACCGCGTTATACATCTTCTATGCACTTCTCAAAGGTAAGAATAGGTCACTGACCTAGAATGACCCAGGTGAACATTTTCTTTTTAGGAACATACTGCCTAGCGCCGTCCTTGTCGCCCACAATGCAAAACTAAAAAAACAGTATTGTGTGATTTTAACCACCCTGACCTTGGAAAGGTCAAACAAGGTCACTGACCTTAAATGATCATGTGATATTTTGCTTACAATAGGTATCTAGGTTCTGGGGACACTTTGGAGACCAGCCTGGAGATTGGCCTGGTTTGACCTTTTTTGACTCAAAAGTCGTGAACTAGGAACTTCAAATTTTTACTCGAGTAAGTTCAGGTACAGACAAACGTACTCTGTAAATTTGGTGTCCCTAGCTTTTTAAGTTCCTGAGATCGCAGGGAGGTCAAATTAACCCCCACCCAAGCGAAGGGTATCCGACCGGCCACCGGGGGCCAGCTTAAGAAGTGTGCTTAGTTATGATTGATGCACAGTTGGCACATGAATGTTCACATACTTAAGGTACTTCAAACATGTGGAAAGGCCGCGATGAATATTGCAAGCCAGTTTTCCTTTCGAATCATAAAATTCAAAATTGTTAGATTACGTTAGGGACGGGCCAAAGGGATGACCAAGAAGCCATACCCCCGCCCCGTTCCTTCCCGGTAAACACCCTCCAAACGAGGAATTTCTAGGGTACATGCCTTAGTTGTAATATATCCACACCCTCTTTAGCCCATCAACAGGTCAGATATTTGTCACGTTTTCGTGTTCCACATAATGCTTGGACATACTAGTTGGGTAACTAAAATTGCACGATGCTAAATCAACGACGTGATTTTTCGGAAGTGATTGAGTCTCCAACAGTAATTTCAGAGACTTGAAGCCCTTTCCTAAATGTTACAATAATTTACACGCACCCCCCCCCCCCCCCTTGCATGCTGCTCCTAGCATACCAAGTGATCTGACAAGTGCTCTTAGAACCGCAATGCACCCATGTGAAGGCCGTGATTGGTCCTAGTAATGTAGTTTTTCTCGAGGGCCTACATGGCGTCACTGGAGTCCAGTGTTGCTCTACTAATGCAATACCGACCGGCCGCTCAGCGCCGATGCGTCATAGATGTCGCGGCGTATCACAGAATATCCGCGGGATGACCACTGGTCCTTTTTACCAATTCAGGCTTCATAGAACGCAGGCAAGTCAGGCATGATATTGATATATTCCGGAGCCTCTCAGAATTAATTCGATTGGCGGGATATTGATCAGGATTTCATGCTGTTAGCGTTAGTCTGTTCTGCGCTGCTCCGTTGTAGTTGACTTACATAGGGATTTGCAGTAGATGCACGCCTATCAAAGGCCATAAGTCGCAGGGCGAGCACCAATGCAATGCGTGTTTTCCAAGCCATAATTCGACATAAATGTCCTGCTCCAAGGGCGGTCATGGGGAAGCACGCTATTTCGCAACATGGCTTGGGGAGGTGGGCTGAGTGGTGAAAAATTAAAAAACCTACCACAAAATTCACCGGCAAACGGGTTTCCCCAAGAATTTGTCCGATTCCCTTTTCAAAGTTGTGAGGGGAATTGAGTCCAAATTGGTTGGGGGATGGGACGGGGGCGGGTCAAAGCCCCTTCCCCCAAAACTGAATAGGTAACTACACCCCTGGTGATGAACACTTGAATAATCACTGTGTTTACCCAGCAACCGCGCCCACCCACGTTTTTTCGGTCAGCAAAATCTGCTTGACAAATGATGCTCGCGTTACTGTATTATATTTACAAAAAACAATAAGTATTAAATGTATCGTATGTTCATCTAAATACATTTCGTGACTGTGGGCACCATTTCCCTTGGGAGTACATCACTGGAACGATCAATGATTATTTTTGCTACGCCTCTTGTTGCTTCTTCCTAGCAGTCGCTGGTAATTGTACTGCTTTTCCGTTGAGCTTGCATGAGTCAGCCTGAATAGACTCAGTATCATATCGCTATCAATTCCCAGGTCCAGGACGCCATGTCCCAGTATGATCTGAGGTCTCGTGCTGCCAGATATTATTTTACGTTTGATTATAAAATTATAAGCATCACGTTCTGCTCTGGCGCTTTGCTCTCCGCCATTTACCGTTTCCTGGACTAATCCCAGGTGTATGTCACCGTCTCCTGGTGTGTTTCCGGACCTGGTGTCAGTCACCGTCTCCTGGTCTGGTCCCGGCAGCTCGGGATTGTCGGCGTCGCCCTTCAGCTACAGCGGCTGCATGGCCTCAGTCGGGTTCCGTGACGTCACGCATCAGCTGACTACCGGCCGCCGGCCGCTCGGCGTGCCCGCGCTCGTGGCGCCGCTGGAGGAACACGGCCCGCTCCGTGAGTGCCCGTGGTGTGCCTGCGGAGGTACGCTGCGTTATGTGCGTGACCTTGGCGGTACACTGTGCCCTGTGAATTAGAGCAGAGATGCCGTGCGCTCCGCGAGCGAGAGCAGATATGCGGTGTGCTCTGTGAGTGAGAGCAGAGATGCGGCGTGTTCCGTGAGTTAGAGCAGAGATGGGATGTGTTCTGTGAGTGAGAGCAAAGATGCGGTATTTTTTGTTAGATAGAAAGGTGAGGTGTGTGAGATGAGGTGTGCAGAGATTGTGTGTGTTCTGTGAGTGAGGATAGAGATGCGGTGTGCTCTGTGAGTGAAAACAGAGATGCGGTGTGCTCCGTGAGCGAGAGCAGAGATGCCGTGTGTTCCGTGAGTGAGAGCAGAGACGCCGTGTGTTCCGTGAGTGAGAGCAGAGATGCCGCGTGTTCCGTAAGTGACCACAGAGATTAGAGCGTTTCATGGAGTGAACTTCCAGGATCCAGCCCAATCCAATTGATCAGTCTAAAAGGCAATGCGCTCAGAATTCCCGTGTTTGACGAACGCCAAAATTCGGTGCAGTCTAAGAAAGAAGTGTCTTGCAAAATATCTGAAAGACATTATTTAAATTTTCAAAATGTTTTGCGATGTACTTACAAAAGTTCGAATTGGTCGATCACGCTTCGGTCACACTTTGCATCAAATCTCAACTGTGGCATATATTGCCTTGTTTACTAGTTCCTCATTTGGTCCTCAACTTGTATATCTCTCCCAGCCCATTCGGGCCAACAACTTAAATCCGATATATCCTATTCCTCATGATTTACAAGCCTCCTGATCCAGTGCCGTCCAATCCAAGGACTTATCAAATCCACGAAAGTCTCTGCCACAGACACATTTCGCAACGCGAGTGACCGTTGAGTACTAGATATGCAACGTGTATGTTGAGCGTTAACAGGACTGTCATGTGCTACGTCAGTGATCATGAAGATGTGACATGTCCCGTGAGTGTCACACAGAGATGCCATGTGCCAGGTGATTTACCTCGGAGGCCTGCCGTTCTTCTTGAGTGAGTGGCGGGAGAGTGCTCGTAGTGATTTCCTTCAGGAGTCACGCTACGGATATGCGCATTCTTCTACAATAATTAATTCCAGTGACTCCGTAGTACCTAATGCATTGTGACAGTTTGATCGATCGTGCGAGCCTGACGTGAAATATGCTCCAACAAGTTTGTGAGGCAGGATGAGTGTATTGCAAACAAACTACTTTCCAAGTCGGTGTGTAAGGTTTTGCAGTGGGCTCAGCAGTACCAACAGTGTCATTACAAGTTCTGTCGTCTTGCCAGACACAACAAATACCGACAAACTCTGTCCGAGCAAATGCTGCCTTTTTAACAGAAAAGGAACTGAAAGCAAGACCGAAGCGGACCGTTGCATGTGATGCCAGTTCTTTTTTTTTGCTGCTATCGTCCCGTTCGAAATTTACTTCTGATCTCAAAAAAATACAAGCGCACTTTCTGCTCGCCCAAGCTGATGGCATTGAGGTTGAGGTAGAGGAGCAAGAGACATAGATCGAGAAGAGCAATCTGTGTCGGCCTGTCACGACGGCTCCAGCTGTTCCACGTTGAGCTGGAGGTGGGGGGGGGGGGGGGGGGAGGGGGGAGCGGGGCAAGTCTTCTCAGGGGCGAGAAAACAGGATAAGACGGGTTTGACTAATGATGAGTGGGGCGTCCACTCCAACAGGATGAGATGTCCGCAAGACGTTAATAACACTTCAAGCAGCTGTCACCACTCCCTGCGCAGTGGCCTGCGGACTGAGGCCGAAAAACTGGCCGTTTGCCAATGGTCTCATCACTCTAGTTCGAAACGTTGCAGGCACGCTAAGATAAGCTGTTAACCAGAGAGCATTCACGAGATGACGGCTTATAAATTTTATAGGAGCAAATCTTCAACGACTTCGTCATGCCCGTCTATGTTTTGCGCGAAATCTGCATTTTCGTATTATTTGTTTTACATCTCCATCTCAGATATCTCTATTTTAGGGCAATCTCGTCTCCAAATTCGTTGTGCAATGCTAGTCGTCGGTCCTGCCCTCCCCCGCCACGTTATTTATAAAGTGTTCCTCCTGATTTTAACATGAGCACCAGGTGAGACTCATAAATGAACAGCTTGGTTTCCTTCAGAGTCAGTGGCGAGGTCCTTATTATGTAAAATCACAATCCACCAGCATCATAGCATCATGACGAGAAACGTTCAATCCGTGTGACAGCATAGGCAGGTCAACGGAGTGGAACACTGGGATAGTCGCTCGGAACCGGCTAGTTGGTGACATGCTCTCTGCCACCATGACCAGGCACTGCAGGTGGTCCGTTTTGCTTGGTTTGGTATTAAAGGGTTCTGGAGTCTCCTTTGCGCAGTGCAAGCCCTTGGATCTCGCCCACTCCCATCCTCCACCACCACTTTCCCCAAAAGCGTAATTGGCGGAAAGGGAGAGGTTTCGTAATGCCTGACAAACAAACAAAAAGTCCTGAACTGCATTTTCACCACACTTCACTTGAAATTGTCTTGGTTTTCTCTGCGGGACCTGGCAGCGCTATTGATTTTGGAAGTAGCACACCTCAGTAATGCTATACAGGGCAATTCAAAAGGTGGCAAATGAGTTGCGAATCAGCTAGCGCAAAATTGGATAATTGAATGGCGAGATACATTGCTGAGAATCATGTTGAATTTTTTAAATGCAGGTAATTTCAATTTATCACGCACAGAAATGTAACTGCGAGACCGGCCAAAGCGAAAGTGGTAGCTGAAATTCTCGTGAAACGCCCTTTATCGGCCAGAAGTGACTTGCCCGAGTGTCCCAAGCAGTGGCATAACAACACAGCAATGAACGTGTCGGCTTGCGTTGAGGTCCCGTTAATGTTCGCTGTACCTATTGCAAAGCTCTGGATCGCAGTCTGATCCTAGTGGCGCATATAGTATTTTCAGGCGTTTAATGTCGTTCTCCTTCGCGCCGAAACAAAGTGGGATCACACCAATAAGTGTGCAATACGAATGAGATACTCATAAAAAAGCTGCGCATTGGAAGGAAAAAATAAGCGTGTTGTATAAGCTACCTTGTAGGCGCCTGAACATGCGCACCATACACATTATGCAAGACCATCAGAAAGATGAACGTCAGGGATGATATCAGGTGCAAGATTAGGGGCCTCTGTCCCGATCTCGAGGATGGCAATCAAGGCATTCCTCGAGGGCAAAAGGTCAAAGCGCCTCGATACGTCCATCGCCAGCAGCGGTGCTCGTCCTGAACACAATCTGGATGGTAACGTGAAACATTGCTCAGAATTGCAGTCGTCGTCATTGTAACTTTATGACCCACGCAGCTGCTGAGAGTATGTAGCGTCACTTGCCACTCAGCCTGGCGGGAAGGGCGGGCACCACGGAGAATCCAACCACGCACCTCTGGTTTTGCAGGTCTGGAGGTGCCAGTATCCTCGAGAAATAATTATGTTTCAAGGGAAATATCGTCAGTGTTTCCCGCACACGCTTCGGCAATCACAGTTCCTGCAGAAGTGGCATTCAACTACACTCATGGTCTTTGCAAGTTTCTCTGATTTTAGATGACGCGTTCCTCACTGCTCTCCTACACCGGTCGTGGATATGCTCATTAAAGCGTCGCACTGGCATTGTTTGGAATCACATTTTATGTAAACAAAAAATGTTATATATATATATATATATATATATATATATATATATATATATATGTATTTGTTTATATTTCTATCTATCCGTATATCTAGCTCCATCTTTATCTTTCCTCTCTCTCTCTATCTTTCCCTCTCGCTCTCTCTCACTCTCTCTCTCTCTCTCTCTCTCTCTCTCTCTCTCTCTCTCTCTCTCTCTCTCTCTCTCTCTCTCTCTCTCTCTCTCTCTCTCTCTCTCTCTCTCTCTCTCTTTCTCCCTTCTCTCCCTCTCCATATATGTAAAGAATGTAAATTCATATCATATTCGGCTCTGCTGGCAGTAAATGAGGCCAAAGCCGGCGACGCCGCCGCCTGCGGCTTTGTCTTCAGCGAACACGGATAGCGCACCGGCTTCTTCAGCACCACGGGCACCTGCAACTCCACCTTCCAGGGTCACCCCAGCGACTTGATGGTGCTGTCCCTGCTCAACTACCGGCTCAGGTGAGCTCCAGTGACGCTCCAAGCACGTGGTGTTCATCTCTGTTCGAGTTCAGATCCAGGTGAGCTTCATACAGACGCTGCAGGCACGCGGTGTTCATCTCTGCTTGAGTTTCGATTCAGGTGAGCTGCAGAGACGCCCAGACACGTGGTGTTTTCCTCTCTGTTTAACTTCCGATTCAGGCAAACACAGGGGACGGCTCATGCTCCGGAGTTACACGTCCGTCTACAAAACGAACGGCTTTATAACTTGGGACTTCCGTGGTTCGCCAAATGCGTCTGTCGCTGTAACCTCGCTAGTCATCCTTCGGCCTTGCGCCTTGCGGCCTGTTTCGAAGTTGCTTTACGTCGGCTTCGTAGTGGCGATACTCTTCAGGCATTTTCGGTTAGAGTCTGCCTGCCTTACGCTCGCACTGCGGGGCGACCGTTCGGCGAGGATTGTTTTGGATCCGCTACGCTCAGGCTGTGTGCCGGCGAGACATATCACCAGGCCTGACAGTTGACAGACCCATTAGCGCAGGAAGTGGGGCGTGTCGACCCGGACCGTGCCGCGATTAGCCTGGGGTGTATAGATATACACCTTAACCCCGCAGCCCGGAGGGAGGGCGGCATTTCCCATCCCTCCCGACACAAACCACAGTGGTGCTAGGGAGACCGTGTCGCTCTGTGTGATGACGGTGGCGGCCAAAGATGAAGACGTAACACTGGGATGGAGGCGGAGCCCAGATCGACGATGGGAGTGCCCAAAGTACCGCCAGACACGGACGCGAAAAAGGCTTGCGGATCCGCAGTTAGCGCGATCAGAATACCGCCAGACACGGACGCGAAAAAGACTTGCGGATCCGCAGTTGGCGCGATCAGAATACCGCCAGACACGGACGCGAAAAAGGCTTGCGGATCCGCAGTTGGCGCGATCAGAATACCGCCAGATATGGGGATGAGATGGCTGGTAAAATAACGAGCGACTATTCTCAGACTCTCCCCACGGGATGTTTACGGATTCTGCTGTCATCTGTCGCCTATATTTCAAATCACACCGCGTCACAGCAGCTTGCCACAGTAGAACTCTTGACTGCGGCTGCCGCCACCGTGGTCATCATTATCATGTGTTTATTACGAGTTGGTCAACAACAATAGCTTAAAGCAAATGTTCCATATTTGAAGATATCAAAGCAAACACCAGATATGATGAAATAAACTCACTTATATCTATTGATATACTTGTAAGTGGAAGACGCTGCTGTGAACAACAAAGTTGCTACGTTTAGGAAAGTTGCACCTCAGTACGTCACTGTCTCATTGCATCAAGGAACGTTTGCATGACGTTAAGGTGGTGCCAGACTAGCCGTGCGAAATAGCAGCTTGCTTAGAGTGCTTCACATTCGCCGAGGGATTGTAGTGGCGGTTTTGGAATGGCTTGCCAAGCCAGATATCGCTGTCTGCTTGCATTTTGGCTGTTTCTCTTGGCGTTCTTGCATTTTTATCAGTGAGTTTGAAATGCTTTAACGTATTCACATACTCCATTATGACGTTATTCTTAAGTTATTCGATCACAAGCCCTTTTTTCGTCATAACAAGTAAGTAAAAAAACCATGCCCAACGTCCTATATTATGTAGCACAAAATGTGATTCTTTATTCGGGCTTGCATAGCTTGCTCAACGCTGTTTCGGAGTGAGCTGGCGTCCGCCATATTTGGAAATCGTGTTCACGGACGCCAGATTTGAACGAACGGACGATAACACTCTTTCTAGCCTCGAACGCCGCTTGGGCTATGGGGTGGTGGAATTTGAACGATGTTGCTATAGCGTCTTGCATGCCTGAATGGCCTTGAAATAGTCTGCATGAAAAAGTCTGCACATTTTTGCGGGAGGGCTGCTCAGAAGCTAAACGCTTTTGATTATTAAGAAGGGCAGGGCTGTGAGCCGAATGCTCATAAATGTGGTCAATTCAGCTCAAACCTCCATAGCTGTGCGAAACACTCCTCTTAATGTTTGATTCGAGTTAATGGGCTTCTTGTTGTACAATGGAAATGAAGATGCAGTAATAACAAAAACACCAAGAGCGTGAGAAGATATCATAAAAGCGACCCCTATCCTCTGGGTCACATTGATAAAGTCCCGATATTAACAAAGCACGGCTCCGGGAAACCACGACTGGCGCCAGGCGGTGATAGACGTCAGGTTACGGGACGAGGTCTTCCAGGAAGACAGGCCCCTGCGCGCCATTCTAACAGTCTTTCACATTCCAGGAAGACAGGCCCCTGCGCGCCATTCTAACAGTCTTTCACATTGTCGTTCCGGCCGTCTGGGCTGCAAAGCGAGGAGTCCCAAAGCGGCGGCCACCACCGACCGCGTAACGCGCTGACAGCGGTGAGAGGGATGCGCTGACAGCGGTGAGAGGGATGCGCAGACAGCGGTGAGAGCGATGCGCAGAGACCGGACTGCCATCGGGACGCAGAGGTCATTTCAGATCCTGAAGGCGTCAATGTGGCCACAGCGTGAAACAGTCACTCACGTCAAGCCAAGGCAAGTCAAATCAAGCCAAGTCAGTCACGCCGCGCCAGCCCACTCGACTTCAAGGCTGGAAAAATACCCCGGTCCTGCGCCTACGAGATGACTCAGGCTGCGAAAATCACCTTTTGTTTTCGGCTGAGGTAGCAGGCAGCGACCATGCATTCCAGAGTAAGACGCATTACAAGAGTTTTCATGTGCGAAATGGTAACGAATCTGATTTCGATATCGACAAAGCAGGACGGCACTGCATTTTTTGGCCAATTTGGTATCTTACTCCCAATACAGGATACAGTAGAATGTAACTCCCAACATTTTTGCGGACGGAGAGGGAGTTGTGAATTCGGAGTTGTCAAGATGAAAGGGTGATATTTTTGCTGGCGCGGAGTGTTTTCATATCGTGGGTCCTCTTCCTATAACCGTGTGCCGCCAGTCGTTGTGGCCCCCAGAGCCGTGCCGTGTTCATATCGATTTTTTGTAATGTAGCATTGTTGGTAGCGTTTGCTTCCACGCGCTTTTCTCTGTTTCTGGTGTATTTTCATCATGGCCGCATCATCGTTTTGATCACGTAATAAGCAGCACATTGTCTCGGATGAAGCATTAGGCCTTGTATATAAGCCGATTTGCAATGAATACATGATAATGGTCGTCATCATCACGATGGCAGTGGCCATGCGGCCAAAGCGCTACCGCTTCCCTCTGCGATCAGGTGGTGTGATTTGAAAAGTCGTTGATAGATGACAGCAAGATTAGCATGCATTCCATGGGTGGTAGAGTCTGCGAATCGGCGCTCGTGTAACATCGCCTCCAGATCAAGATGCGCGGATGTAACGGAAGATAGCCCACTTCCAGCACATATTTGGCAGCACAGCTGTAGGGAGTGCACTTTATAAATCAATATATCACTGGAATAACCAAGCCATGGACAGGCGATAGATCTGCTGAAAGCTTCAAAAAGTATGCCGTGATTTTCTCCCAGGAGGTATTGCTTTGTAAAGGGAATTCCCTACATTCGTGCTGCCAGATCTGAACTCGGCCGAACCTGGGCTGAATGTGAGCAAACTTCCGCCGCATGATGCGCAGCGAGCGCGGTCGGAGCACCGCCAGATATGGAGATGCGGCAGTCGGTCAGGAGGTCGGCGGGCCGAGATACGCCGCCGCCGTTGCCCCGGCCGGCGCTAATGGTCCGGCTCGGGGGCAATACGGTGGCAGCCGCGTACCGGGTGGATGGCCGATCGATGGCAGCGTGTGAAGACCCGTCGGGCGAACGCGAGGGGTCAGGCGGCGATCCAAGAGAGGTGTCATCACGGTGTGACGGCTCGAGAGAAGACTAAACAGGTCACGACATCATATATTATGAGAGGGCTGGGTCGGACAGGTCGAGATACACCGAGTATTTAACGAGCATTCAATGTAATTCCCAGATTTTTTTACGGAAATAAACATGTTCCATCTGCCTGCGGTACTGCTAAATGCTTGCAGACAAAATATCACGGCGCACGCGTCTCCACCAAAAACTGTAGGAAGAGGCTCCCGGTCTGACTGACGCCACCAGATTACAGTCTGGGAATAGAAGACATGCACAACTGAGCGGCTGTCGTGGCATTATGTGCACAAGCATGAAGTGAGAAGGATATGAGGCTAAAGCGTCGTCAGCATTTGGCGCGTGGCATGGAAGGAGATGGCCTCATCGCACTCGGATTCGCCCGTGGATTTAATTATTTCAGCTACCTCGCGAACCTGTGCCCTTTTATTAACAAACAGATTTTGTCCCCGCCCGATGATTACGTCTGCATATTTTCACTCGTGATATGTTGTATGTTCAGTGTTTGGTGGTGCTGAGCTGTTCCAAATGCTAGAGTTTAGGATTTCTGGAAACCCTGAGTGTCCTGCCGTGGCATAAGCAACGGTCCGCCGTGTGACGAACCAAAAGTCGAAGTTCTGTTACGTACGAGGGTGAAACCCTTAGAAGGCTCCAATAACACAACATTTTGAATTGTGAATGGACAGTTACGGCTGTAGAGTTCGTGCAAGGGATGGAAAATGGCCGTTAGGCCATGACCCTCCCACCATCACTGGAGCTCATGCCAATCATTCAAATCATCTGTCGGCATTATCGATTCTTAAAGACACCATGCGGAAACATAACTGCATTAATTAAGCGATCTTAACATGCCATTCATTCGGGTCACAAGATCACTGACTCGCTCAAATCTCGCATTTACTCTTGTCCTTGTGACTACATTGGTGTTGGGCTTTATTAAAGCACAGCCCGATGCTATCTAGAATGTGATGTGAGCAACAGTGTCCCCCATATCCTTATATGGAATACAATTATCTTTTTACTGGTGCCACCGTTGGTTAATCCATTTTGATCCGTGTTTTGTGAATGTTCGACAAGTACCGGGCAAGACGTGACACTAAAACTGAGCGAGACATTGTACGAAATTCGCGAAACTCTTTTGCCTGAGTGCATGAAAATAAATCAGAGTCCAGCTGCTAACACTGATGGCGCAACCGTGTCTATTGTATGGGAATGTGTAATATAACTGCAAAATGCAACAATGATAAAAAAAACGCAGCTAAGGTAATAATAGGACACAGTAATTCGGGTGAACCTCATGCTTTGCCCAGAGATGGTTCTGGAAGGTGTCAGGAATGCCAAAAACAATATCATTGATCCAGTTAATGGTGTCAGGCATTTATCCGTGTTTAATTATGCTTGATTGCTTTCTATGCTATTGGTAATACCTCTTGACAGAGATCATTGGTCAAGGGGCAGTTCACAGGCATCGCCTTTCATTGAACCAACTGGCTGTAACGAGAAAAGTTCTCGCAAAAAGAACTAAATTACCGCGCAGGCACGCCAACCGTCGTGGTGGAAGCCCAACTGCGGTAGAGCGCCGAAGGTACGCTGGCCGCAATTCGTGCTATGCCGAGACTCGTAGTGGCAGGTTCGCCTCCCAGAGTCAGTGTTTGTATGTGGTTCGCCAGAGAGGGCCATTTGGCATTCGCCTCGATAGTGTCAGTCTGGTTACAGGGCAGCCGATAGTCATGTAGTTGTATGAGGCGGTAAAGGTCCTCTCGTACTATTTAGATAACGACCGAGGCGAGATGGGTTCGTTGAACGTGTACTGCAGTAATGGGATGGTGGGTTCAGAGTGCTGGCAGTGAACCACGCTCGGCACGGATTCAGATCAGAATCCGTCTCCGCAGTCTTGTACCGAACTGTTGATCATTTTGTACCTGAGCTGGACTTATAACCTGGTCTAACGATGTCGCGCCCAAAAATATGCCTAACCGACTTTGTTTTCTCACGAGACCTTGCAATCAGGCACTTCGAGTTTCCACTCCAAGTAAAGCAATATCAGGTTCGCACCTCACCTGTGGAGGGGGACCAAATGTCTCCAAAGTCTCATAAAGGAGACTACGAGATAGGCAAGTTAGTGGCGTCAATGTCATGTTCTGGGCCATACAGAGAAAAGCGTTTGGGCTTACGTTCGACGGAAAAAGTCAAATATAGAATGTTTCACCATTAATGTCTTCAGTTACATACTAATTGCATGAAATCATTTTAAGGTTGCAAGCCAAGTTAACTCGTTGTAGGCCTCCGTGGCTACGCCACTACAAGGATTAAAGAATGTAATCGTTGTTTTATGACCGACCTTTCCCTACGATTTCGCAATGTTGTAATATTTCAGGCCAAAAAAATATTTGGGGGCCAAGCCAACATTTGGGGTCACAACGCAACAGGCGGAGGGGGGGGGGGGGAGGCAGGTCCCTCACAAAAGAACGCGAATCGACGCCCGTGAGGCTGAGTATGTTTGTTGCTGTGCGAGAATCGCAGTAGCAGTACTAGGGGTTGTGTATTTTGCACCCGAATTGAAGACACTCAGACATGCAGTAGCCTTCAAATTATGGCTGTATACGTCTGCCATGACATTTTTGTGCTTGCCTTTTTGTGCAAAAGTTTTGTCATGGTGCATTTTTTATTCTTGGTATCAGGCGTAACAACATGGGGAAAATTTGCTGCCTGAAAATAATATTTTTTGCTGTTTTTGTACTTATTAGCATAACTGACAAGGAAAGCGCCATTGCGTCGTAAAATCTGGTCCGCTGAGTACCAAATTTTCCCTTGAATCAGAAACTGGTCCAGACGGTATATAGGAGGCTGTACTTAGGTGGAACTATTCGCTCACACTGCTACTTCTCACCATCTACACTGGGTTCGCATTATGCACATCACACAGCCCACTTGCTTATCCGCGGTCAAGACAAGTCTTTCACATCCAGATAAACAGTTGTGGACTATCCTAATTTTACGTCCACGGTTAGAACTAAAACCCAGAGGACGGATTGCGTATTTGTCTAATTAGCTATTTTGGTAATGCCTGCTTATCACTGCATTCCTATCTGTTATAACACGCGCTCTGGTGGCGGTCAAATTGCCGCCGGAAGGCTTTTCCAGAATGCTTTCCGAACGACGCGGCGCAGCCGCGCCACATCTTGCATAGCTGTAGACAGTGGAATAGCGGATCGTTTGGTTTTAAAGATTTATATATACTTTGTAAGGTCGCTGACCTACGGCAGGTCAAAATCAGGCCAGGGATTCTGCGGAGTCAATTTCTAAGGAATCGTTCAATGTGATGCAACAGCGGAGTGTTAGACGAAGTCATACATCTCTGAGATACTTTTCTTGGGCACTGCAACAATAAAGGAACAAATTGCATGACCTAAGGTCAGTTTTTGAGGTCAAACCAAGGTCAAAGCCAACCTGTACTCTAGGGCTTGCTGTGTGGGGTAGTTTCCGGTGCTCATTTCGAATTTATTGATAACAGGAACCGCATTATGCATCTTCCATGCACTCTTCAAAGGTCCAAAAAGGTCATTGACTTGAGATGACCCAGATCAAAATTTTGTTTTCAGGAGCATGCTGCCCAGCGTAGTCTTTGTGGCTTATTCAGATGCAGAACTCAAAGCAGTCTTGTATTATTTTGGTCACCACGACCTTCGAAAGGTCAAACAAGGTTCCTGACTTTAAATGATCATGTCTCGTTTTGCATATAACAGGTATCTAGGTTCTAGGGACACTTCTGTGACCAGCCTGGAGATTGACTTTGTTTGACCTTATTTTACCCAACGGTTATAACCTAGGGACCCTAAATTTTGACCTCAGAATGTTCAGGTACAGGTCAAAACACCTTGTAGATTTGATGTTTCTAGCTGTCTCCATTCTTAAGATCTCAGGGGGTCAAATTGGTCTCCACCCAAGCAAGGGTATCCGACCGGCCACCCGGGCGCGTGACAATTGCAAATTTCAATAATATGAACATTTTGGTTCGTTTCAATCATTTCAACTTCTCGTCGGTTTCAATCATTTGATCATAAATATTTTGAATGTGAGTTTATCATTTCACACACACCACTTAAATATATATATATATATATATATATATATATTATATATATATATATATATATATATCTCTCTCTCTCTCTTCTCTCTCTCTCCCTCTCTCCCTCTCTCTCTCTCTCTTCTCTCTCTCTCTCTCTCTCTCTCTCTCTCTCTCTCTCTCTCTCTCTCTCTATATATATATATAAAAGGTGATTTATAATTGCAAGCAGAGCTGCTGTAAGGGTTGAAATTTGCCGTCTTTTCAATAATTTAAGCATTAATCCTGGATCGATGCCAAGTCACTGGAGTATCATTCGGTCAACCAGGTTACAAATACTTCCACAGACATGAATAAACTGGGGTAAATACAACTTTTGAGTAGCATCCAGAGGATCTTCTGTTTTGGTGTTGCATATAGCATTTGGCCCTGCTTTCAGTAACAAACATTGATGTGAATAACATAGGGTGCAAAAAAAAACTTGTGAAATTACGTAAATTGAACTCCAGATCAAAGACGTGATTTTTAAACGATGAGAAGGATTTCACGCTGGGGCTGCCACTGAAAGCTGACAACAGTCGTGTCTATGGGAGCGGCAGCCAGGGCAGGGCCCTGGCGAGCCGACCGCACCGCGAAAAAAAATCGCGATTAACACTGACGCCTACTGAAAAGGAAAAGATGAAAGCCTGTTTTGGAGATCGGAAACGCGGGAATCCGCTCAGCTGCGTACATTCGCCTCCTGGAATAGAAGCTGCTGGCGGCTTGCGTGGAGGTCCTTTCACCAGGCTTCATTTTACAGCAGGACCCCATGTCCCCTCCCAACGTAGCCGGACCAGACGGTTTCCCGCTGGGCGCTGCCACGTCATTAGAAAGGGCGAGCGGCCAGCAAACTCCCTTACCTGAAGCCTCTGAACCATTACGTATGGAAAGCGCCCTCGGAGGAAACACGCATCAGTCTCATCACCGGAGACTCTCCATCCTTGACGGACTGAAAGAGGCCACCATGACCGCATGGAAGTTCAGTATGATGCTGAAGTTCACGAAATTCATGGTGATGATGAAGCTCATGAAGTGCATAGTGATGACGAAGTGTATGAAGTTCATGACGATGATGAAGTTCATTAAAGTCATGGTGATGATGAATTTCATGAAGTTCATGGTTATGACGAAGTTCATGATCCCCGAAAGATGGACGAGCTGAAAGCAGCCATCATGACCGCATGGAAGTTCGTGACGATAAAGTTTATAATCACCGGAAACTGCCCATCCTGGACAAACTGAAGGAGGCCATCATGACCACATGGAGGCAGGTAACACCAGACACCACGAGGAGCAGCATTCACCTGTGGATGCAAAGCCTGTATGCGGTACCTCAAGCTGGTGGCTGCCCAAACGCTCACGTGTTTCAAAAAAAAGACTGGCTACGCAACATGTTTACGCGTCTTTGTCTCTGAGCTGATAACGCGATGACAAATCAGCTGACATCACTGAAATTCAATGAATAGCACAGACACCTTGCGCTATTCCGCAATTTCCTTTAGGCCTAAGGTAAAAGCACAAATGCTGGGCAAAAGGTGGTGGGGCAAAATGGACATATATGCTCAGCTAAGGCTTTGATAAGCACCGTCGTTGCAGGCCTCAGGCTGTCTGGCTCAAACGCATGCTCTCTGCTAAACGATTCATTTCCGACTTACTGGATGACCATGGGCGTAAGAACAGGGGGGGGGGGGGGGGCAGGGGCCGTGGCCTCTCCCACTTTTCAAAGTGGGTGATAGCAGTGTTAACTGCCCCCCCCCCCCCTCAAACACACACACTTTTCAGATTGAGGTTGTATTTGGCTTGCTTTGGCACCACATTAAGTATTTGTGCTGATCTACCTAGTTCACCAGCCATCTTCCTCAAGATGCGTTCTCCATTTCGTTTGCTCATCGACCATCGCTTAGTATTACAGTCGCAAGGCCGACGCCGCACTGGAGACTGCAACGCCGGGCGTGGAGGCTGCTGTTGCTATGGCTCGCGAGCGCGCGTGTTCAAGAATATATTGCGTAGTTTTCTTATCAGTAATCAGTTTCGACACGAACTTGGGCATTTCAAAGCGAGCATGTGTTAGCCATGTTAATACAAATTGAAAACCCGATTTCATTTACAATCTAAGGTCAGGGAAAACCCAATATCCCTGAAGAACACAGAAAAACACGGAATTGGAGTCTATGTGACAATTATTCGACTACCTGCGGTGATCAGGGATGTTGTTGCAACAGTAAGGGTTCCTGTGCTGGTCCGGGGCTAACTGAGCGGATCAGAAGGCCTTCCGTGTCAGGGATGGGAGCAATGTCATATGAAATATCCTTCTATGGCCCCCCGGATCGACCTAGAGGACCCGCCCCGTGTCACCAGAGTGATAGCCTGAAGACACCTCGCGATGGGACGGAACGGTCCTTCAGCCCTTGACCGGAAACGGTTAAGGGCTGAAGTTGTTCCTCTGGTGTTCTACTCAAGAGCCGCTTGCCCGGAAGGAAATAAGGGGTCCCATTACTGTTGAGTAGATTGCTGGTCTCATTATTGTTGAAAAGGGTGGGTCGAAATGAGCTAAAAAACAAAAGAGCGGGATCATGGCATGTTTGCCTGAGAGTGTTCATTTCTTAGAATGTGTTACAGAAACAAAGTCGTTCAACAACTGATTTCCACATGTTATTGACCTCAAAATACAAACAAAATTGAGCTCACGGTAGCTCTTGGTTTTTGTTCTGGTCACAACGTAAAAATAACAATAAGGCGAGGAACAACATGCCACTTGTCAACAAGTAAGCTGCATCCGGGGATTTTTGGGGGGAATCACCATAAGATGGGCTTTTGTCAACCTTGCGTTTCCCCTTGGCAAGGCTCTGGCTACGCCCCTGCCCACACACAAAGGCAAATGAAGTAGTGTACGTTGCATGATGGGCAATGAAGTGTCCGCCGGGCCAATTCATACCTAAGGCAGACAGCTTCCCGGAGGCTATTTTTCTGAGATGATGTGGTGTAAGGGAAGATAATTCGGAACAGATGCTGCTGCAGGTGTCCAACACATGTTTCGCACCATGTAGTAGTAACGCTGATCCAAAAGTATGCAACAAAGCAGCCATGCGATCAGTTCGCAGTCAGTCATGCGGGAGACATCGGGCCAGGGCAGTGGCCACCGATGGCGGACAGGACCAGGTCCAGATAAGGAACATATGGCAGATGGGCCTTACTATGTGGCCTGGTTCTTAAAAGAGGATCTCCAGTCTTGTGGCGTTCGTCGCATTGTTTCTGGTAGCTTCAAGCTCCCGAATTCGTCTTCGCCTAAAATGCTGCCACGAGTCTTATCTCTTGAAAAGCAGCCAGCGAGACGAAGGCACATGAAAAAATCTGTCGCACTGTGAGCCATCGGTCTCCACTTAAAAAACTCTCACCAGCAGATATCCTGGCCGTATTTTGACATCTACACTGTGTAGGGAGATGCTCCCCAATGAACCAAAATGCCTACCCCGCTCGTGGAATTTCGCCTCCCCAGGACAGGCAACGTTACAATGAACGAATAATCTTGGGAAGCTGAATAGCCTTATTTGCCAAATTATAAATTATTCGGATTGGCAATATTGTGCACAGCGAGAACAGCTCCAGATGCGTACATCTCCATATTGCTAAAGGACACCCTGAGCTTGCCCCCCCCCCCCCACACACTTTTTGAAACATTCCTACGCCTGTGTGGACGACCCGCGAATATTGGACGACCCCCGAAAATGTCTCCTAACAGTGTTACCGCATGTTCTTTTCGCGTGTAGCAGATTAAAGTGGCAAGGGCGACGCCAACACGGCGCCGATAAATATCGTTCCAGCGATTATGCATTCACCCAGCCGGCGGGCCCTGACGGCTCGACGGTCGTCATTCAAGACAGCGATGCGCATCCAGAGGTGCTGGCACCACAGGGCTCAGCTGTGAACGTGCGTGGCAACAGCAGCGGGCATAGACGAATCGAGCTGGAAAAAGACGACTCCGGTGTCTCTTCTTCCAGGGACCAATTGGTAGGGCTATTACGAGGGATCTGATCACACTGCCCTCAGTTCACTTTCGTTCCGTGCCTGGACTAGTTAAAGTGCCTCCAATGCCGAATGAAGCTTGAAAAGAGATAATGAAAGACCAGCAGCACCTATGCGAGTTGTTAAGGGCAGTCCAAGCAGAACCGTAAGATGTCACCCAACACTTGTTGACAGAGTCGTTGTTTCACAGAGTTGGGGAGGGGGGGGGGGGGGGCCTGCTGAACAGTGAAAATTGACGACATCTAATCCAAAGGTAGGCCACCAAACGGGATTTTCCACGGATTTGATCCACGTTTGTCACCAAGTTCAGGGGAAGACTTAAGTTCAAGTCGGTCTGGCTGGAGCCCCCCCCCTTCCCTCACCACCACAAAACAGGGAGCTGCACCCTTGCTTGTTCACCACAGACTTTGGGGCTCTCCATCCAACCTATGCGGCAGCACCGTTAGACAGAAAGCTACGTTTGTATATGCCGACAGAGGCGCCAACGCCAGTCATATTTGTGCTGAAATAGGAAGGCCTGGAATGCTTGAGATAGAGTTCGTCCAAATATTAGCGACGAGGCGAAAAGCTTGTCTTTGATTCTTCTGCCTGTTCTTGAACATTTGGAAGTCCAAAGACGTCCAATGTTGTTGCGTTTGGTTAAAAAAACTGCATCTGTTCGGCCGGCTGTGGAACACCTCGGAGCCTTTGGGTCTTTGCGGGGCCAAAGGGGTGGGGCATGGCCCCGTGCTCCTCTGCATCCGCCTCTGCTTACATGTATCTTGCTCTTCCGCTCTTTGCGCCATTTTGGGGTGCAGGTAAGGAAACATCTATATGGTAGCATTCAAAGTCATAGACAGCTATGACGCATATTTGACGAGCTGCTCATTACGCCATAGCGTGACACCCACGTACAGGGTACATTCCCATGCTCCTGTCCGTCTCGAGGGAGAAGGGGAAGTCGCGGATTGGTAGCGGTCTTGCAGGGGCAGCTTTTGTAGAGTCGTGCGCGATAAACAAGTTAGCATCTGGTTCCACTCATTGAAGATCCTGATATGTCAGCCAGGAAAACCAAAACGTCCACTTCTGTGGATGACGATGTGTGCATTGTTTGTTTCAAGAATTTACTATTCGCTGCATTATGGACTGTGAACACACCATATGCTACGAATGCTCAACAAGACTGAGAGTTCTGTGTGAAAAGCTGGAATGTCCGATTTGTCGTCAGGAAACAACAATTGTAAGTACGGGGAATACCAGAGAGAATTCATTAGTGGTGTATGTAAGTTCATTTACCTCTTGTATTCAATTGTGGCCTTTGCCCTGGCAAGGTCTGGGGGTTGTGGGGGTGTAGGTCAGGAAAGTGGGCTGCTCTGTGGCACTTAAAGTAAACACTGGTGTCACAGTCATATGGCCAGTTTTCATGGCTGATGTGCATGTGCTGGGTCATGGACTGAAATGTTGACATAAATCTACAAACCAACAACCTGCAACATGTGCATGTGAAGGTGATGGCCTACAATGTTTTAGCGATCTGTACACTGCCCTGATTAGCATACAGTGTCTTTTTCCAAAAGGTGCACTGTCTTGACAATGCCATGCACAATGCCTTTTAACATGCACATGTGTGTGTTTGAGCAGGGCATCTCCACTCAGGAGGAATTTCCATAGCAAATTACTTCAGTAACCTTGTAAGATTAAATTTTTCCTGGCATTTAGTGCAGATATGACATAGCCCAATACAGCCTAACTTTATCTTTTCATTTGGGTCACACTTAACAGGGGAGGGGGAGTGGGCTTGGTCCATGATCAGTGAACTTGCTGGCAAATCCACAGTGAGGAATCAGCAATAATATGTACACTCCTTCTGAATGTTTTCACCAGTGGGATACTTTAATTAATAATTTTTGTTTAAGGCCAATATAATATATTATTATCATTTTTTCATTTCTGTTTGCATGATATGGCTTAGAGTAGTTGTCTTTTGTAGACAGTTCTTTTCTGATAGATTGAAATATGTAATGTAAATTTTGATAAAGTCATGTCCCGCTTATGAATTATGTGTGCTAAATGGCTATATATGGGTCAAATAACATGGCACATCTTTTTCAACATAGTTCCTCTGCGATGATCCTCATTTCCATTTTAGGGCATATGAATGACTGCAGTAAATTTTCTGCCCCATCATCATCCCTTTTATTGCTACCTTTGGCATTGTGTCAGTAGTACAGACATCATTAGTGCTTCCATCTTCATTTAGATGTTAAAGTTGGATAATGGTCACACAAAGCTTCAACCCTTTTCATGAAGTACCTATATCAGGTATATGTCTTTTCTAGCTAATACAGCTTACTTTGTAACTTAGTCTGCTCTTATTGGTGACTTTCACCATGTAAAGGAAGTAGTTTGTTTGTTAGGTGCCAGATTCACATCCCAAAGTTTTATAAGACACATCTTTCATTAGCAAATTGCTGGTATTATGTCATTCCTGGAAGCCTTCATAGTTTTTGGTGAGCAGCATTGAACTGAAATATAAGTCAAATATCTTGCAACCCGGTGTGTTCAGTGGTTGTGTAGTTTACTCTCATATAAATGTGGGCACTGGAAGCTCATGGAATCTGGTTATTCAAATCTTGGGTGTATTGGATTAAGAACCACATGTTCACTTATCTAACCATGATGACAATTCCAATATTATTTTGATGCAATCTTGATCCTGCCAATATTATGGTAGGGGCCATGCATGAATGTAACATCCCAGAAAATGATAAAAATCATCAGTATGCATTCACAAGCTGATCAAGAGTAATGTATTTTATCAGGCTCCTTGTGGCAATTATGTTTTGTAACGCCAAGGTCTGAGAACTGAACTACCAATTGTGTGCTTGTAACCTGTCTCACATAATGTGGGACTTAAACATTAAGCATGTGGTGATGCTTGGAAATAATGCCCTAAAAGTCACAATTTTTGTGGGAGTCCCCTGATTGTTTATGCAATGACCCCTTTGCTGATAAACATTGCTTGTGGAGGCATACTCTTTTATGTACTGTGCTGTCACCATATGGTGGAGTTCAACTTTGGCCCTAAATACTGGGGAGTCTGGAATCTTCTCAGTAAAAATAATGGGGCCTTCTATTTAATACAAAGCATTACAGTTATGTATTGAGCACTATAATATACCAAATACCAGAACCTATTATTTCTTCCTAATTCTGCATATAAGTCAAACTGCATGAAACACATGATAAATTACTGTATTGATAGTAATGCATTAATGTTCTCAATAGTGCAGTAATCTGGCATATGACTATTACACTGGCAATTACATGCTTCATCTTTTTATCATTGTGGTTGGTGTAAGCTTCTTATTTGATTACCTTTCTGAAGAGTTGTACAGGATCCTACATTATAACATAGGTAGTAAGTGGGATACTGTCATGTATTTTGCATATGTTAAAGGTCAACTAGGCCAACAAGAACATGCTAAGATGAAACCAGTAAGCTTCATTGAGTTTTGGGCAAAATGTCCCAATAGCTGTGTTGATATGTAAGCTTGAAAAATTCACAAATTCATGAGCTGAGGGGTTCAGATTAGTGGGCTTCATGTGCAATTCAACACCCATATCCTTGTTTGCCATCAGGTTACTTCATGTTTGAAATGCCATTTTGTCTTATAGTTGTCTATTGTGCTTTAGAAGCAATGTTATGCAAAATACATGTATTGCATGTATGGTGATCTACACCATGCACCTAAGCCTCAGTTAAAGAAAACATGCATTGCAAATTTAGTGAAATAATTGAACAGTTATGCCACAAACTTGGTGGGATATGTGATGTTCAAGTCAGAAGTGAGGCAAAACATGCTAATTTTATTGCATTTAGCAGTAACACTGTGATATAAAAGGTCATCCTGCATGTCTGCTGATCAGGTCATCAGGACATCCTGCATGTCTATTTATCAGGTCATGAGGTCACCCTGCATGTCTCTTTATCAGGTCATCAGGTCATCATGCATGTCTGCTTATAAAGTCATCAGGTCATCCTGCATGTTTGAGTTTAATAGAAGAAAGGATTCAAACAACTAAACACACAACATTTAGCAGTACATAACACAGCACCCACATACATAAAAACCATGTCTTGATATATCAAAGCCTTAAATATTGCTCACTCCTATATGCTCACTCCTATAAGAAGAAGCCCAACCATGTCACATGACTGGAAAAGAAGTGATCTGTAGAACCGCTGGGCGCAACGGAAAAGCGCTGGCCGCGTCTTCGGTGCCCGGTGCCACACGTGAGATGCCTTGGCAGGTATCCTTTCAAACATTTCGGGAGCGAAGCGCGGAGTTTTCGTGGAGCTAAGAAGTAAAAACATTTTGTTCCCCCATGCTGCAAAGTTTGTGGAGAGAGTTCAGAGAGCGAAGTTTGTACTAAAGTTTTTGTCAGTATGCAAGAGCGCCGCGGGGTTTAGATGGCGTATCTGTGAGAGGTTTGATGACGCAGCTGGGGTCGCGCCGGGGAGGATAACATGACATGTTTTTGACGATGGCGGAGATGCGGGAGCCTGAGGTGACATGCTTATCGGAGTGCGCCCCGCGCTATTTGTCGTACATTGATGCGCTTGCACAGAATGAGGTTCTCACGCAGAATAAGACTCTCACGCGAAATTCGCCGCAGAATCCAAAGGGTATCCCGGCTGTGCCTTGATAGTACCTATAGTAGCCAAGGGTAGTCATGGACATAGCATTGATCATGTTTGATTTCATTTTGTGCCAGTGGGGCCAGGTGCTTAAAGCTCGGGTCCATTGTGGCATTAAGTCAGGAAGGCGGTCTTCTCGCCATGGGCTTTACGTGAAACATCGTCAATATGTTGCTTCTTTTGTACCTCTGGGATGTGAAGGCGCGATATTGATGCACAGGTCGTAGTAGGGTGTTGTTTCTGTATGCTCATACAGTGGGCAGCGTCCATTCAGACGTGCCTTTCGTTTGGTACACATGTCTGCTGCCACGTAGGGTTTGTAAGTTGGTACGTGAAAGATCTTTTAAAAGCTGCGTTTCATCTATTTTTGTTTCCGCTTGCCATTTCATATGCACGTAGCGTACTTATGATATAACAGATGTTTCGGGTCAGTGTCATTCATATACGCATATGATTACAGGCTATTTACTGAACAATGCTCACCACCACCGGTATAATTTGCTTTACAGGTCCTCACCGCCTCGTCGAGGACGAAGCGGTGCGCCGAGCGCTGCCGGTATTTACTTTACATACCCTCCGGCAATGGTTGTTCGGGGCATGTGCCGTGACAAAGAGGCACCTGGTGCGGTGCAGAGTGTGTTTCATGACTCACGACGATAGCAGCCCTTGGCACGCGCATGTTGGCGCAAACGTCGCCGATCTTGACACCTCCTCGCCGCGCCCTCTCCCGCAGGCGGTGTTTTCGCGCGACAAAGGCTCGTTCCGGTCGCTCTTCATGCGCGCGCTGTACAACGAGGACAAGTACAAGCTGGCGCTGGAGGACGAGGCGGTGCGCCGAGCCTTCGCGGGCCTGCTGGCGCACAACTGCCCCGTCTGTCCGCAGCGGCGCGGCTTCGGCACGTTCAAGCAGCTGAGCGACCACGTGCTGCGCGAGCATCAGCTCATGTACTGCGACCTGTGCGTGGGGCACCTGAAGGTGAGGGTGCGGACGGGCGCGGGGCTGGCTCCCCACACTGCAGCGAGCGGCGGTGGGGACCACCTGCCCTCATTGCCTTCTCCCTGGTGTTAGTGGAGGCGTGGTGGGTCGAGGAATGAGCGTCGAAGGCGAGCACTTCGATGGTTTTTAGGCATGCCTGCCTGTGTCACGTGTGTCAGGTTGGCTAGTTGGTCAAGGGATGGTAAGCATTTGCCACTACGATAGGTCACGCTTTCTACTTTTCTGGCATTCAATGAGCCACTTCTACAGTACGTCTTCCTCACATGCTAGGGGCACACGAAGCCGCGCGGATGGCTCGTTCTCCCCCTGAGCTAGGTCCCAAGACGGATGCGCGATGGTCGTGCACGCGGGTTTGGACATTCCGCGGTTGAACTGTGACGCGCCAAATCCCTCTGGTCCAGCAAAGGGTTCTCTGCATATGCTGGCTCCACCTTAGAATATTCCGCTTTTTGTCGAAGGGCGGTGGCGGTGGTGGTGGTGGAAGGAGGTGCTGCCGAATGATAGCTGACGGGAATATGGATGGCGCGGGGCTGGACGGGCAGAGCGTGTCCTGCACCCTCCCCCTCCCGCCCTCCCAGGGGACCAACTGCCTGTACTGATGGATTGGTACATAGTTTACGCATACACTCGCGCGTAAGCACTGGCGCCGCCCGGAGCAGGGCGGAATGCCTCGCCGTTAAAGGGCATGCAGTATCGGTGCCGGCGTACATAAATGTTACGCAGAAATCATGACGTGTTGTGATCCGGTGTGTGCAGTTTGTTGTGATCTGGTGTGGGCAGTTTGTAGAATGTACAAACTGTACGCACCAGGCGAAGACGATAGTCCAAACAATTTTTCCATCCGTATTACTAATGCCTCGTCTTAATCTTTCCCTAAAGCTGCAATTGGTCCCATTTTTTTTTTATGGCAGCGCGGACATCCGTGATCGATCATGTGTATCGTGCCTGCCCGATCCGTGACGTCGCTTTTCTGCCCGTGACACCACCGGTGCGCTCCCACGTCACGCGGCCGCCGCTGTCGGCAGATCTTCACATCGGAGCGGAAGCTGTATAACCGGGAGCGTCTGGCGCTGCATCGGCGCAAGGGCGACCCGGACAACTCCTCCCACCGCGGCCACCCGCTCTGCAAGTACTGCGAAAAACGGTACGTGGGGCGGTCAGAAGCCGTGTAGTCCGTGCTGGGGTTCTTTCGACGGGGCCTGCGAGCTCCGCAGCGCCATGGCCGCATTTATGCTCCTAACTCGCATTGGATGTGTTGTGCTTCTTCGCATCTCCGTGCAGGGATTACGCGGACGGTGCACCGTACATCTTGCGTTAAGTCAAGAGCTCAGTTCAAGTGAGTTCAGGATCGTTCAGTGAGTCGTGGGGTTGGCAAGAGATGCTCTTGTAGTCGCTCGGTGGTCTGTGGCGACCGAAACGAAACAGCTTCGCGGCGCGCAGCCGGCTACGCGGATGCCCGTCCGCTCGCTACGGCGACGCACGCGGCATTGTGCTACTGACAGCTCGAGTGCTTGCTCTGCCGTACCGCGATGTCCGGTGTGCTACACTGCCGGTGAGGCATGGGATAAGGTGGCCGAGTGGTCTGAGGCGCCGTGCCCCCAATGACGACGTCTGCGGTTCAATTCCTGCCGCAGGCGGTTCCATGGCGACGAAGCGGCGTGAGGTGCCGCTCAGGCGTTGTGCTCGCCAATGAAGGGCTCAGTAATGACTTGCTTGTTTCGCGCTTACGATCCGGTTATGGATGCGAACTGAATGTGCCCTGGGAGGAAAGCCTTGCGATCGTTAACGACGTCGTCGCCAGGTACGTGGACAACGACGAGCTGTTCCTGCACCTTCGGCGGGACCACTTCTACTGCCATCTGTGCGAGGCTGACGGCGAGCAGATCTTCTACGAGTGAGTGGCGCTCCTGAGAGGCACGTCTGGCCACTGCTGGGCGCACTCGTGGGACGGCCCGGGGTTACCGCTCACCTCTGGGAGGTCAGAGTGGACAGGCGATGTTGAGGGGCACGTCTGGCCACTGCTGGGCGCACTCGTGGGACGGCCCGGGGTCACCGCTCACCTCTGGGAGGTCAGAGTGGACAGGTGATGTGGCGGGTCATGTCACGGCAGGTCACCGCCGGACAGGACGGGGTACGACGGACGGTGACACACTAAGTCCGCTCGGGAGGGGGGAGGGGGCTGTGTTGCGTGCCGTGTTTGACCCCGAGAGGTCTCGTATGGGATTTCGGGACGCCCGTTTGGAATCACCGTTGGGATTCCCGTTTCCAGATCTGGTCGAGCGCCCCGGTTGGCTGCAGGATGTGCCGCGCTAATGATCATTAGAGCGAGGCCCTGGGCTGAGTGGGTGTTATTGAGCACTGTTACGGTCCTCAACTCGTTTGACTCTTTCTGCTCGGCTCATCTCAGCCCGGCTCTGCCGAACGGTGTGCGGATCGCTCAATTATTTGCAGCTGGAGCCTCCCCGACGTCGCGCAGCTGGTCGTACGCCTCCGCTAGCTCTGATTGCGGAGATCCGGCACCTGTTGTTAAGGATGTCCCAAGAAACGGGTGAATTCGTGCTTTGCGAGCGGTCGCGCGTGATGTTCAGCACGCGCCGATCTGAATTTCGGCCCGCGCGTTTGGCTTTTGTTTCATTCATCAAAAGTATTTGGCTTTAAGGGCCGTCACTACGCCTGGTTGGCGACATCGGAACTTACTTCTTGCCCATGTTCTTCGGTTTGATGTTTACAATTAGAAAGCATTACGTTTCCCACGCTGACGGAATAGGGACACGAGATAGTGGTGATATTGTGGAAGTAGAGAGAAGCATGTCGCCGGAACAAATGGCTTGCATTTGAGTGCTTGAAAGTACGAATATCACAGCACAGCGTGTAATAAAATGCGCTGTGTGTTGCTGGAAACTTCATCGCGGCACGATCAGCCGTTACGGACTGAAGCTCATCAAAAGCGTGACCGGCCAGGTCAGGCCGCTAAAACTCCACGAATTTCGGCTAGCTGGTGTTAAGACTCCGTAACAACTCAGGTGCTGTGGTATATCAGTAAGCTCGTGGAGTCCCCTGGAGAGGAGAGACGCATGCTTGATATTAACGTATTATTCGTGACTCGGAATCCACGTGCCCACTCCTGCTCCGCCTACGGTCGCGGGGTTCTTGTACACTTTCAGGAAGCCGCCGACGGGTAGTCCACCAAGCTCCACTGTGCGACGCAGACAGGAATGTGTAGCGACGTTAGAACTGCCCCGCCACCCCCGCCAATGCCATTCCCCGGGTGATTCACGGACAGTGCTCCAAAGAATGGAAGGCATTGGCCGAGTCGGCCTGGAAACAAATAAGCGCCAGTTCGCCGAGTGGTTACTGTCGTGTCGAGAGCGGGAGGACGGGGGTTCGATCACCACCTGGTGAAACTTTTGCGAGCTGCGCTTTCCATCAGTATTCGTGACGCTGGTAACTCGATCAGCTGCACGTGCAGTAGATGACCGAGCAACTGTGACAGTGACGGCTACTGCTACCAAATGCTGCCAAATGTACAGCCACCAAATGTCCGCGCAAGAGGTCACATCACAGGTCACATCAGCTGTTGCATTGCACTGACATCATTTTCTGACGTCACATTACCCTCTCGCAGCGACTACAGCCACCTGGCGGATCACTTTCGCGAAGAGCACTTCCTCTGCGAGCAGGGCGAGTGTCTGGAGAAGAAGTTCATCGTCTTCAGGACCAATATCGACCTGCAAGGTGAGTGCGGCTGGCCGGCACTCGCTGTGTCGCCGTCGTCACGGCCCGAACCCGACTGGCGCCACTGTCGACGGACGGTGATGCTGGCGTGTGCTTGCTGTTGCCTGTGGTTGTCAATAGGGCGACAGCGGCCCTTCGATGATAGTCCAAAGTACATTTGCTGCGGTGACTAATGTGTGCTGCGGCAAATTAAGAGAAATGCGAAGATTTGGTTGCATTTTTGCCTGAACGTTTTTTTGTGGGTTTTTCAAATTTTGGCCTCCGTGTATCACCCCAGTCTTCGTGTTTGAGTCTACCCTTTGTGTTGAACCCAATGTGGTTGTATGAACTCATTCTTTGCGTTTGATCCCGTTAGTTGTGTCTGCCGCGGTGAAGCACGCTACCTTGCGTGTCTGCTCTGATGTCTGCGTCTGATCCACTCTGTGTATAAGCCACTTTCCGTATCCTATATGTAGCCGATGCAAGGTCTTTCGAGCCATCTGTCATTGCCTGACGCCTCTTTGTGCACCGGATCTGCTGTCCGTGCGTGAACGGTTCCCTGTATGTACCGCGCTCGCAGCTTCGGACGCCACCGGCTGTGTCCGACCCCCTTCTGCCTGCACCCTCGGACACGTCGTCCATACCCGACACGGTGCTCAGTGTCTGAACTCGCCGTCTTTGTCTGGCCCCACTGCCTCTGTGTTGCGGACCCTGTATCTGACCCCCTTCTGCCCCTTCTGCGTGCACCCTCGGACACGCCGTCCATACCCGACACCGTGCTCAGTGTCTGAGCCCGCCGTCCTTGTCTGGCCCCCACTGCCTCTGTGTTGCGGACCCTGCGTCTGACCCGCTCCGGCCGGCCGTCCGCCGCCAGCGCACCGCGCCACGGCCCACTCGGACAACAAGAGCCGCGCGCAGCAGCGCCAGGATCGGGTGCTGACGCTGGAGTTCAGCGCCGAGCAGGGCGGCCGCCGCCGGCGCAACGACCGCTACGGCGACGCGCGCAACGACAGGTGCGACCGCTGCTGCGGCAGCAGCGGCAGCGGCAGCGGGTGATGTGATGTGATTTACAGGGAGATGGGACATGTGTGACCTGCGTAACAGCGCTTGGGAGGATAGGGACGGTTCGTGCGGCTGGGTCGGCGACGGTGGGGCGGCTGAGGATGTCACGTTGACAGAAAGACGACAGGTAAAATTACTTTGGCGATTGGCAGACGGGTACGGATGCTGGTGCAGCCGATGGGACTGGCGGCAGGGGCGGTTGTGTGGAGAGGGGCGTTGGGGCTGAGAAGTCCGGCGTGCTCAACGACAGACGCGACAGCGACAGCGGCGGCAGGGTTATGTGATGCTCGCCTCGTGCCGAGCTGTGAGGACTTGATCCCTCCGCTGACCTGACCCGAACTGACCCCACCTGATCCCTCCGCTGACCTGACCCGAACTGACCCCACCTCACGACCTCGACCCGCGCCGCCGGCAGGAGGGAGCAAGGCGCCAGGGCCCACTCGCCGCCGCCGCCTCCTCCGCCTCTACCGCCGCAGCAGGCGCCGCCGATGAACACAAGCAGCACGCAGGAGTTCCCGACTCTGGGCACGGGCGCGGCGGAAGGCGCTGAGATCAGCGGCAGGTCAGTGGCGGCGGCTCACGCGGTCACCCGACACGTGGGCAGACGCTCAGCGACAGGTCAAAGGTGACGGCCCACGCGGTCACCCGACACGTGGGCAGACGCTCACGTGGCAGAGGTGCCGGCCCGCGTGGTCACCCGACACGTGGGCAGACGCTCACGTGGCAGAGTTGCCGGCGGTGTCGCGGAGCCGGCCGCCAGACAGTAGCTCACGGGAGAGGCGACTGACAGGGGCACAGCAGGGGTCGCGTGGTAGATCTCACAGGGCACGTAGTTGATGTTGCTCATTCGGCTGTTCGCAGAGCTGGGATGTGGTGCGGGTCAGACGTTCCAGACTTATAAAGCAACGTTTTCAGACAGGTCAGACATGTGTTACGTGACGTTTTTGGACACATTGTCGCGCCGGTGGTATCAGCCGAGAGACGCCCGGTGACGGGAGCCTCAGTGCAGCGAGTGGCTGGCGCTGTGACTCCTCCTGCGCCTGACGTCGCCGTCGTACCCGCAGGGGCGGCAGCTTGGCACAGCGCGTGGCGAGCGCGGCCGGCCTCACGGTCAGGTCGGGCCCGGCGCGCGCGCGCGGCCGGCCCTGGGACAACCGACCCGTCACCGTCAGCGAGGAGGAGTTCCCGAGCCTGGGCGGCCGGCCGGCGCCGGCGGCCGCCGCGCCGCCGCCGCCCCCGGCGCCGGCTCCCTCACTCAGCTTGAGCGTGCAGCGGCGCGCGCCGCGCTCCACCAACGTCACGATCGACTTCAAGCGGCGGCCGGCGTCGGCGGGGCCGGCGGCCGCCGCTGCCGCCGCCGCCGCGGCCGCCGCCGACGCAGAGGCGGAGGCGGGCGGTGCCCAACCGCGCATCTCTCAGGTACGTGCCGGTGCGGCGGCCGGGGAGGGTTCTCGGCGGGGAAATGGGGATCTGAGAGCGAGGGGCTCCAGGCTGGACAGCCGCGGCGGTGTTCTTGGATGCGCGAAAAGTAGCGAACCGTAAAGTGGCGACGCTGACAACGCGCGGTTTTGGTGTGCTTCGTTGGGTTGTGCGTTCGGAATTGGTGGCGTTACATATACAGATGCGTTTTCGTCAAGAGTCCAAAGCCGCGATGCTTGTCCACCTAGCACGTCGTGACCAAATGAATGTAAAGGGAAAGACCTGGAAGACCTGGGTATCATCGCCGCTAAAGAAGCTGCACACACGTTGGATGTGAACACAAAACACTTCATTGGCACCGGGAAAGTCACGGGTCACGGGCCACTGATCACGGTTCACAGAGTCACAAGTAGGGGCTACGGTTCAACGGGCCAGCGGGTCCCTGGCCGGCGGGTCACAGGTTGGCGGGTCACGGGTGGGCGGGTCAGACGGGTGCCGGCGTGCTGGCCGGGGACGCTCAGCGACCTCCGGCCGCAGCGGGTTCTCAGTTCTCAGGCGGCAGCACGCGACGCGTTCAGCATGATGTCCCGCCTTGGTTCGCACTGCTCCCACCGGTTGTGTTTCCTGCGACTTAGCTCTCAATTTTTGCATATTGAACGGCGAAGGCCGGGACATGCAGCCTGCATGGGTCTACTGGCGACTACCTTAAACATGTCCGGTCTAATGCGGACAAAACCAAAACCTGAAACTGCAACGCCCATCATATCAACATTTGTGGTGCAGCTTGCGTGTGTCTTCGGAACGTTGCAGGGACGGTGGTTCACGTTTGCGACGTCCGATAGATGCCACCTGAAACTCAACAAGCCCGTGATGATCGCCGCTTCCCAGACGTTACTTCGGAAAAGAGCTGTGTTTGGCTGGGTTGGCTCTAACTTCAAGGGAAGTCTGGGAAACTGGACCGTTAGACGTCGGGTGCCTGTAGGAGAGAGACGTGGACTAGGCCGGTATCGGACCTCTCACCACGATCAGGGCCGACGGCCTGAACCACGCTGGAAGACACTTTGTGGGAAGCTGCACGGTGGCCTGTGCTGATAGCGTCCCTCCCCTTCCTCCTCCTCCCCCCCCCCCCCGCCGAGTGGAGGCCGTTGCATCCGTCCGAGCCGGGCCGTAAAAGTCAGGCGCTGGTCCATTGAGCGTCATGTCGTGGTTGCTGCAGGCTGCTGCGCGTCTGCTTGTACTTAGGGCGCTGCCGAATTCGACCAATTTGCGGCTGGGCCAGGCGGCGGTGTATTGTGGTGTCGTATTCCATTTGCGGCGTTCCAAGGCTACGAATAGGTGTGATGTCGCTTGTGTATATATATATATATATATATATATATATATATATATATGTATATATATATATATATATATAATATGCGGCATTACACCGAATAGACGCGTGATATTGCTCCTCTGATGTATTTTGGGTGGGATATTATTTATTTATGTCGATATTATTTTGAGTATCTTATCCGGGGAATAAAGCTATTACTACTGTGCTATGCCTTTCCGGCTTAATGCTGAAACTCGGATGGCAGGCAACCAAAGACCCCTCCCATCGTCCAGCTGCGCATGACACGGCGTCGGGGAAGTCCAACGCCACATGTGCACGCCCGCCGTGTTTCTGGCTTTCATTCATCTGCCGTTGCCAGGTGCGACCATGCTTCATTGTTACTGCGTCGTCCTCATTTCCGGCGCTCTGCCACATAATTGAGCGTTCGTGAACGCGTGAGTGAATGGGTGAGTGGGAGAGCACTGTGAGTGAGTCGAGGCGTTGGATGTAGTCATATAGCCCTGGCTGCGGCGCCCCTCAGCGCGAGCAGCGATTGGCCGGTGGGGACCGCAAGCGGCTGATCGCTCCGCCCCCGTGTGAAGCAGCCCACGTTCAGTCATTGTTCACTATTGAGCGGCCACCTTTTTGGTGTGTGACGGTTTTGATTTGACACTGCTACAGGCAACGTCGGCGTCAGGGCGTGGTTATTTTGGGGTATACGAATGAGTTGGGGTGCTGCTCGCCGGTATCTTTAACGCCCAGGTGTGAGCTGGTGTCTTCGTGGAGTGATGGAAACGGGCCGCTAAAAGTAGAAGTAAAAAGTGACAAAAACTCGCGTGGATGGTGACAAAAATGTTCCTCCAAACTTGGATATGTTTTACTGCTTCTTCACTTCGGGCAGATACTAATGTGTCGTATGCAGCGAACTGTCGCATGCAACGAACTTTCGCATGCAACGAACTCGCCATGTCGCACCTGTTTTCTCTCAGAACGACGCGGTGTTATCGCGAAGCACGAACTTCACTGTTCACCATCGGCGTGGGAGACAATATCGGACAAGCTTCGGACACGCATCATTCGACTGGCTATTCGGCTGCTTTTCGGAGCGTTAATCACAGGCTTGTTCACAATCCGAAAAAGTCCCATTATCGCGCACGTCACTGTATTCGGCGACGAAAGAGAGAATGTGGCCGTAGTTGCCCTTTGTTTTCTTCAGTTAACAACCCGAGCCCCCGTGCGGTGCGACACAGGCGTAGTCACCCGCACCTCAGGACTCGGGCTGTCAACCGGCTGGTTGCGGCAGAGTGGCTGGGACTAGCACTTCTACGTTGGTCGTGCTGGTCCGGTTTGAAACTTCGGGGCCGGCATCGAGCTGATGACGGCCCGGACTGACAGACAGGGAAGCGTGTCCAGAGAGGGACGGATCACGAAGAGCAAAGAACACTGCGCTGTCAGGTTGCACAAAAGTATGTTAGCGATATGGCTCAGTTCGACTACCACACTTGACATCAGCAAACATCTGCCTAGTTCCGGCAGTCGATATGCCAATAGCGGCCAAGCAGTGGTCATACTGTCAACCGTTCTGTGGTAGGCATATCACTAATATCATTACGTAATATTAACAGAGCAGCGAAGCCGTGGGGACGCCCACAGTTCTCACCCGACGCACAATGCCACACACACAACAGCACTCGTTGGCGCCATCTGTTGGTGACCCACACGACCAAGTGTTGACCTCGTGCCGCTACACTGTCATCTGTAAGGAATTGACTCGGAAATGACTTGTCTGTTATCTCTTGTCTGTTATTTGTCCAGTGGGCTCTAGAGGGTCATTGTCAACTAGAAAACATTTTTGTCGCGTGTCGTTACCTCTACGGCTACTAATGATATTGGCTTCGCCATAGCTTGTTATTTTAACAAGATACCGGCTTGCCAGTGAAGTGGTGCTGTACCCGGCAATGAGCTGACCAAGCAAACCAAAACGCTGTCGTCTGCCCCGTTCCCCGCAGGGGCACCGGCTTCGGTCGGTTGTAGGGGACTAGCGCCCCCTCGGGTCCCAGCTCCGGTAACGGGTGGACAGCGCAAGCTGTTCCTCTCAGGGCGTAGCGACCCTGCCGGTACGTGAGCCCCTTCTCCTTGTCCCGCTCGCTCCCTCCCCATTACCCATTTTCCCGCATCCGGCCCACTCATCACTCCTGATCCTCGTTTTATCGGGGTCGCCGTGCCCCCTCGCCCTCGTCCCCGGGTTGATCGGATCCTGGTGGCTGAGGGGCGCGTCGTGCGGGTCAGTCACGGCGCGTCCCAACACTCCACTTTGGCCAGGATATCCGGGGGCGCGGGGGGCCCGTGGGGCCCCACACGGGTCTAGCGGCTTGTCGCTCGCATCGCGGTTGGGTGCTCCTTGCGGGTTCCGCTTGGGGCGCCTGGCCGCGCGCAGCGGCTTAAGGGGTCAAGGGGCGGCGGCGCTGAACCACGGTCAGGACGGGGAGGGGTCTCCCCGGTTACACCTGGCCGTGTGGGAGGCGTCGTCCGCCCCGTATAGCACCGAGGTAGCTCTGGCGGCACCACCACCAGCTGGTGAGTGGGCCGTCCCCCAGTTGGGCTCCGAGGTGGGTGGGGAGCCCCGGTGCCGAAATAAAGAACAACCTTACATGGCATCTACAAACCCAAAAAACTCCCGCCCCCCGAGAGGGGGACGGACTGCGATGAATTTAGGGTGCAGCGAGGAGTCGGTTCCACCTGCCCCACGCGTTCTTGTCTTCCGGAGTGATGTGAAGAACCTGGCATCGCTTTCACCGTTTCAGCGCCGAAACGGATGCGACAGGTTGGGAAAAGTCACCCGCTGTGACAAGCTGAGGGACGGCGCGATCGAAGTGGAGTTCGCAAACGGCACCGATGCGACTCGAGCTTTGACTGTAACTGAATTTGTATATGCCGCGAGAACCGAGGGTGCAAAGCAAGACGTGAGCGTGCCGGTCACGGTCACACCGCACCACACCAAAAATTTCTCAAAAGGTATCATAAACTGCTATGACCTTCGTGACGTCAGCGAGGAGGAAATCATCGAAGAGTTGGGAATTTTCGGGGTCACGGCAGCACGTAGGATCACGACCAGGAGGGGTGATGACCAAATCCCTACAAACAACATTATACTGACATTCAACCGGCCTGATTTACCGTCTGATATCCGCATTGGCTACGCAGTTGTCAAAGTCAGGATCTTCGTTCCGAATCCGATGCGATGTTTTCAATGCCAGCGCTTTGGTCATACAAAACCACACTGCCGCAATCGAGCTGTCTGTGGGAAGTGTGCATCTTCCGAGCATTCGGGAGACCAGTGTACCTCTATGCAGCCCTGGTGCGTGAACTGTGGCACGGGGCAGGTACCGCACACAACTTTCGATCGAAGTTGTCCAGCCTTCATGAAGGAAAAGGAAATTATATCACTCAAAACTTCAAAGAACATTTCTTTCCGCGAGGCGCGTGAACAGTATGAGGCTAATCACCCCAAGGTATCTTATGCCGAAAAATCCAAAACCTCTGTACCACAGTCCACCAGCATCAGTCACATGTCAGCGGTCCAACTCATCACGCTCCTGCGATCCTTCGGTTTGTCTGTGGTGCCGGCGGGGCGGGCGACCCCCGCCCAGTCGGATCCTCCTGGTCCTTCAGTTGCGTCCTGCTCTACCAACGCTGTGCCGCCGGACCTTCATGTGTCGTCGGGGTCGCAGGCGGGGGAGGAGGAGGGATGGACGGTGGTCAAGCGCGGCCATGGTCCGCGGGCTCGGCCTTCCTCGCCGTCTGTCACTCCGCTGCCCTCGTCGCCTCCGGCGACGCTGGCGAGTGTGTGTGGACGAGCAGCGGAAACGATGGAACGGCATGAGGCGGACAGGCGCGCCCGCGACGCCAAGCGGGCCCGCCTAGCGGAGTTGGAGAGGGCTAAGACGGCCAATCGCTTGTCCGTTGCAAGCAAGGAGCCCACCCCTCGCAGTGGCACACCATCGCCGAGAAGGCCAGTGGGGGCCCCCGCTGACCCCCCAGACGCCCGGTAGAGGCCCGCCGATGGGCCCTCCCCCGCCGCCACCCCGGACCGGGTACGCTGGCGTCAAGCGTGCCCCGGCCGGTCCCCCGTCTCCATCTGACGGCGGGAGCCCCAGAACTCGTCCCAGAGTGGGGCGCCTCCCTGAAGATTCCAACCGTGGCTCTCAGTCAGAAAAGTCTGCTTCTCCAACTGGCGCAGCCCAGTTCTTTTAGGACGTGCCCGGTTTTAGTATGTGACCTCCAACCGGCTTTTTAACACGCCCCCTTTACAGGCCTTTTTACGGTGGAACTGTAGAGGAATAAGGGCGAATGCCCTCGACCTCCAGGCTGTCGTCAGCAAGCACTGTCCTGCAGCCGTAGCGCTGCAGGAGACCAAGCTTGCTTCTAGTCACCACTGCACGCTGAAGGGATACGCCCTGTTTCGCAATGATGTGTTAACCGACGGTATCGCACATGGCGGTGTCCTTCTTGCAGTCCACCACAGCGTGCCAGCCAGGAGGTTTAACCTGCGGTCTACGCTACAGGCTGTAGCCGCACGCCTACATTTTAATCACCGTCACATCACGGTGTGTTCTTTATATCTTCCACCTGGCGTCGGTTTTCCATTGGAAGACATGAGACGTTTAGTGCATGAGTTGCCTTCACCATGTCTTCTTTTAGGCGACTTCAACGCTCATCACACCGCGTGGGGTTGTGATAGCACGAACACCCGCGGAAGGATGTGCGAACATTTTATCCGTGACTCGTCACTGTGTATTTTAAACACAGGGACTCGTACTCATTTTACACTGCCGTCTGGTCAGACTTCCGCGCTTGACCTGAGTCTTTCTAGTCCCGAGCTGGTGGAGAGCCTCGAGTGGTCTGTGGCAGATGATCCAATGGGCAGCGATCACTTCCCAGTGTGGCTTCGATTCCAAATAAGAGGAACGTTGGGTGTAAGACCACGACGTTGGAATTTAAAAAAGGCTGACTGGAGAGAGTTTGAGGCTCGACTGGAGACATTATGTCAGACCGGAGGTGTGAGGGTGGCGCCCTCTATTGAGGATTTTACTCACAGACTTCTAGATTGCGCTAGCGATTACATCCCGCGCACTTCTGGATTTCCTCGTCGCACTCCTGTGCCGTGGTGGACGGAGAAATGTCGTGACGCAATTCGCGCACGCAAACGTGCTTTCCGAGCTTTTGACGCCAGAAGTAGCTTGGAGAATTTAGTAGCCTTTAAGAAAGCCAGGGCTTTCGCCCGCCGCACGATAAAAGAAGCGAAACGTGAATCCTGGCGTATGTACATAAGCACGCTCAACCGATTCACACCAACTTCGCAGGTGTGGGCTCGGATCAAACGTATCTCCGGGCAGTTTTCATCCGTGCCACTTCCTGTGTTACATGTTAACGGCCAGGTGGTGACTCATCCGTTGGATGTGGCTAACGGGATCGCCCGAGCACTCTCCCACCGTAGCGAAGGTGCAAACATGAGCCCACAGTTTTTACGGCAAAGAGCACAATCCGAAAAAACCGTAGTGAACTTTTCTACAAGGCAACCACAGGCGTACAATGAGCCCTTCACTTTGGTGGAGTTGGAGTCGGCAATCGGAAGACTTCGTAGTGTATCGGAAGGTCCTGATGACATCCACAATGAGATGCTCCGACATCTGCCTCCGTGTGCACGTCGTGCACTATTGGCGGCCTTCAACAGGGTGTGGTCAAGAGGTGAGTTCCCTCCGGCCTGGCGGGAAGCTGTTGTGGTGCCTATCCTAAAGCAGGGAAAGAGTGGGCTGGACCCTCTTCATTACCGACCCATTTCACTGACGTCATCACTGTCCAAGCTCATGGAAAAGATGGTAAACGTGCGACTCACTTGGTTTTTAGAGAACAACGATATTTTTAGTAACTCGCAGTGCGGATTTAGGAAAAACCGTAGTACGGTGGACCATCTCTTAACACTGGACACCACGGTTCGCAAGTCTTTTCAAGAAAAAGCGCATATGGGCACAGTATTCTTCGACATTGAAGCCGCCTATGACACCACATGGCGCCATGGTATTGTTCAAAAGCTCTTTAAATATGGTATACGTGGCCATATGGGTGCTTTTCTCCAAAGGTTTTTAGCCAAACGATACTTCCGTGTTCGGGTCGGCGACGTCCTCCGACAGGTACGAACAAATAAACGGCGTGCCCCAGGGCGGCGTGTTAAGTGTTGCACTGTTCGCAGTTATGATAAATGATATTTGTGACGTGCTCCCACAGTCGGTCGGACGTGCCCTTTTTGTTGACGATTTTACTATTTGGACCAGCGCAGCGAGAGCACCAGCGATGGAGCGGCGTCTCCAGCTGGCTGTGGACCGCGTTGAAAGATGGGGTGACATGAACGGGTTTCGTTTTTCAGGCGACAAGACCGTTGCGATGCATTTTTTGTCGTCGCCAGCGATGTGATGATCTGAGCATCCGTCTATATGGTCGCTCTATTCCAAATAAGGCCGTGGCCAGGTATCTTGGGATACACTTTGACCGCCGCCTTACATATAACGCACATCTTAAAATGTTACGCGATCGATGCTTTTAATCTCTCAACATACTAAAGTGTGTGTCTCGCACATCGTATGGGGCAGACAGAAGCACGCTTATGCTTTTATATCGTTCCCTCGTCCGCTCCAAACTGGATTATGCATGCTTTGTTTATGATGGCGCGTCTGAATCCAGCAAGCGTGTTCTTGATACCGTCCACCATACTGCCATTCGCATTGCTACTGGGGCGTTTCGCGCATCACCTTCCGTCAGCCTTTTAACGGAGGCACACGAACCACCACTTTCGACGAGGAGGAAAATGCTTGGCATGCGTTATGCCTTGAAGCTGCGGCAGTTCCCACGTCACCCGACATATTCTGCAATATTTTCGCGGTTTGCAGTAAGTTCTCTTCGTCATGGGCCGCAGCAGCACGCTTTAACTTTTGGTTCCCGAATGAGAGCGTTATTGCTTGAGAGCGGAATTCCTGTTCGGGGTGTAAGGCAAGTAAGCCGCCTGGCTTCTCCTTGGCAAATGACCACACCCTTCATTGACACCTCGCTTACGGAAATTAGGAAAAAAGACGTCACACCACACCTATTGAGATCCAGGGCAGTTGAGCTTTTGGCGTGTTATGAAGGATATACCCTGACATACACAGACGGATCCAAAACCTCGGATGGCGTGGGTTGTGCTTTCGTTAGCGGGTCCGTCACTCGATCGTTCTCGTTACCGGCCCACTCGTCAGTTTTTACGGCGGAATTAGTTGCAATCACCAAGGCGATATGTTTCATAGAAGTGGGTGAAGAATCTTCACACGCCATTTTTACAGATTCACTGAGCAGCCTCTCTGCACTGAAGTCTTTTTATCCATCATGTCCCCTTTTACAGGACATTTTATCACGCCTGACACAATTGAATCGGGTTGGAAAGAGAGTTGCACTATGCTGGATCCCTAGTCACGTCGGTATCGTGGGCAACGAACTGGCTGATGCCGCTGCTAAGCGAGCAGCGGTAGCACCATATACCCGGTTTTTGCCTATCCCTGCCAGAGATTTTTACCCGGCAGTCAAGACCTTCCTGAGAAGCAGATTGCAGCGCTGTTGGGACCAGGTGGGGGGCAATAAGCTCAGGGCAATAAAGACAGAGTTGGGCTTGTGGTCGTCATGCTCTCGCAGTGTGCGGTGGGAAGAGGTGGTTTTATGCAGGCTGCGCATTGGGCATACTTATGCCACCCATGGCCATCTGTTACATGGAGCCGACAGACCCCTATGCCAGCGGTGTGGTGCCGTCCTGACTGTCCATCATGTCATTATAGCATGTCCATGCCTCTTCGAAGAACGACGACGTCAGTTTGGTCCACAGGCTTCGACCCTGACGATAAACGATGTGCTTGGTGACAGTTCCTCCTTTCTTGGTCCCAAACAGCTCTTTTCGTTTTTAAAAGATATTGATTTTCAAGTCATTTTCACACCGTACTAATTAAGTAACAGCATAGTTATGGGCGCAAAATGACCACTGCAGTCGACGCGCCCGAAAACTCCAATGAACAACAACAACAACGTCTGCCCCGTCAAGTGCCGCTCTCTTCTATCGGGGCAAGGCGTAACCAGTGTTTCCCGCTCTCTCCGGCAGGTGTCCAGCTCGGGCAACATCACGGTCGAGCGGCGGCCGCCGGAGCCGGTGCGGCCCGCGGGACGCGCCGGCCGGCCGCCGCCCGCCACGGAGGAGGCGTTCCCCTCGCTGGGCGCGCCGGCCGCCGCCTCCCGGCCGGTCTCCTGGGTGCCGAAGCGGCCCGAGCCGGCGGCCAAGCCCGCGCCGAGTCCGGCCAACCGGCCGGCGGCCGACGACTTCCCGTCGCTGGCGCCGGTGGCGCCGCACGGCAACTTCCGCAACTACTCGGGCGTCGACGGTGTCAGGCCCCCCGCGAAGTCGGCCTGGGCCACGGACAACCGGCCGACGCCGGCTGCCAGCGGCGCTACCAGCGGCGCTGCCAGCGGCGGCGGGGCGAAGGGCAAGAAGAAGAAGAAGCGGCCGGCGGCCGGCGAGGGCGGCGCCGAGGCCGGCCGGCAGAACGGCGTCAGCACCGCCGAGAGCGTGGAGGTGCGCAAGGCGACGGCGGCGGTGAACGGACTGTCGGTGGCGCCGCGGCCGCCGCCCGGCCTGCCGCCGCCGGGCCTGGCCGAGCCGACCGCCGGCTCCCGGCACGGTGGCTTCGAGTACCAGCGGCCGGAGAACTTCACGGCGCGCAACGGCCGCCTGGTGCTGCAGGCGCGCGAGCTCATCCAGTCCGAGCAGGGCCTGGACGCCTTCAAGACCCTGTCGAGTGAGTGGCGGACGGCGCGGGGCGGCGAGGTTTGCCGCCCCGGTTCTGGCCGTTTCTTCTGGGTGGCTTTGGGATGCCTCATCTGCTGAAGTCATTCGCGTGGCGTCTCTCCAGTTCGCCGAGGGCCTTTCGGGTGGGGAAGTGGGAGAACCAGCATCTTTCTCGTTCTCTGCAACTTCTTCTGTTGTGATGGCGGCACTGTTGGACCGTGTTTCACCTGGCCGATGCCAGCTTGCGCCTGTGCCTGTTCTGTCACGTCGCTGGGGCTGCTGATGCCGACGGGCGATCCAAACGCACGCGACACGGCTGGGGCGCGCCGACGGTGTTACACAGCGGCGGCTGGCGCGACCCGGCCGCGACGGACCTCTTATTCACGTCACTAACGGATGCTTCCTGGTGCTGGGCGTCGCTGGACGCCGACGATGTTTGCCCTGGACACGTTCCCGCCCCCGGGTTGGATGATCTCGCTGCTGACATGCGCTGTGCTCTTTAGAGACGTACCTGGGCGGCGGTCTGTCGGGCGAGGATTACTACGCCAGCTGCATGACCCTCATGGGCAACGACAAGTTCGGCAAGGTGTTTCCCGAGCTGCTGGTGCTGCTGCCCGACATCAGTAAGCAGCAGGTAAGCGCACTGGGCGCGGTGTTCGTGTGCGGAGCGGCTGCTCAGCAGCGACACTAACGGACACACCTCGTAAGACGTGAGACGCCTTTAAGACGCCTCGTAGACGCGAGACGCCTCTCACGGCATGTGCGGAGCGCGCTGCTCAGCAGCGACACTAACGGACACACCTCGTAAGACGTGAGACGCCTTTAAGACGCCTCGTAGACGTGAGACGCCTCTCACGGCATGTGCGGAGCGGCTGCTCAGCAGCGACACTAACGGACACACCTCGTAAGACGTGAGACGCCTCTCACGGCATGTGCGGAGCGCCTGCTCAGCAGCGACACTAGCGGACACACCTCGTAAGACGTGAGACGCCTTTAAGACGCCTCGTAGACGTGAGACGCCTCTCACGGCATGTGCGGAGCGGCTGCTCAGCAGCGACACTAGCGGACACACCTCGTAAGACGTGAGACGCCTCTCACGGCATGTGCGGAGCGGCTGCTCAGCAGCGACACTAGCGGACACACCTCGTAAGACGTGAGACGCCTTTAAGACGCCTCGTAGACGTGAGACGCCTCTCACGGCATGTGCGGAGCGGCTGCTCAGCAGCGACACTAGCGGACACACCTCGTAAGACGTGAGACGCCTTTAAGACGCCTCGTAGACGTGAGACGCCGCTCACGGCATGTGCGGAGCGGCTGCTCAGCAGCGACACTAACGGACACACCTCGTAAGACGTGAGACGCCTTTAAGACGCCTCGTAGACGTGAGACGCCTCTCACGGCATGTGCGGAGCGCGCTGCTCAGCGGCGACACCAACGGACACGCCTCGTTAGACGTGAGACGCCTTTAAGACGCCTCGTAGACGTGAGACGCCGCTCACGGCATGTGACGAGCGCGGCGACAGTCGATCTGAAAGTTTCGGCTGTCATGTGTAAGGCATCGAAACCCAAGGAAGTGAAGCCGGCTGCTCTGGTTGCGACGAATTGGGCCTCTTGTTGCTTGTGATTGCAAAGGTTTGCGGTGGCTGAAAGGTTGTTACAGTTTGTGGAAAGGAGTTTCTGTAAATTTTGGAAGGCTTGCCGGCATGTTGATCGACCCAAACTGAATATTCTGTAATTGTCTAGGTGGGACACGTGGCCTGCGAGCTCGCTCGTGATTAAGTATGCCGAACTCTTTAGTTTGCGGTCAAAATCGTATATCCAAAAAAACATTTTCAGTCGTACCGTCAATTGCAATGCATCGGTAGCGGATTACCGGGTCAACGGGCAATACCGGGTCAACGGGTAATACCGGGTTACCGGCACCAGTACCGGTACCGGGTTTGCCAAGGTCAATTATTTTGTTACCGGGCCGTCGATCGCATTTCGTCACACCGCATACCGTGGGGCGCGAGCCTCCGATGTAGATCAACGCCCCGTCGCTGTCGCTGTGACAGCTGTCGGGTATGAGGCCCGACCCTGACGTCCATGACGCCGGTCCGCCAGCGCGCCTGTCGCCTGCGACATCTGCACGAACACCTCTAAAACCCGTCGGGCACGGGCGCGGCGCTACTGACGCCCCTCCCCCTCTCCATCCCCTCAGGAGCTGCTGGCGGCCCACGAGAAGCTGAACAAGAACGGCTTCCAGCGCAACAAGTTCCCGGCGTGCCCGACCTGCTCGCAGGTGCTGGTGTTCGCCGACTTCGCGCAGCACACGTCGCGGCACTGTCAAGACGGCGACTTCCCGGCTCTGTCCTGAGGTCGCGCGCGCCGAGTGTGTGGCCGGCGCGGCGGCCGGCGCCGGCGGCCGGTCGGGCTGGCTGCCCCACCGCTGCGGCGGGGCTCGCGCCGCCGGGTGGGCTCGGGTGCCGCGCGGGGCGCCGGGCCGTCTCCGTCTCGGGGTGTTGTTCGGGTTGGGGTAGTTGTGAGTTCGGAGTGGTCTTGGTCTAGGCAGGGGGAGGGCGAGACTCAGGCTCGCGGCGGTCTCGAGCCCGCGGTGGTCTCGTGCTCTGGATAGTCTCGTGCCCGCGGTAGTCTCGTGCTCTGGAAAGTCTCGATCCCGCGCTGGTCTCAGACTCGGGATAGTCTCGGCGGCGGTGTCGCCTCGCGCTCGGAGTTGCCTCTCGCTGGGAGCTGCCTCGTGCTCGGGGTGGTCTCAGTCCCGAGGCATCGAGCTCGTCGTGACGCGGCGACAATGCCTTCGCTCGTCGCACGGCGCTCACTGCGCGCCGCAGAGCTGGCGAACAAATTCTGCCTCCGGCGCCGCGCCGTCGACTCCCTGTGCTCTGTCCCGGCGTCCGTGATTCGGATTGGAGCGGTGCTGTGATTGGACAGCGGGCCGCCCACCCGGCCTTCGCTTGAACTACGTGGCGTTGGTTGGTTACGTTGGCGCGATAACGTAAACGATGGCAGCCTCGGTGCCGCAGGGATCTGCCGCGCCGGTTTATGGTTGGCTTTTGAGGCCCGGGTTATGTGCGCCTACTGATGTCCGAGTTATGTGTGGCTACTGACGGTGTGGACGGATGGAGACCGGGCGCAGACTCGACGCGCGAGATGGATGACTACTGACTCATTGGCCCCAGTTGTCACAGCTGTGAATGTGCTTTTATGTTTAGGCTGCGCGCCAGTGCAGTGACGGCCTCGTTCGCGGACCGTTTTAGATCAACAACTTCCCGATCGCCCTCGTAGTTGCCAGTGAGTTCAGCCAGCGGAAACGCACGGTGTGTTGTGTGTGGGCTTTGACCGACCCTGGACAGTGGCTACCTGTTTTGACGGGTGTGGGGGAGGGGAGGGGCACTCGCTCCCTGATCAGTGCCTTTGCCAAGTGGAGTTAGGTGCCGGACGTGGCGGCGGACCCTGGTGGGTGCGCTGTTCGGCACCGCCGAGAAACGTTACGTTGGTGCTACGGTGCGGTGATTTGTCCATTATGAATTATGACATTGGTGTGCGTATGGATATGTGGGTAAATCACACTCTAGCAAATAAAGAGACAATTCATTATAACCAGCTGTCATTGACGAGAAGAAACCTGCGCGCCTGCGTGTATGCCTGCACGTCAAGGCGGTCAAGAACCTGAGCCCATTTCCCCATAGTTTCATGGGCCCGGGCTCTGCCTACTGAGGTAGCATCTTGCGACGTCGCATGTAAGCGCGTTACACGCATCTAGCAAGATCGCCTGAAAGTCCAAATGTGAGCAATAAGCATAAGCTAGTTTATTATTAGCTAGTTCAGGCCCATAAGACGTAAAGCGCGTAGCGGTGGCGCGCTTTGTTGTTCGTCCGCGCAGTTGCCGAGTTATGCTATCAAGGCCGTAGATAATCGCACCCGCGTGCAGTCGAGGTCTGGGCACTTGCTCGCCTTTTCAGAATGTCGACAGCGCGTCGATCGTTACCAGGCGTTGCCATGGGAACAGTGACGGCTTGCTCTTGAACAAATACACTTATTTCGCCTCTCAGTCAAATGAGTCCGAATCAATGCTACGCGTTATGTATGACTCCGAGCCTGGGCCTCCGCGCGACTCGATATTTTTTCTGGTTTGGGGAAAACGTAGACAAAAGCTTCAGTTTGGGCTCTAGTTTATCGCAGCGATACTGACGCACGAAAGACGAACGTCAAGCCGCTATGTATTGCTAGAGCCCGGTGTGCCCGTGCATGTAATCAATGGGTGTAATTGGGCACAAAGCCCTGGGGCGTGAGGTGGTGCGGATTGCGCGCAGATGTGACACGACTTTATGTTCGTGTAAGCACTTACTGTTGCTGGACGTCATTAGATCCGGGGCTTCCCAATGTCTCTGAAAACAGTCTGAGAAGCAAAGCCAATCTTACGATGGGAACGCTACTTTCACCTGGTGTAGGATGCATTGAGTAAAGCACTTTAAGCTCGCATAACACACACACAAAGTAGTACTGCTCATTTCCCAAACAAATCAACTTCTTCACCAACTTGTTGCAACACTTACATCACTTCAGGACCAAGGAGCTCACAGGCAGGGGATGGATAATTGCTGTCCTGCTGGTATGCTAAAGAAACAAAAGTATGTGTTTGTTCTCTCAAAATTATCACAGGCCCTTTTACCCAAACTGAAGGTGTTGCTGCTCCTCACATGACCACAATTCAGATTAAGGAGGCTCATCACAATGGAGCTAGCAACTACAAAAACATGTGGAAGACCTCCACATTAAGAAGCCTGACCTGGATTGTGGTCATGCGTGTACAGCTTTTGGCAGTTCATGCTGTAGATCAGGGTGTCTGTTTTGTGTTGAGGAGGCCTTTTTTGGCCCAGGGGGTCCATTGTTAATTAGGGGGTCTTTTATTGGGAACAGGAAGCATCTTTCATGTTGCAGATGGCCTCATTTTCTGACCAGGATGCCCTGTTTTTGGAAAATGAGGAACTTTGCTGGATTTTGAAATCCCTTTGCTAGTCAAAAGGATGTTGTTGAGAATTAGGATGCACCTTTATGCATAAGGAGGCTGTCCTCTGGAACTGGAAGCCCTGTTTTAGGATAGGTATGCCTTTTCCTGATCAGAAGGCCCTTAAACCAAAGGCCCCTTTTTGAAATTTTTAGTGGTTGGTATTTATTTGGAGGCATATTGATGCATGTAATAATTTGATAAGGGGTCACATGACATTTTTCCACTCCTCAAAATATGGTATTGTCCAGGAGGCACCTCTGTGATGAGACCCTTTTATTCAGGGGGGCCCTGGAAAGCTGTGTGCTGTCAAGAAATATTTGGGGCTGTCCCTACTCATCTCAAATGGGTGGCATTTTTGGAACGGCATAGCTTTTATGCCATTGCTTATATGACATAGTTGATTGCAACTTCCAGCAGCCTTACCACAATTCCAATTAAGGTAGCCCTAATTTGCCATCATAATTAGGAAAGACCACATATTCATAAAGTTAAGTTTCATCATGCATTATCGAGTATCTTGAAAAGCAATGGTCTATTTGAATGACATACTCAAATACTGCTGGCATCAGAATCCCTGTTAAGTGCAAGTTGTTTTGCAGGCATGGTCCACATCACTATAGTGGTCAGAACTACTGAATGGCTTTTGCAAGCCTGATTACCCTTAATGTGATGGATGTTTATTATGCCATGCAAGATTATTATATAGCTGTCTAGCAGTCCAGGGTGTTCTCTCAGTGTGTGGAAAATGACATGTGATGACATGTTTGTATTCCAGAAATTTTGTGATTCCCAGAATTGTGGCCAAGTTGAAGGCAAAACTTTTTCAGTTTTGTGATTGTGATAATTGTGACCAGGCCAAAGGCAATGCTTTGTGCTTGCCAATGTCTCCAAAGGCCAGGATTTTAACTCGGGGTGTACTGGAGAAGAAAGCTAGCTATTTGGTGAAGCAGTAGCCTTGGAGAGCAATTTTTTCAGGGTACAAAGGACCCTGACAAACAATAAAATGTTTCATACACTGCTCTGTCTTTTCTAGGCAGGTTCTGCACTGTAAATGGGATATCAATCTATGTAGCTGTGCCCCAGATGCACCACATTATGATTAGTTGCCAGCTGGTGAAAGTGCTGCAGACACTATGCTGCCATACACAATGTTGTTTTTCTTCACAAACAGCTGCCAGGGCAGAATGTGTGCTGAGTCTGTCTGTTGTCTTACTGCTCTGTGTGTGTCATTGCTGGTCAGTATCCTTAGACAACTGATTTGCTCCATGCTTTAATGCACTGCACCTCATTGCCTCCATTTCCTTACATACCCAAGCAGTCTTCAGATCTGCTGATGCCAGTCAGTCTTTGTCACATAGTTCCTGTTTGCAAAATGTTGACATGACAGACTGCCAGGTAGGCTGATGGTATTGCAATCTTTGCAGACCTGCTCCAGAGCAGTGACAATGCAAACAATACCTAGTGCAGCTGTGAGAAGGTTAGATTGGCTATTAGAAGGCTGGATTGCTTCATACATGATAGCCCTATTCATGTGCTCAGCATCTGTTGCCAATCATTCCAGCCAGACTCTGCCAGGCACACTGACTACCACAGGCCAGTGCCAGCCATGAACATCGACGACGTGTATGCTCACATTGGCCAGTTTGGCCGGCAGCAGCGCAAGTACTTTGGCGTCTCGTCTGCCGTGCTGGGCACGTACGCCTCCGTGGCTACCTTCAACCAGCAGTTCGCCTGTAAGCCCCAGCAGACTGAGGGTGGGGCTAGGGGTTAGGCACTTTTGAATTATCAGCCTCAGGTGGTGTGGCTTAGATGTCGTGAGCACCTGCGGCGACTGGGGCGGACCATTCGGTGGTGGTGGTGGCTGTTTTTGAGCGGTTCGTTTGCGAGATTCAGATGTGTTTTCGGTAATGTACTCTCTTGGTTCTAAACTTAGGTGTAATGTTTTGATTATTAAGCCTTACATGCTTCACCTAGTAGGCCTTATTCACAGTGGCAAATATGGCATGATTGGTAAGTCTTGCCTGTGGTGGCGTAGAACGACTTAAGAAATGGCAGCGTCAATGACCTCTCGCTCCGCGCATGGCTCGTTCGTCGTCCTCCCTTGTCCTCCGACTGAAAGTGGACTCGAGTCTCTCGCGGAGTCCCGAGCTAACCAGCCGTATTTGGGGGCGCTCCTCCGCCAGGCCTGGCAGCCCTCTTCGAGTTTACACGCGAACGGATCGCGCTGACGAGACGATGCTCGACATCTTGTGCTACAGCTGTGTCGCGCTCCATTTCCAACGGCGCGCTACACGACAGTGGTTGGACGGAGGTGCTGCCGTGGCCGTCCGCGTGGCCGACACTACCTGGCCGCCGGGGGAACGGCATCGAACACGGGACGGTGGGGGGGGGGGGGCTGCGTGGGTGGGACGTGGATAGCGGATTGCTCGACACAGCATGCGTAGCTTCAAGCAGGGAAGTGTGGTTGTGAAGCACAGTGTGGCATTGCTTGCGGACTTCTCTGGCCACGACCCCGACGTGGTCCGGCCTGCACCATGACCTGGTCTTTGCCCTGTTGGGGGCACGTGGTGAGCATGTGCACACCTAAGTTTTGGCCCTTAGTTTTGGCATGTCCTTTGGTGATATGTGACCTAATGATCACCTGCCCTGACCTCACAGGTAAGCAGTCCTGGTGCGTGACCGGGCATGTAGCCTGACCTGATCTGACCAAACCTGACCTGATGGGACCCCCTGCTGGCATGGGGCATGTCATAGGAGCAGTGGAGCTTGGTGTGTTACCTGATCTGTGACCTGACTCGACCCTTGCAGCATTGGGATTTGGTGTGTGACATGACATCTGACCTGTGAGTTATGGCCTGACCTGTCCTGACCTGGCCCTGTCCAGTAGTGGAGCCTGGTGTGTGACCTGACCTGACCTAACCCTGGCAGACACTCTGTGATCTGTTGCATGACCTGACCTCACTGGCTGTAGGTCCTATTGTCTGACCTGACCTGACCTGACCCCGGCCGACAGTTGTGCCTGTTGT
>NW_023596448.1:18771498-18827935 GCF_011947565.3 Pollicipes pollicipes | reverse complement strand
TCATGGTCTTTGCAAGTTTCTCTGATTTTAGATGACGCGTTCCTCACTGCTCTCCTACACCGGTCGTGGATATGCTCATTAAAGCGTCGCACTGGCATTGTTTGGAATCACATTTTATGTAAACAAAAAATGTTATATATATATATAAATATATATATATTATATAATATATATGTATTTGTTTATATTTCTATCTATCCGTATATCTAGCTCCATCTTTATCTTTCCTCTCTCTCTATCTTTCCCTCGCTCTCTCTCACTCTCTCTCTCTCTCTCTCTCTCCTCTCCTCCTCTCTCTCTCTCTCTCTCTCTCTTCTCTCTCTCTCTCTTCTCTCTCTCTCTCTTCCCCTCTCTCTCTCTCTCTCTCTCTCTCTCTCTCTCTCTCTCTCTCTCTCTCTCTCTCTCTCTCTCTCTCTCTCTCTCCTCTCTCTCTCTCTCTCTCTCTCTCTCCTCTCTCTTTCTCTCCCTTCTCTCTCTCATATAAAGAATGTAAATTCATATCATATTCGGCTCTGCTGGCAGTAAATGAGGCCAAAGCCGGCGACGCCGCCGCCTGCGGCTTTGTCTTCAGCGAACACGGATAGCGCACCGGCTTCTTCAGCACCACGGGCACCTGCAACTCCACCTTCCAGGGTCACCCCAGCGACTTGATGGTGCTGTCCCTGCTCAACTACCGGCTCAGGTGAGCTCCAGTGACGCTCCAAGCACGTGGTGTTCATCTCTGTTCGAGTTCAGATCCAGGTGAGCTTCATACAGACGCTGCAGGCACGCGGTGTTCATCTCTGCTTGAGTTTCGATTCAGGTGAGCTGCAGAGACGCCCAGACAACGTGGTGTTTTCCTCTCTGTTTAACTTCCGATTCAGGCAAACACAGGGGACGGCTCATGCTCCGGAGTTACACGTCCGTCTACAAAACGAACGGCTTTATAACTTGGGACCTTCCGTGGTTCGCCAAATGCGGTCTGTCGCTGTAACCTCGATAGTCATCCTTCGGCCTTGCGCCTTGCGGCCTGTTTCGAAGTTGCTTTACGTCGGCTTCGTAGTGGCGATACTCTTCAGGCATTTTCGGTTAGAGTCTGCCTGCCTTACGCTCGCACTGCGGGGGCGACCGTTCGGCGAGGATTGTTTTGGATCCGCTACGCTCAGGGCTGTGTGCCGGCGAGACATATCACCAGGCCTGACAGTTGACAGACCCATTAGCGCAGGAAGTGGGGCGTGTCGACCCGGACCGTGCCGCGATTAGCCTGGGGTGTATAGATATACACCTTAACCCCGCAGCCCGGAGGGAGGGCGGCATTTCCCATCCCTCCCGACACAAACCACAGTGGTGCTAGGGAGACCGTGTCGCTCTGTGTGGATGACGGTGGCGGCCAAAAGATGAAGACGTAACACTGGGATGGAGGCGGAGCCCAGATCGACGATGGGAGTGCCCCAAAGTACCGCCAGACACGGACGCGAAAAAGGCTTTGCGGATCCGCAGTTAGCGCGATCAGAATACCGCCAGACACGGACGCGAAAAAGACTTGCGGATCCGCAGTTGGCGCGATCAGAATACCGCCAGACACGGAACGCGAAAAAGGCTTGCGGATCCGCAGTTGGCGCGATCAGAATACCGCCAGATATGGGGATGAGATGGCTGGTAAATAACGAGCGACTATTTCTCAGACTCTCCCCACGGGATGTTTACGGATTCTGCTGTCATCTGTCGCCTATATTTCAAATCACACCGCGTCACAGCAGCTTGCCACAGTAGAACTCTTGGACTGCGGCTGCCGCCCACCGTGGTCATCATTATCATGTGTTTATTACGAGTTGGTCAACAACAATAGCTTAAAGCAAATGTTCCATATTTGAAGATATCAAAGCAAACACCAGATATGATGAAATAACTCACTTATATCTATTGATATACTTGTAAGTGGAAGACGCTGCTGTGAACAACAAAGTTGCTACGTTTAGGAAAGTTGCACCTCAGTACGTCACTGTCTCATTGCATCAAGGAACGTTTGCATGACGTTAAGGTGGTGCCAGACTAGCCGTGCGAATAGCAGCTGCTTAGAGTGCTTCACATTCGCCGAGGGATTGTAGTGGCGGTTTTTGTGTGTTTTTGGAAATGGCTGCCAAGCCAGATATCGCTGTCTGCTTGCATTTTGGCTGTTTTCTCTGGCGTTCTTGCATTTTTATCAGTGAGTTTGAAATGCTTTTAACGTATTCACATACTCCATTATGACGTTATTCTTAAGTTATTCGATTACAAGCCCCTTTTTTCGTCATACAAGTAAGCTAAAAAAACCATGCCAACGTCCTATATTATTGTAGCACAAAATGTGATTCTTTATTCGGGCTTGCATAGCTTGCTCAACGCTGTTTTGGAGTGAGCTGGCGTCCGCCCTATTTGGAAATCGTGTTCACGGACCGCCCAGATTTGAACGAACGGACGATAACACTCTTTTCTAGCCTCGAACGCGCTTGGGCTTATGGGGTGGTGGAATTTGAACGATGTTGCTATAGCGTCTTGCATGGCCTGAATGGCCTTGAAATAGTCTGCATGAAAAAGTCTGCACATTTTTGCGGGAGGGCTGCTCAGAAGCTAACGCTTTTGATTATTAAGAGGGCAGGGGCTGTGAGCCGAATGCTCATAAATGTGGTCAATTCAGCTCAAACCTCCATAGCTGTGCGAAACACTCCTCTTAATGTTTGATTCGAGTTAATGGGCTTCTTGTTGTACAATGGAAATGAAGATGCAGTAATAACAAAAACACCAAGAGCGTGAGAAGATATCATAAAAGCGACCCCTATCCTCTGGGTCACATTGATAAAGTCCCGATATTAACAAAGCACGGCTCCGGGGAAACCACGACTGGCGCCAGGCGGTGATAGACGTCAGGTTACGGGACGAGGTCTTCCAGGAAGACAGGCCCCTGCGCGCCATTCTAACAGTCTTTCACATTCCAGGAAGACAGGCCCCTGCGCGCCATTCTAACAGTCTTTTCACATTGTCGTTCCGGCCGTCTGGGCTGCAAAGCGAGGAGTCCCAAAGCGGCGGCCACCACCGACCGCGTAACGCGCTGACAGCGGTGAGAGGGATGCGCTGACAGCGGTGAGAGGGATGCGCAGACAGCGGTGAGAGCGATGCGCAGAGACCGGACTGCCATCGGGACGCAGAGGTCATTTCAGATCCTGAAGGCGTCAATGTGGCCACAGCGTGAAACAGTCACTCACGTCAAGCCAAGGCAAGTCAAATCAAGCCAAGTCAGTCACGCCGCGCCAGCCCACTCGACTTCAAGGCTGGAAAAATACCCCGGTCCTGCGCCTACGAGATGACTCAGGCTGCGAAATCACCTTTTGTTTTCGGCTGAGGTAGCAGGCAGCGACCATGCATTCCAGAGTAAGACGCATTACAAGAGTTTTCATGTGCGAAATGGTAACGAATCTGATTTCGATATCGACAAAGCAGGACGGCACTGCATTTTTTGGCCAATTTGGTATCTTACTCCCAATACAGGATACAGTAGAATGTACTCCCAACATTTTGCGGACGGAGAGGGAGTTGTGAATTCGGAGTTGTCAAGATGAAAGGGTGATATTTTTGCTGGCGCGGAGTGTTTTCATATCGTGGGTCCTCTTCCTATAACCGTGTGCCGCCAGTCGTTGTGGCCCCCAGAGCCGTGCCGTGTTCATATCGATTTTTTGTAATGTAGCATTGTTGGTAGCGTTTGCTTCCACGCGCTTTTCTCTGTTTCTGGTGTATTTTCATCATGGCCGCATCATCGTTTTGATCAGCGTAATAAGCAGCACATTGTCTCGGATGAAGCATTAGGCCTTGTATATAAGCCGATTTGCAATGAATACATGATAATGGTCGTCATCATCACGATGGCAGTGGCCATGCGGCCAAAGCGCTACCGCTTCCCTCTGCGATCAGGTGGTGTGATTTGAAAGTCGTTTGATAGATGACAGCAAGATTAGCATGCATTCCATGGGTGGTAGAGTCTGCGAATCGGCGCTCGTGTAACATCGCCTCCAGATCAAGATGCGCGGATGTAACGGAAGATAGCCCACTTCCAGCACATATTTGGCAGCACAGCTGTAGGGAGTGCACTTTATAAATCAATATATCACTGGAATAACCAAGCCATGGACAGGCGATAGATCTGCTGAAAAGCTTCAAAAGTATGCCGTGATTTTTCTCCCAGGAGGTATTGCTTTGTAAAGGGAATTCCCTACATTCGTGCTGCCAAATATGGACTTGGCCGAACCTGGGCTGAATGTGAGCAAACTTCCGCCGCATGATGCGCAGCGAGCGCGGTCGGAGCACCGCCAGATATGGAGATGCGGCAGTCGGTCAGGAGGTCGGCGGGCCGAGATACGCCACCGCCGTTGCCCCGGCCGGCGCTAATGGTCCGGCTCGGGGGCAATACCGGTGGCAGCCGCGTACCGGGTGGATTGGCCGATCGATGGCAGCGTGTGAAGGCCCGTCGGGCGCCGGCTGGGGTAACACGAGGGGTCAGGCGGCGATCCAAGAGAGGTGTCATCACGGTGTGACGGCTCGAGAGAAGACTTAACAGGTCACGACATCATATATTATGAGAGGGCTGGGTCGGACAGGTCGTGCTACCCCAAATATTTAACGAGCATTTAATGTAATTCCCATATTTTTTTGTACGGAAATAAACATGTTCCATCTGCCTGCGGGTACTGCTAAATGCTTGCAGACAAAATATCACGGCGCACGCGTCTCCACCAAAAACTGTAGGAAGAGGCTCCCGGTCTGACTGACGCCACCAGATTTACAGTCTGGGAATAGAAGACATGCACAACTGAGCGGCTGTCGTGGCATTATGTGCACAAGCATGAAGTGAGAAGGATATGAGGCTAAAGCGTCGTCAGCATTGGCGCGTGGCATGGAAGGAGATGGCCTTCATCGCACTCGGATTCGCCCGTGGATTTAATTATTTCAGCTATCTCGCGAACCTTTGCCCTTTTATTAACAAACACATTTTGTCCCCGCCCGATGATTACGTCTGCATTATTTTCACTCGTGATATGTTGTATGGTTCAGTGTTTGGTGGTGCTGAGCTGATTCCAAATGCTAGCGTTAGGATTTCTGGAAACCCTGAGTGTCCTGCCGTGGCATATAGCAACGGTCCGCCGTGTGACGAACCAAAAGTCGAGTTCTGTTACGTACGAGGGTGAAACCCCTTAGAAGGCCTCCAATTAACACAACATTTTGAATTGTGAATGGACAGTTACGGCTGTAGAGTTCGTGCAAGGGATGGAAAATGGCCGTTAGGCCATGACCCTCCCACCATCACTGGAGCTCATGCCAATCATTCAAATCATCTGTCGGCATTATCGATTCTTAAAGACACCATGCGGGAAACATAACTGCATTAATTAAGCGATCTTAACATGCCATTCATTCGGGTCACAAGATCACTGACTCGCTCAAATCTCGCATTTACTCTTGTCCTTGTGACTACATGGTGTTGGGCTTATTAAAGCACAGCCCGATGCTATCTAGAATGTGATGTGAGCAACAGTGTCCCCCATATCCTTATATGGAATACAATTATCTTTTTACTGGTGCCACCGTTGGTTAATCCATTTTGATCCGTGTTTTGTGAATGTTCGACAAGTACCGGGCAAGACGTGACACTAAAACTGAGCGAGACATTGTACGAAATTCGCGAAACTCTTTTGCCTGAGTGCATGAAAATAAATCAGAGTCCAGCTGCTAACACTGATGGCGCAACGGTGTCTATTGTATGGGAATGTGTAATATAACTGCAAAATGCAACAATGATAAAAAAAACGCAGCTAAGGTAATAATAGGACACAGTAATTCGGGTGAACCTCATGCTTTGCCCAGAGATGGTTCTGGAAGGTGTCAGGAATGCCAAAAACAATATCATTGATCCAGTTAATGGTTTGTCAGGCATTTATCCGTGTTTAATTATGCTTGATTGCTTTCTATGCTATTGGTAATACCTCTTGACAGAGATCATTGGTCAAGGGGCAGTTCACAGGCATCGCCTTTCATTGAACCAACTGGCTGTAACGAGAAAAGTTCCTCGCAAAAGAACTAAATTACCGCGCAGGCACGCCAACCGTCGTGGTGGAAGCCCAACTGCGGTAGAGCGCCGAAGGTACGCTGGCCGCAATTCGTGCTATGCCGAGACTCGTAGTGGCAGGTTCGCCTCCCAGAGTCAGTGTTTGTATGTGGTTCGCCAGAGAGGGCCATTTGGCATTCGCCTCGATAGTGTCAGTCTGGTTACAGGGCAGCCGATAGTCATGTAGTTGTATGAGGCGGTAAAGGTCCTCTCGTACTATTTAGATAACGACCGAGGCGAGATGGGTTCGTTGAACGTGTACTGCAGTAATGGGATGGTGGGTTCAGAGTGCTGGCAGTGAACCACGCTCGGCACGGATTCAGATCAGAATCCGTCTCCGCAGTCTTGTACCGAATTGTTGATCATTTTGTACCTGAGCTGGACTTATAACCTAGTCTAACGATGCCGCGCCCAAAAATATGCCAACCGACTTTGTTTTCTCACGAGACCTTGCAATCAGGCACTTCGAGTTTCCACTCCAAGTAAAGCAATATCAGGTTCGCACCTCACTGTGGAGGGGGACCAAATGTCTCCAAAGTCTCATAAAGGAGACTACGAGATAGGCAAGTTAGTGGCGTCAATGTCATGTTTGGGCCATACAGAGAAAAGCGTTTGGGCTTACGTTCGACGGAAAAAAGTCAAATATAGAATGTTTCACCATTAATGTCTTCAGTTACATACTAATTGCATGAAATCATTTTAAGGCTGCAAAGCCAAGTTAACTCGTTGTAGCCTCCGTGGCTACGCCACTACAAGGATTAAAGAATGTAATCGTTGTTTTATGACCGACCTTTCCCTACGATTTCGCAATGTTGTAATATTTCAGGCCAAAAAATATTTGGGGGCCAAGCCAACATTTGGGGTCACAACGCAACAGGCGGAGGGGGGGGGGGGGAGGCAGGTCCCTCACAAAAGAACGGCGAATCGACGCCCGTGAGGCTGAGTATGTTTGTTGCTGTGCGAGAATCGCAGTAGCAGTACTAGGGGTTGTGTATTTTGCACCCGAATTGAAGATACTCAGACATGCAGTAGCCTTCAAATTATGGCTGTATACGTCTGCCATGACATTTTTGTGCATGCCTTTTTGTGCAAAAGTTTTGTCATGGTGCATTTTTTATTCTTGGTATCAGGCGTAACAACATGGGGAAAATTTGCTGCCTGAAAATAATATTTTGTGCTGTTTTTGTACTTATTAGCATAACTGACAAGGGAAGCGTCATTGCGTCTTAAAATCTGGTCCGCTGAGTACCAAATTTTCCCTTGAATCAGAAACTGGTACAGATGGTATGTATGTACAGGAGGCTGCTGTACTTAGGTGGAACTATTCGCTCACACTGCTACTTCTCACCATCTACACGGGTTCGCATTATGCACATCACACAGCCCACTTGCTTATCCGCGGTCAAGACAAGTCTTTCACATCCAGGTAAACAGTTGTGGACTATCCTAATTTTACGTCCACGGTTAGAACTAAAACCCAGAGGACGGATTGCGTATTTGTCTAATTAGCTATTTTGGTAATGCCTGCTTATCACTGCATTCCTATCTGTTATAACACGCGCTCTGGTGGCGGTCAAATTGCCGCCGGAAGGCTTTTCCAGAATGCTTTCCGAACGACGCGGCGCAGCCGCGCCACATCTTGCATAGCTGTAGACAGTGGAATAGCGGATCGTTTGGTTTTAAAGATTTATATATACTTTGTAAGGTCGCTGACCTACGGCAGGTCAAAATCAGGCCAGGGATTCTGCGGAGTCAATTTCTAAGGAATCGTTCAATGTGATGCAACAGCGGAGTGTTAGACGAAGTCATACATCTCTGAGATACTTTCCTGGGCACTGCAACAATAAAGGAACAAATTGCATGACCTAAGGTCAGTTTTTGAGGTCAAACCAAGGTCAAAGCCAACCTGTACTCTAGGGCTTGCTGTATGGGGTAGTTTCTGGTGCTCATTTCGAATTTATTGATAACAGGAACCGCATTATGCATCGTCCATGCACTCTTCAAAGGTCCAAAAAGGTCATTGACTTGAGATGACCCAGATCAAAATTTTGTTTTCAGGAGCATGCTGCCCAGCGTAGTCTTTGTGGCTTATTCAGATGCAGAACTCAAAGCAGTCTTGTATTATTTTGGTCACCACGACCTTCGAAAGGTCAAACAAGGTTCCTGACTTTAAATGATCATGTCTCGTTTTGCATATAACAGGTATCTAGGTTCTAGGGACACTTCTGTGACCAGCCTGGAGATTGACTTTGTTTGACCTTATTTTACCCAACGGTTATAACCTAGGGACCCTAATTTTGACCTCAGAATGTTTCAGGTACAGGTCAAAACACCTTGTAGATTTGATGTTTCTAGCTGTCTCCATTCTTAAGATCTCAGGTGGTCAAATTGGTCTCCACCCAAGCAAGGGTATCCGACCGGCCACCCGGGCGCGTGACAATTGCAAATTTCAATAATATGAACATTTTGGTTCGTTTCAATCATTTCAACTTCTCGTCGGTTTCAATCATTTGATCATAAATATTTTGAATGTGAGTTTATCATTTCACACACACACAAAATATATATATATATATATATATATATATATATATATCTCTCTCTCTCTCTCTCTCTCTCTCCCTCTCTCTCTCTCTCTCTCTCTCTCTCTCTCTCTCTCTCTCTCTCTCTCTCTCTCTCTCTCTCTCTCTCTCTCTCTCTCTCTCTCTCTCTCTCTCTCTCTCTCTCTCTCTCTCTCTCTCTCTCTCTCTATATATATATAAAAGGTGATTTATAATTGCAAGCAGAGCTGCTGTAAGGTTTGAAATTTGCCGTCTTTTTAATAATTTAAGCATTAATCCTGGATCGATGCCAAGTCACCTGGAGTGTCATTCGGTCAACCAGGTTACAAATTACTTCCACAGACATGAATAAACTGGGGTAAATACAACTTTTGAGTAGCATCCAGAGGATCTTCTGTTTTGGTGTTGCATATAGCATTTGGCCCTGCTTTCAGTAACAAACATTGATGTGAATAACATAGGGTGCAAAAAAAAACTTGTGAAATTACGTAAATTGAACTCCAGATCAAAGACGTGATTTTAAACGATGAGAAGGATTTCACGCTGGGGCTGCCACTGAAAGCTGACAACAGTCGTGTCTATGGGAGCGGCAGCCAGGGCAGGGCCCTGGCGAGCCGACCGCACCGCGAAAAAAATCGCGATTAACACTGACGCCTACTGAAAAGGAAAAGATGAAAGCCTGTTTTGGAGATCGGAAACGCGGGAATCCGCTCAGCTGCGTACATTCGCCTCCTGGAATAGAAGCTGCTGGCGGCTTGCGTGGAGGTCCTTTCACCAGGCTTCATTTTACAGCAGGACCCATGTCCCCTCCCAACGTAGCCGGACCAGACGGTTTCTCGCTGGGCGCTGCCACGTCATTAGAAAGGGCGAGCGGCCAGCAAACTCCCTTACCTGAAGCCTCTGAACCATTACGTATGGAAAGCGCCCTCGGAGGAAACACGCATCAGTCTCATCACCGGAGACTCTCCATCCTTGACGGACTGAAAGAGGCCACCATGACCGCATGGAAGTTCAGTATGATGCTGAAGTTCACGAAATTCATGGTGATGATGAAGCTCATGAAGTGCATAGTGATGATGAAGTGTATGAAGTTCATGACGATGATGAAGTTCATTAAAGTCATGGTGATGATGAATTTCATGAAGTTCATGGTTATAATGAAGTTCATGATCCCCGAAAGATGGACGAGCTGAAAGCAGCCATCATGACCGCATGGAAGTTCATGACGATAAAGTTTATAATCACCGGAAACTGCCCATCCTGGACAAACTGAAGGAGACCATCATGACCACATGGAGGCAGGTAACACCAGACACCACAAGGAGCAGCATTCACCAGTGGATGCAAAGCCTGTATGCGGTAGTTCAAGCTGGTGGCTGCCCAAACGCTCACGTGTTTCAAAAAAAGACTGGCTACGCAGCATGTTTACGCGTCTTTGTCTCTGAGCTGATAACGCGATGACAAATCAGCTGACGTCACTGAAATTCAATGAATAGCACAGACACCTTGCGCTATTCCGCAATTTCCTTTAGGCCTAAGGTAAAAGCACAAATGCTGGGCAAAAGGTGGTGGGGCAAATTGGACATATATGCTCAGCTAAGGCTTTGATAAGCACCGTCGTTGCAGGCCTCAGGCTGTCTGGCTCAAACGCATCCTCTCTGCTAAACGATTCATTTCCTACTTGCTGGATGACCATGGGCGTAGGAACAGGGGGGGGGGGGGGGGCAGGGGCCGTGGCCTCTCCCACTTTTCAAAGTGGGTGACAGCAGTGTTATCTGCACCCTCCCCCCCCCCCCTCAAACACACACACTTTTCAGATTGAGGTTGTATTTGGCTTGTTTTGGCACCACATTAAGTATTTGTGCTGATCTACTTAGTTCACCAGCCATCTTCCTCAAGATGTGTTCTCTATTTCGTTTGCTCATTGACCATCGCATAGTATTACAGTCGCAAGGCCGACGCCGCACTGGAGACGGCAACGCCGGGCGTGGAGGCTGCTGTTGCTATGGCTTGCGAGCGCGCGTGTTCAAGAATATATTGCGTAGTTTTCTTATCAGTAATCAGTTTCGACACGAACTTGGGCATTTTAAAGCGAACATGTGTTAGCCATGTTAATACAAATTGAAAACCCGATTTCATTTACAATCTACGGTCAGGGAAAACCCAATATCTCTGAAGAACACAGAAAAACACGGAATTGGAGTCTATGTGACAATTATTCGACTACCTGCGGTGATCAGGGATGTTGTTGCAACAGTAAGGGTTCCTGAGCTGGTCCGGGGCTAACTGAGCGGATCAGAAGGCCTTCCGTGTCAGGGATGGGGACAATGTGATATGAAATATCCTTCTAATGGCCCCCGGATCGACCTAGAGGACCCGCCCCGTGTCACCAGAGTGATAGCCTGAAGACACCTCGCGATGGGACGGAACGGTCCTTCAGCCCTTGACCGGAAACGGTTAAGGGCTGAAGTTGTTCCTCTGGTGTTCTACTCAAGAGCCGCTTGCCCGGAAGGAAATAAGGGGTCCCATTACTGTTGAGTAGATTGGTGGTCTCATTATTGTTGAAAAGGGTGGGTCGAAATGAGCTAAAACACAAAAGAGCGGGATCATGGCATGTTTGCCTGAGAGTGTTCATTTCTTAGAATGTGTTATAGAAACAAAGTCGTTCAACAACTGATTTCTACATGTTATTGACCTCAAAATACAAACAAAATTGAGCTCACGGTAGCTCTTGGTTTTTGTTCTGGTCACAACGTAAAAATAACAATAAGGCGAGGAACAACATGCCACTTGTCAACAAGTAAGCTGCATGCGGGGATTTTTGGGGGGAATCACTATAAGATGGGCTTTTGTCAACCTTGCGTTTCCCCTTGGCAAGGCTCTGGCTACGCCCCTGTCTACACACAAAGGCAAATGAAGTAGTGTACGTTGCATGATGGGCAATGAAGTGTCCGCCGGGCCAATTCATACCTAAGGCAGACAGCTTCCCGGAGGCTATTTTTCTGCGATGATGTGGTGTTGTAAGGGAAGATAATTCGGAAACAGATGCTGCTGCAGGTGTCCAACACATGTTTCACACCATGTAGTAGTAACGCTAATCCAAAAGTATGCAACAAAGCAGCCATGCGATCAGTTCGCAGTCAGTCATGCGGGAGACATCCGGGCCAGGGCAGTGGCCATCGATGGCGGACAGGACCAGGTCCAGATAAGGAGCATATGGCAGATGGGCCTTACTATGTGGCCTGGTTCTCAAAAGAGAACCTCCAGTCTTGTGGCGTTCGTCGCATTGTTTCTGGTAGCTTCAAGCTCCCGAATTCGTCTTCGCCTAAAATGCTGCCACGAGTCTTATCTCTTGAAAAGCAGCCAGCGAAACGAAGGCACATGAAAAATCTGTCGCACTGTGAGCCATCGGTCCACTTAAAAAACTCTCACCAGCAGATATCCTGGCCGTATTTTGACATCTACACTGTGTAGGGAGATGCTCCCCAATGACCCAAAATGCCTACCCGCTCGTGGAATTTCGCCTCCCCAGGACAGGCAACGTTACAATGAACGAATAATCTTGGGAAGCTGAATAGCCTTATTTGCCAAATTATAAATCATTCGGATTGGCAATATTGTGCACAGCGAGAACAGCTCCAGATGCATGCATCTCCATATTGCTAAAGGACACCCTGAGCTTGCCCCCCCCCACACACACACTTTTTGAAACATTTCTACGCCTGTGTGGACGACGCGCGAATATTGGACGACCCCGAAAATGTCTCCAACAGTGTACCGCATGTTCTTTCGCGTTTGTAGCAGATTAAGTGGCAAGGGCGACGCCCAACACGGCGCCGATAAATATCGTTCCAGCGATTATGCATGGCCCAGCCGGCGGGCCTGACGGCTCGACGGCCGTCATTCAAGACAGCGATGCGCATCCAGAGGTGCTGGCACCACAGGGCTCAGCTGTGAACGTCCGTGGCAACAGCAGCGGGCATAGACGAATCGAGCTGGAAAAAGACGACTCCGGTTGTCTCTTCTTCCAGGGACCAATTGGTAGGGCTATTGCGAGGGATCTGATCACACTGCCCTCAGTTCACTTTCGTTCGTGCCTGGACTAGTTAAAGTGCCTCCAATGCCGAATGAAGCTAGAAAGAGATAATGAAGGACCACAGCACCTATGCGAGTTGTTAAGGGCAGTCCAAGCAGAACCGTAAGATGTCACCCAACACTTGTTGACAGAGTCGTTGTTTCACAGAGTTGGGGAGGGGGGGGGGGGGGGGCCTGAGCAGTGAAAATTGACGACATCTAATCCAAAGGTAGGCCACCAAACGGGATTTTCCACGGATTTGATCCACGTTCGTCACCAAGTTCAGGGGAAGACTTAAGTTCAAGTCGGTCTGGCTGGAGCCCCCCCCCCCCTTCCCTCACCACTACAAAACAGGGAGCTGCACCCCTGCTTGTTCACCACAAACTTTGGGGCTCTCCATCCAACCTATGCGGCAGCACCGTTAGACAGAAAGCTACTTTTGTATATGCCGACAGAGGCGCCAACGCCAGTCATATTTGTGCTGAAATAGGAAGGCCTGGAATGCTTGAGATAGAGTTCGTCCAAATATTAGCGACGAGGCGAAGAGCTTGTCTTTGATTCTTCTGCCTGTTCTTGAACATTTGGAAGTCCAAAGACGTCCAATGTTGTTGCGTTTGGTTAAAAAAACTGCATCTGTTCGGCCGGCTGTGGAACACCTCGGAGCCTTTGGGTCTTTGCGGGGCCAAAGGGGTGGGGCATGGCCCCGTGCTCCTCTGCATCCGCCTCTGCTTACATGTATCTTGCTCTTCCGCTCTTTGCGCCATTTTGGGGTGCAGGTAAGGAAACACCTATATGGTAGCATTCAAAGTCATAGACAGCTATGACGCATATTTGACGAGCTGCTCATTACGCCATAGCGTGACACCCACGTACAGGGTACATTCCCATGCTCCTGTCCGTTCGAGGGAGAGGGGAGTCGCGGATTGGTAGCGGTCTTGCAGGGGCAGCTTTTGTAGAGTCGTGCGCGATAAACAAGTTAGCATCTGGTTCCACTCATTGAAGATCCTGATATGTCAGCCAGGAAAACCAAAACGTCCACTTCTGTGGATGACGATGTGTGCATTGTTTGTTTCAAGAATATTACTATTCGCTGCATTATGGACTGTGAACACACCATATGCTACGAATGCTCAACAAGACTGAGAGTTCTGTGTGAAAAGCTGGAATGTCCGATTTGTCGTCAGGAAACAACAATTGTAAGTATGGGGAATACCAGAGAGAATTCATTAGTGGTGTATGTAAGTTCAGTTACCTCTTGTATTCAATTGTGGCCTTTGCCCTGGCAAGGTCTGGGGGTTGTGGGGGTGTAGGTCACGAAAGTGGGCTGCTCTATGGCACTTAAAGTAAACACTGGTGTCACAGTCATATGGCCAGTTTTCATGGCTGATGTGCATGTGCTGGGTCATGACTGAAATGTTGACATAAATCTACAAACCTACAACCTGCAACATGTGCATGTGAAGGTGATGGCCTACAATGTTTTAGCGATCTGTACACTGCCCTGATTAGCATACAATGTCTTTTTCCAAAGGTGCACTGTCTTGACAATGCCATGCACAATGCCTTTTAACATGCACATGTGTGTGTTTGAGCAGGGCATCTTCACTCAGGAGGAATTTCCATAGCAAATTACTTCAGTAACCTTGTAAGGTTAAATTTTTCCTGGCATTTAGTGCAGATATGACATAGCCCAATACAGCCTAACTTTATCTTTTCATTTGGGTCACACTTAACAGGGGAGGGGGAGTGGGCTTGGTCCCATGATCAGTGAACTTGCTGGCAAATCCACAGTGAGGAATCAGCAATAATATTGTACACTCCTTCTGAATGGTTTCACCAGTAGGATACTTTAATTAATAATTTTTGTTTAAGGCCAATATAATATATTATTGTCATTTTCTCATTTCTGTTTGCATGATATGGCTTAGAGTAGTTGTCTTTTGTAGACAGTTCTTTTCTGATAGATGAAATATGTAATGTAAATTTTGATAAAGTCATGTCACGCTTATGAATTATGTGTGCTTAAATGGCTATTATATGGGTCAAATAACATGGCACATCTTTTCAAACATAGTTCCTCTGCGATGATCCTCATTTCCATTTTAGGGCATATGAATGACTGCAGTAATTTTCTGCCCATCATTATCCCTTTTATTGCTACCTTTGGCATTGTGTCAGTAGTACAGACATCATTAGTGCTTCCATCTTCATTTAGATGTTAAAGTTGGATAATGGTCACACAAAGCTTCAACCCTTTTCATGAAGTACCTATATCAGGTATATGTCTTTTCTAGCTAATACAGCTTACTTTGTAACTTAGTCTGCTCTTGTTGGTGACTTTCACCATGTAAAGGAAGTAGTTTGTTTGTTAGGTGCCAGATTCATGTCCCAAAGTTTTATAAGACACATCTTTCATTAGCAAATTGCTGGTATTATGTCATTCCTGGAAGCCTTCATAGTTTTTGGTGAGCAGCATTGAACTGAAATATAAGTCAAATATCTGGCAACCCGGTGTGTTCAGTGGTTGTGTAGTTTACTCTCATATAAATGTGGGCACTGGAAAGCTCATGGAATCTGGTTATTCAAATCTTGGGTGTATTGGATTAAGAACCACATGTTCACTTATCTAACCATGATGACAATTCCAATATTATTTTGATGCAATCTTGATCCTGCCAACATTATGGTAGGGGCCATGCATGAATGTAACATCCCAGAAAATGATAAAAATCATCAGTATGCATTCACAAGCTGATCAAGAATAATGTATGTTATCAGGCTCCTTGTGGCAATTATGTTTTGTAATGCCAAGGTCTGAGAACTGAACTACCAATTGTGTGCTTGTAACCTGTCTCACATAATTTGGGACTTAAACATTAAGCATGTGGTGATGCTTGGAAATAATGCCCTAAAAGCCACAATTTTTGTGGGAGTCCCCTGATTGTTTATGCAATGACCCCTTTGCTGATAAACATTGCTTGTGGAGGCATACTCTTTTATGTACTGTGCTGTCACCATGTGGTGGAGTTCAACTTTGGCCCTAAATACTGGGGAGTCTGGAATCTTCTCAATAAAAATAATGGGGCCTTCTATTTAATACAAAGCATTACAGTTATGTATTGAGCACTATAATATACCAAATACCAGAACCTATTATTTCTTCCTAATTCTGCATATAAGTCAAACTGCATGAAACACATGATAAATTACTGTATTGATAGTAATGCATCAATGTTCTCAATAGTGCAGTAATCTGGCATATGACTATTACACTGGTAATTACATGCTTCATCTTTTTATCATTGTGGTTGGTGTAAGGTTCTTATTTGATTACCTTTCTGAAGAGTTATACAGGATCCTACATTATAACATAGGTAGTAAGTGGGATACTGTCATGTATTTTGCATATGTTAAAGGCCAACTAGGCCAACAAGAACATGCTAAGATGAAACCAGTAAGCTTCATTGAGTTTTGGGCAAAATGTCCCAATAGCTGTGTTGATATGTAAGCTTGAAAAATTCACGAATTCATGAGCTGAGGGGTTCAGATTAGTGGGCTTCATGTGCAATTCAACACCCATATCCTTGTTTGCCATCAGGTTACTTCATGTTTGAAATGCCATGTTGTCTTATAGTTGTCTATTGTGCTTTAGAAGCAATGTTATGCAAAATACATGTATTGCATGTATGGTGATCTACACCATGCACCTAAGCCTCAGTTAAAGAAAACATGCATTGCAAATTTAGTGAAATTAATTGAACAGTTATGCCACAAACTTGGTGGGATATGTGATATTCAAGTCAGAAGTGAGGCAAAACATGCTAATTTTATTGCATTTAGCAGTAACACTTTGATATAAAAGGTCATCCTGCATGTCTGCTGATCAGGTCATCAGGACATCCTGCATGTCTATTGATCAGGTCATGAGGTCACCCTGCATGTCTCTTTATCAGGTCATCAGGTCATCATGCATGTCTGACTATAAAGTCATCAGGTCATCCTGCATGTTTGAGTTTAATAGAAGAAAGGATTCAAACAACTAAACACACAACATTTAGCAGTACATAACACAGCACCCACACACATAAAAACCATGTCTTGATATATCAAAGCCTTAAATATTGCTCACTCCTATATGCTCACTCCTATAAGAAGAAGCCCAACCATGTCACATGACTGGAAAGAAGTGATCTGTAGAACCGCTGGGCGCAACGGAAAAGCGCTGGCCGCGTCTTCGGTGCCCGGTGCCACACGTGAGATGCCTTGGCAGGTATCCTCTCAAACATTTCGGGAGCGAAGCGCGGAGTTCTCGTGGAGCTGAGAAGTAAAAACATTTTGTTCCCCCATGCTGCAAAGTTTGTGGAGAGAGTTCAGAGAGCGAAGTTTGTACTAAAGTTTTTGTCAGTATGCAAGAGCGCCGCGGGGATAAGATGGCGTATCTGTGAGAGGTTTGATGACGCAGCTGGGGTCGCGCCGGGGAGGATAACATGACATGTTTTTGACGATGGCGGGAGATGCGGGACATGCTTATCGGAGTGCGCCCCGCGCTATTTGTCGTACATTGATGCGCTTGCACAGAATGAGGTTCTCACGCAGAATAAGACTCTCACGCGAAATTCGCCGCAGAATCCAAAGGGTATCCCGGCTGTGCCTTGATAGTATGTAGTAGTAGCCAAGGGTAGTCATGGACATAGCATTGATCAGGTATGATTTCATTTTGTGCCAGTGGGGCCAGGTGCTTAAAGCTCGGGTCCATTGTGGCATTAAGTCAGGAAGGCGGTCTTCTCGCCATGGGCTTACGTGAAACATCGTCAATATGTTGCTTCTTTTGTACCTCTGGGATGTGAAGGCGCGATATTGATGCACAGGTCGTAGTATGGTGTTGTTTCTGTATGCTCATACAGTGGGCAGTGTCCATTCAGACGTGCCTTTCGTTTGGTACACATGTCTGCTGCCACGTAGGGTTTGTAAGTTGGCACGTGAAAGATCTTTTAAAAGCTGCGTTTCATCTATTTTTGTTTCCGCTTGCCATTTCATATGCACGTAGCGTACTTATGATATAACAGATGTTTCGGGTCAGTGTCATTCATATACGCATACGATTACAGGCTATTTACTGAACAATGCTCACCATCACCGGTATAATTTGCTTTACAGGTCCTCACCGCCTCGTCGAGGACGAAGCGGTGCTCCGAGCGCTGCCGGTATTTACTTTACATACCCTCCGGCAATGGTTGTTCGGGGCATGTGCCGTGACAAAGAGGCACCTGGTGCGGTGCAGAGTGTGTTTCATGACTCACGACGATAGCAGCCCTTGGCACGCGCATGTTGGCGCAAACGTCGCCGATCTTGACACCTCCTCGCCGCGCCCTCTCCCGCAGGCGGTGTTTTCGCGCGACAAAGGCTCGTTCCGGTCGCTCTTCATGCGCGCGCTGTACAACGAGGACAAGTACAAGCTGGCGCTGGAGGACGAGGCGGTGCGCCGAGCCTTCGCGGGCCTGCTGGCGCACAACTGCCCCGTCTGTCCGCAGCGGCGCGGCTTCGGCACGTTCAAGCAGCTGAGCGACCACGTGCTGCGCGAGCATCAGCTCATGTACTGCGACCTATGCGTGGGGCACCTGAAGGTGAGGGTGCGGACGGGCGCGGGCCCGGCTCCCCACACTGCGGCGAGCGGCGGTGGGACCACCTGCCCTCATTGCCTTCTCCCTGGTGTTAGTGGAGACGTGGTGGGTCGAGGAATGAGCGTCGAAGGCGAGCACTTCGATGGTTTTTAGGCATGCCTGCCTGTATCACGTGTGTCAGGTTGGCTAGTTGGTCAAGGGATGGTAAGCATTTGCCACTACGATAGGTCACGCTTTCTACTTTTCTGGCATTCAATGAGCCACTTCTACAGTACGTCTTCCTCACATGCTAGGGGCACACGAAGCCGCGCGGGTGGCTCGTTCTCCCCCTGAGCTAGGTCCCAAGACGGATGCGCGATGGTCGTGCACGCGGGTTTGGACATTCCGCGGCTGAACTGTGACGCGCCAAATCCCTCCGGTCCAGCAAAGGGTTCTCTGCATATGCTGGCTCCACCTTAGAATATTCCGTTTTTTGTCGAAGGGCGGTGGCGGTGGTGGTGGGGGAAGGAGGTGCTGCCGAATGATAGCTGACGGGAATATGGATGGCGCGGGGTTGGACGGGCAGAGCGTGTCCTGCACCCTCCCCCTCCCGCCCTCCCAGGGGACCAGCTGCCTGTACTGATGAATTGGTACATAGTTTACGCATACACTCGCGCGTAAGCACTGGCGCCGCCCGGAGCAGGGCGGAATGCCTCGCCGTTAAAGGGCATGCAGTATCGGTGCCGGCGTACATAAATGCTACGCAGAAATCATGACGTGTTGTGATCCGGTGTGTGCAGTTTGTTTGTGATCTGGTGTGGGCAGTTTGCTAGACTGTACACACAGGCGAAGACGATAGTCCAAACAATTTTTTCATCCGTATTACTGATGCCTCGTCTTAACCTTCCCCTAAAGCTGCAGTTGGTCCCATTTTTTTCTGGCAGCGCGGACATCCGTGATCGATCATGTGTGTCGTGCCTGCCCGATCCGTGACGTCGCTTTTTCTGCCCGTGACGTCACCGGTGCGCTCCCACGTCACGCGGCCGCCGCTGTCGGCAGATCTTCACATCGGAGCGGAAGCTGTACAACCGGGAGCGTCTGGCGCTACATCGGCGCAAGGGCGACCCGGACAACTCCTCCCACCGCGGCCACCCGCTCTGCAAGTACTGCGAAAAACGGTACGTGGGCGGTCAGAAGCCGTGTAGTCCGTGCTGGGGTTCTTTTGGACGGGGCCTGCGAGCTCCGCAGCGCCATGGCCGCATTTATGCTCCTAACTCGCATTGGATGCGTTGTGCCTCTTCGCATCTCCGTGCAGGGATTACGCGGACGGTGCACCGTACATCTTGCGTTAAGTCAAGAGCTCAGTTCAAGTGAGTTCAGGATCGTTCAGTGAGTCGTGGGGTTGGCAAGAGATGCTCTTGTAGTCGCTCGGTGGTCTGTGGCGACCGAAACGAAACAGCTTCGCGGCGCGCAGCCGGCTACGCGGATGCCCGTCCGCTCGCTACGGCGACGCACGCGGCATTGTGCTACTGACAGCTCGAGTGCTTGCTCTGCCGTACCCGCGATGTCCGGTGTGCTACACTGCCGGCGAGGCATGGGATAAGGTGGCCGAGTGGTCTGAGGCGCCGTGCCCCCAATGACGACGTCTGCGGTTCAATTCCTGCCGCAGGCGGTTCCATGGCGACGAAGCGGCGTGAGGTGCCGCTCAGGCGTTGTGCTCGCCAATGAAGGGCTCAGTAATGACTTGCTTGTTTTCGCGCTTGCGATCCGGTTATGGATGCGAACTGAATGTGCCCTGGGAGGAAAGCCTGCGATCGTTAACGACGTCGTCGCCAGGTACGTGGACAACGACGAGCTGGTTCCTGCACCTTCGGCGGGACCACTTCTACTGCCATCTGTGCGAGGCTGACGGCGAGCAGATCTTCTACGAGTGAGTGGCGCTCCTGAGGGCACGTCTGGCCACTGCTGGGCGCACTCGTGGACGGCCCGGGGTTACCGCTCACCTCTGGGAGGTCAGAGTGGACAGGCGATGTTGAGGGGCACGTCTGGCCACTGCTGGGCGCACTCGTGGGACGGCCCGGGGTACCGCTCACCTCTGGGAGGTCAGAGTGGACAGGTGATGTGGCGGGTCATGTCACGGCAGGTCACCACCGGACGGGACGGGGTACGACGGACGGTGACACACTAAGTCCGCTCGGGAGGGGGGAGGGGGCTGTGTTGCGTGCCGTGTTTGACCCCGAGAGGTCTCGTATGGGATTTCGGGACGCCCGTTTGGAATCACCGTTGGGATTCCCGTTTTCCAGATCTGGTCGAGCGCCCCGGTTGGCTGCAGGATGTGCCGCGCTAATGATCATTAGAGCGAGGGCCCTGGGCTGAGTGGGTGTTATTGAGCACTGTACGGTCCTCAACTCGTTTGACTCTTTCTGCTCGGCTCATCCCAGCCCGGCTCTGCCGAACGGTGTGCGGATTCGCTCAATTATTTGCAGCTGGAGCCTCCCCGACGTCGCGCAGCTGGTCGTGCGCCTCCGCTGGCTCTGATTGGCGGAGATCCGGCACCGGTTGTTAAGGATGTCCCAAGAAACGGGTGAATTCGTGCTTTGCGAGCGGTTCGCTCGTGGATGCTCAGCACGCGCCGGTCTGAATTTCGGCCCGCGCGTTTGGCTTTTGTTTCATTCATCAAAAGTATTGGCTTTAAGGGCCGCCACTACGCCTGGTTGGCGACATCGGAACTACTTCTTGCCCATGTTCTTCGGTTTGATGTTTACAATTAGAAAGCATAACGTTTCCCACGCTGACGGAATAGGGACACGAGATAGTGGTGATATGTGGAAGTAGAGAGAAGCATGTCGCCGGAACAAATGGCTTGCATTTGAGTGCTTGAAAGTACGAATATCACAGCACAGCGTGTAATAAAATGCGCTGTGTGTTGCTGAAAACTTCATCGCGGCACGATCAGCCGTTACGGACTGAAGCTCATCAAAAGCGTGACCGGCCAGGTCAGGCCGCTAAAACTCCACGAATTTCGGCTAGCTGGTGTTAAGACTCGCCGCCGTAGCAACTCAGGTGCTGTGGTATATCAGTAAGCTCGTGGAGTCCCCTGGAGAGGAGAGACGCATGCTTGTATTAACGTATTATTGGTGGCTCGGAATCCACGTGCCCACTCCTGCTCCGCCTACGGTCGCGGGGTTCTTGTACACTTTCAGGAAGCCGCCGACGGGTAGTCCACCAAGCTCCACTGTGCGACGCAGACAGGAATGTGTAGCGACGTTAGAACTGCCCCGCCACCCCCCGCCAATGCCATTCCCCGGGTGATTCACGGACAGTGCTCCAAAGAATGGAAGGCATTGGCCGAGTCGGCCTGGAAACAATAAGCGCCAGTTCGCCGAGTGGTTACTGTCGTGTCGAGAGCGGGGGGACGGGGGTTCGATCCCCACCTGGTGAAACTTTTGCGAGCTGCGCTTTCCATCAGTATTCGTGACGCTGGTAACTCGATCAGCTGCACGTGCAGTAGATGACCGAGCAACTGTGACAGTGACGGCTACTGCTACCAAATGCTGCCAAATGTACAGCCACCAAATGTCCGCGCAAGAGGTCACATCACAGGTCACATCAGCTATTGCATTGCACTGACATCATTTTCTGACGTCACATTACCCTCTCGCAGCGACTACAGCCACCTGGCGGATCACTTTCGCGAAGAGCACTTCCTCTGCGAGCAGGGCGAGTGTCTGGAGAAGAAGTTCATCGTCTTCAGGACCAATATCGACCTGCAAGGTGAGTGCGGCTGGCCGGCACTCGCTGTGTCGCCGTCGTCACGGCCCGAACCCGACTGGCGCCACTGTCGACGGACGGTGATGCTGGCGTGTGCTTGCTGTTGCCTGTGGTTGTCAATAGGGCGACAGCGGCCCTTCGATGATAGTCCAAAGTACATTTGCTGCGGTGACGTAATGTGTGCTGCGGCAAATGAAGAGAAATGCGAAGATTTGGTTGCATTTTTGCCTGAACGTTTTTTTGTGGGTTTTTCAAATTTTGGCCTCCGTGTATCACCCCAGTCTTCGTGTTTGAGTCTACCCTTTGTGTTGAACCCAATGTAGTTGTATGAACTCATTCTTTGCGTTTGATCCCGTTAGTTGTGTCTGCCGCGGTGAAGCACGCTACCTTGCGTGTCTGCTCTGATGTCTGCGTCTGATCCACTCTGTGTATAAGCCACTTTCCGTATCCTATATGTAGCCGATGCAAGGTCTTTCGAGCCATCTGTCATTGCCTGACGCCTCTTTGTGCACCGGATCTGCTGTCCGTGCGTGAACGGTTCCCTGTATGTACCGCGCTCGCAGCTTCGGACGCCACCGGCTGTGTCCGACCCCCTTCTGCCGGCACCCTCGGACACGTCGTCCATACCCGACACGGTGCTCAGTGTCTGAACTCGCCGTCTTTGTCTGGGCCCACTGCCTCTGTGTTGCGGACCCTGTATCTGACCCCCTTCTGCCCCTTCTGCGTGCACCCTCGGACACGCCGTCCATACCCGACACCGTGCTCAGTGTCTGAGCCCGCCGTCCTTGTCTGGCCCCACTGCCTCTGTGTTGCGGACCCTGCGTCTGACCCGCTCCGGCCGGCCGTCCGCCGCCAGCGCACCGCGCCACGGCCCACTCGGACAACAAGAGCCGCGCGCAGCAGCGCCAGGATCGGGTGCTGACGCTGGAGTTCAGCGCCGAGCAGGGCGGCCGCCGCCGGCGCAACGACCGCTACGGCGACGCGCGCAACGACAGGTGCGACCGCTGCTGCGGCAGCAGCGGCAGCGGCAGCGGGTGATGTGATGTGATTTACAGGGAGATGGGACATGTGTGACCTGCGTAACAGCGCTTGGGAGGATAGGGACGGTTCGTGCGGCTGGGTCGGCGACGGTGGGGCGGCTGAGGATGTCACGTTGACAGAAAGACGACAGGTAAAATTACTTTGGCGATTGGCAGACGGGTACGGATGCTGGTGCAGCCGATGGGACTGGCGGCAGGGGCGGTTGTGTGGAGAGGGGCGTTGGGGCTGAGAAGTCCGGCGTGCTCAACGACAGACGCGACAGCGACAGCGGCGGCAGGGTTATGTGATGCTCGCCTCGTGCCGAGCTGTGAGGACTTGATCCCTCCGCTGACCTGACCCGAACTGACCCCACCTCACGACCTCGACCCGCGCCGCCGGCAGGAGGGAGCAAGGCGCCAGGGCCCACTCGCCGCCGCCGCCTCCTCCGCCTCTACCGCCGCAGCAGGCGCCGCCGATGAACACAAGCAGCACGCAGGAGTTCCCGACTCTGGGCACGGGCGCGGCGGAAGGCGCTGAGATCAGCGGCAGGTCAGTGGCGGCGGCTCACGCGGTCACCCGACACGTAGGCAGACGCTCAGCGACAGGTCAAAGGTGACGGCCCACGCGGTCACCCGACACGTGGGCAGACGCTCACGTGGCAGAGGTGCCGGCCCGCGCGGTCACCCGACACGTGGGCAGACGCTCACGTGGCAGAGTTGCCGGCGGTGTCGCGGAGCCGGCCGCCAGACAGTAGCTCACGGGAGAGGCGACTGGCAGGGGCACAGCAGGGGTCGCGTGGTAGATCTCACAGGGCACGTAGTTGATGTTGCTCATTCGGCTGTTCGCAGAGCTGGGATGTGGTGCGGGTCAGACGTTCCAGACTTATAAAGCAACGTTTTCAGACAGGTCAGACATTTGTTACGTGACGTTTTTGGACACATTGTCGCGCCAGTGGTATCAGCCGAGAGACGCCCGGTGACGGGAGCCTCAGTGCAGCGAGTGGCTGGCGCTGTGACTCCTCCTGCGCCTGACGTCGCCGTCGTACCCGCAGGGGCGGCAGCTTGGCACAGCGCGTGGCGAGCGCGGCCGGCCTCACGGTCAGGGCGGGCCCGGCGCGCGCGCGCGGCCGGCCCTGGGACAACCGACCCGTCACCGTCAGCGAGGAGGAGTTCCCGAGCCTGGGCGGCCGGCCGGCGCCGGCGGCCGCCGCGCCGCCGCCGCCCCCGGCGCCGGCTCCCTCACTCAGCTTGAGCGTGCAGCGGCGCGCGCCGCGCTCCACCAACGTCACGATCGACTTCAAGCGGCGGCCGGCGTCGGCGGGGCCGGCGGCCGCCGCTGCCGCCGCCGCCGCCGCCGCCGCCGACGCAGAGGCGGAGGCGGGCGGTGCCCAACCGCGCATCTCTCAGGTACGTGCCGGTGCGGCGGCCGGGGAGGGTTTTCGGCGGGGGAATGGGGGTCTGGGGGCGAGAGGCTCCGGGCTGGACAGCCGCGGCGGTGTTATTGAATGCGCGAAAAGTAGCGAGCCGTAAAGTGGCGACGCTGACAACGCGCGGTTTTGGTGTGCTTCGTTGGGTTGTGCGTTCGGAATTGGTGGCGTTACATATACAGATGCGCTTTCGTCAAGAGTCCGAAGCCGCGATGCTTGTCCACCTAGCACGTCGTGACCAGATGAATGTAAGGGAAAGACCTGGAAGACCTGGGTATCATCGCCGCTAAAGAAGCTGCACACACGTTGGATGTGAACACAAAACACTTCATTGGCGCCGGGAAAGTCACGGGTCACGGGCCACTGATCACGGTTCACAGAGTCACAAGTAGGGGCTACGGTTCAACGGGTCAGCGGGTCCCTGGCCGGCGGGTCACAGGTTGGCGGGTCACGGGTGGACGGGTCAGACGGGTGCCGGCGTGCTGGCCGGGGACGCTCAGCGACCTCCGGCCGCAGCGGGTACTCAGTTCTCTGGCGGCAGCACGCGACGCGTTCAGCATGATGTCCCGCCTTGGTTCGCACTGCTCCCACCGGTTGTGTTTCCTGCGACTTGGCTCTCAATTTTTGCATATTGAACGGCGAAGGCCGGGACATGCAGCCTGCATGGGTCTACTGGCGACTACCTTAAACATGTCCGGTCTAATGCGGACAAAACCAAAACCTGAAACTGCAACGCCCATCATATCAACATTTGTGGTGCAGCTTGCGTGTGCCTTCGGAACGTTGCAGGGACGATGGTTCACGTTTGCGACGTCCGATAGATGCCACCTGAAACTCAACAAGCCCGTGATGATCGCCGCTTCCCAGACGTTACTTCGGAAAAGAGCTGTGTTTGGCTGGGTTGGCTCTAACTTCAAGGGAAGTCTGGGAAACTGGACCGGTAGACGTCGGGTGCCTGTAGGAGAGAGACGTGGACTAGGCCGGTATCGGACCTCTCACCACGATCAGGGCCGACGGCCTGAACCACGCTGGAAGACACTTTGTGGGAAGCTGCACGGTGGCCTGTGCTGATAGCGTCCCTCCCCTTCCTCCTCCTCCCCCCCCCCCCCGCCGAGTGGAGGCCGTTGCATCCGTCCGAACCGGGCCGTAAAAGTCAGGCGCTGGTCCATTGAGCGTCATGTCGTGGTTGCTGCGGGCTGCTGCGCGTCTGCTTGTACTTAGGGCGCTGCCGAATTCGACCAATTTGCGGCTGGGCCAGGCGGCGGTGTATTGTGGTGTCGTATTCCATTTGCGGCGTTCCAAGGCTACGAATAGGTGTGATGTCGCTTGTGTATTATTATATGCGGCATTACACCGAATAGACGCGTGATATTGCTCCTCTGATGTATTTTGGGTGGGATATTATTTATTTATGTCGATATTATTTTGAGTATCTTATCCGGGGAATAAAGCTATTACTACTGTGCTATGCCTTTCCGGCTTAATGCTGAAACTCGGATGGCAGGCAACCAAAGACCCCTCCCATCGTCCAGCTGCGCATGACACGGCGTCGGGGAAGTCCAAACGCCACATGTGCACGCCCGCCGTGTTTCTGGCTTTCATTCATCTGCCGTTGCCAGGTGCGACCATGCTTCATTGTTACTGCGTCGTCCTCATTTCCGGCGCTCTGCCACATAATTGAGCGTTCGTGAACGCGTGAGTGAATGGGTGAGTGGGAGAGCACTGTGAGTGAGTCGAGGCGTTGGATGTAGTCATATAGCCCTGGCTGCGGCGCCCCTCAGCGCGAGCAGCGATTGGCCGGTGGGGACCGCAAGCGGCTGATCGCTCCGCCCCCGTGTGAAGCAGCCCACGTTCAGTCATTGTTCACTATTGAGCGGCCACCTTTTTGGTGTGTGACGGTTTTGATTTGACACTGCTACAGGCAACGTCGGCGTCAGGGCGTGGTTATTTTGGGGTATACGAATGAGTTGGGGTGCTGCTCGCCGGTATCTTTAACGCCCAGGTGTGAGCTGGTGTCTTCGTGGAGTGATGGAAACGGGCCGCTAAAAGTAGAAGTAAAAAGTGACAAAAACTCGCGTGGATGGTGACAAAAATGTTCCTCCAAACTTGGATATGTTTTACTGCTTCTTCACTTCGGGCAGATACTAATGTGTCGTATGCAGCGAACTGTCGCATGCAACGAACTTTCGCATGCAACGAACTCGCCATGTCGCACCTGTTTTCTCTCAGAACGACGCGGTGTTATCGCGAAGCACGAACTTCACTGTTCACCATCGGCGTGGGAGACAATATCGGACAAGCTTCGGACACGCATCATTCGACTGGCTATTCGGCTGCTTTTCGGAGCGTTAATCACAGGCTTGTTCACAATCCGAAAAAGTCCCATTATCGCGCACGTCACTGTATTCGGCGACGAAAGAGAGAATGTGGCCGTAGTTGCCCTTTGTTTTCTTCAGTTAACAACCCGAGCCCCCGTGCGGTGCGACACAGGCGTAGTCACCCGCACCTCAGGACTCGGGCTGTCAACCGGCTGGTTGCGGCAGAGTGGCTGGGACTAGCACTTCTACGTTGGTCGTGCTGGTCCGGTTTGAAACTTCGGGGCCGGCATCGAGCTGATGACGGCCCGGACTGACAGACAGGGAAGCGTGTCCAGAGAGGGACGGATCACGAAGAGCAAAGAACACTGCGCTGTCAGGTTGCACAAAAGTATGTTAGCGATATGGCTCAGTTCGACTACCACACTTGACATCAGCAAACATCTGCCTAGTTCCGGCAGTCGATATGCCAATAGCGGCCAAGCAGTGGTCATACTGTCAACCGTTCTGTGGTAGGCATATCACTAATATCATTACCTAATATTAACAGAGCAGCGAAGCCGTGGGGACGCCCACAGTTCTCACCCGACGCACAATGCCACACACACAACAGCACTCGTTGGCGCCATCTGTTGGTGACCCACACGACCAAGTGTTGACCTCGTGCCGCTACACTGTCATCTGTAAGGAATTGACTCGGAAATGACTTGTCTGTTATCTCTTGTCTGTTATTTGTCCAGTGGGCTCTAGAGGGTCATTGTCAACTAGAAAACATTTTTGTCGCGTGTCGTTACCTCTACGGCTACTAATGATATTGGCTTCGCCATAGCTTGTTATTTTAACAAGATACCGGCTTGCCAGTGAAGTGGTACTGTACCCGGCAATGAGCTGACCAAGCAAACCAAAACGCTGTCGTCTGCCCCGTTCCCCGCAGGGGCACCGGCTTCGGTCGGTGTAGGGGACTAGCGCCCCCTCGGGTCCCAGCTCCGGTAACGGGTGGACAGCGCAAGCTGTTCCTCTCAGGGCGTAGCGACCCTGCCGGTACGTGAGCCCCTTCTCCTTGCCCCGCTCGCTCCCTCCCCATTACCCATTTTCCCGCATCCGGCCCACTCATCACTCCTGATCCTCGTTTTATCGGGGTCGCCGTGCCCCCTCGCCCTCGTCCCCGGGTTGATCGGATCCTGGTGGCTGAGGGGCGCGTCGTGCGGGTCAGTCACGGCGCGTCCCAACACTCCACTTTGGCCAGGATATCCGGGGGCGCGGGGGGCCCGTGGGGCCCCACACGGGTCTAGCGGCTTGTCGCTCGCATCGCGGTTGGGTGCTCCTTGCGGGTTCCGCTTGGGGCGCCTGGCCGCGCGCAGCGGCTTAAGGGGTCAAGGGGCGGCGGCGCTGAACCACGGTCAGGACGGGGAGGGGTCTCCCCGGTTACACCTGGCCGTGTGGGAGGCGTCGTCCGCCCCGTATAGCACCGAGGTAGCTCTGGCGGCACCACCACCAGCTGGTGAGTGGGCCGTCCCCCAGTTGGGCTCCGAGGTGGGTGGGGAGCCCCGGTGCCGAAATAAAGAACAACCTTACATGGCATCTACAAACCCAAAAAACTCCCGCCCCCCGAGAGGGGGACGGACTGCGATGAATTTAGGGTGCAGCGAGGAGTCGGTTCCACCTGCCCCACGCGTTCTTGTCTTCCGGAGTGATGTGAAGAACCTGGCATCGCTTTCACCGTTTCAGCGCCGAAACGGATGCGACAGGTTGGGAAAAGTCACCCGCTGTGACAAGCTGAGGGACGGCGCGATCGAAGTGGAGTTCGCAAACGGCACCGATGCGACTCGAGCTTTGACTGTAACTGAATTTGTATATGCCGCGAGAACCGAGGGTGCAAAGCAAGACGTGAGCGTGCCGGTCACGGTCACACCGCACCACACCAAAAATTTCTCAAAAGGTATCATAAACTGCTATGACCTTCGTGACGTCAGCGAGGAGGAAATCATCGAAGAGTTGGGAATTTTCGGGGTCACGGCAGCACGTAGGATCACGACCAGGAGGGGTGATGACCAAATCCCTACAAACAACATGATACTGACATTCAACCGGCCTGATTTACCGTCTGATATCCGCATTGGCTACGCAGTTGTCAAAGTCAGGATCTTCGTTCCGAATCCGATGCGATGTTTTCAATGCCAGCGCTTTGGTCATACAAAACCACACTGCCGCAATCGAGCTGTCTGTGGGAAGTGTGCATCTTCCGAGCATTCGGGAGACCAGTGTACCTCTATGCAGCCCTGGTGCGTGAACTGTGGCACGGGGCAGGTACCGCACACAACTTTCGATCGAAGTTGTCCAGCCTTCGTGAAGGAAAAGGAAATTATATCACTCAAAACTTCAAAGAACATTTCTTTCCGCGAGGCGCGTGAACAGTATGAGGCTAATCACCCCAAGGTATCTTATGCCGAAAAATCCAAAACCTCTGTACCACAGTCCACCAGCATCAGTCACATGTCAGCGGTCCAACTCATCACGCTCCTGCGATCCTTCGGTTTGTCTGTGGTGCCGGCGGGGCGGGCGACCCCCGCCCAGTCGGATCCTCCTGGTCCTTCAGTTGCGTCCTGCTCTACCAACGCTGTGCCGCCGGACCTTCATGTGTCGTCGGGGTCGCAGACGGGGGAGGAGGAGGGATGGACGGTGGTCAAGCGCGGCCATGGTCCGCGGGCTCGGCCTTCCTCGCCGTCTGTCACTCCGCTGCCCTCGTCGCCTCCGGCGACGCTGGCGAGTGTGTGTGGACGAGCAGCGGAAACGATGGAACGGCATGAGGCGGACAGGCGCGCCCGCGACGCCAAGCGGGCCCGCCTAGCGGAGTTGGAGAGGGCTAAGACGGCCAATCGCTTGTCCGTTGCAAGCAAGGAGCCCACCCCTCGCAGTGGCACACCATCGCCGAGAAGGCCAGTGGGGGCCCCCGCTGACCCCCCAGACGCCCGGTAGAGGCCCGCCGATGGGCCCTCCCCCGCCGCCACCCCGGACCGGGTACGCTGGCGTCAAGCGTGCCCCGGCCGGTCCCCCGTCTCCATCTGACGGCGGGAGCCCCAGAACTCGTCCCAGAGTGGGGCGCCTCCCTGAAGATTCCAACCGTGGCTCTCAGTCAGAAAAGTCTGCTTCTGCAACTGGCGCAGCCCAGTTCTTTTAGGACGTGCCCGGTTTTAGTATGTGACCTCCAACCGGCTTTTTAACACGCCCCCTTTACAGGCCTTTTTACGGTGGAACTGTAGAGGAATAAGGGCGAATGCCCTCGACCTCCAGGCTGTCGTCAGCAAGCACTGTCCTGCAGCCGTAGCGCTGCAGGAGACCAAGCTTGCTTCTAGTCACCACTGCACGCTGAAGGGATACGCCCTGCTTCGCAATGATGTGTTAACCGACGGTATCGCACATGGCGGTGTCCTTCTTGCAGTCCACCACAGCGTGCCAGCCAGGAGGTTTAACCTGCGGTCTACGCTACAGGCTGTAGCCGCACGCCTACATTTTAATCACCGTCACATCACGGTGTGTTCTTTATATCTTCCACCTGGCGTCGGTTTTCCATTGGAAGACATGAGACGTTTAGTGCATGAGTTGCCTTCACCATGTCTTCTTTTAGGCGACTTCAACGCTCATCACACCGCGTGGGGTTGTGATAGCACGAACACCCGCGGAAGGATGTGCGAACATTTTATCCGTGACTCGTCACTGTGTATTTTAAACACAGGGACTCGTACTCATTTTACACTGCCGTCTGGTCAGACTTCCGCGCTTGACCTGAGTCTTTCTAGTCCCGAGCTGGTGGAGAGCCTCGAGTGGTCTGTGGCAGATGATCCAATGGGCAGCGATCACTTCCCAGTGTGGCTTCGATTCCAAATAAGAGGAACGTTGGGTGTAAGACCACGACGTTGGAATTTAAAAAAGGCTGACTGGAGAGAGTTTGAGGCTCGACTGGAGACATTATGTCAGACCGGAGGTGTGAGGGTGGCGCCCTCTATTGAGGATTTTACTCACAGACTTCTAGATTGCGCTAGCGATTACATCACGCGTACTTCTGGATTTCCTCGTCGCACTCCTGTGCCGTGGTGGACGGAGAAATGTCGTGACGCAATTCGCGCGCGCAAACGTGCTTTCCGAGCTTTTGACGCCAGAAGTAGCTTGGAGAATTTAGTAGCCTTTAAGAAAGCCAGGGCTTTCGCCCGCCGCACGATAAAAGAAGCGAAACGTGAATCCTGGCGTATGTACATAAGCACGCTCAACCGATTCACACCAACTTCGCAGGTGTGGGCTCGGATCAAACGTATCTCCGGGCAGTTTTCATCCGTGCCACTTCCTGTGTTACATGTTAACGGCCAGGTGGTGACTCATCCGTTGGATGTGGCTAACGGGATCGCCCGAGCACTCTCCCACCGTAGCGAAGGTGCAAACATGAGCCCACAGTTTTTACGGCAAAGAGCACAATCCGAAAAAACCGTAGTGAACTTTTCTACAAGGCAACCACAGGCGTACAATGAGCCCTTCACTTTGGTGGAGTTGGAGTCGGCAATCGGAAGACTTCGTAGTGTATCGGAAGGTCCTGATGACATCCACAATGAGATGCTCCGACATCTGCCTCCGTGTGCACGTCGTGCACTATTGGCGGCCTTCAACAGGGTGTGGTCAAGAGGTGAGTTCCCTCCGGCCTGGCGGGAAGCTGTTGTGGTGCCTATCCTAAAGCAGGGAAAGAGTGGGCTGGACCCTCTCCATTACCGACCCATTTCACTGACGTCATCACTGTCCAAGCTCATGGAAAAGATGGTAAACGTGCGACTCACTTGGTTTTTAGAGAACAACGATATTTTTAGTAACTCGCAGTGCGGATTTAGGAAAAACCGTAGTACGGTGGACCATCTCTTAACACTGGACACCACGGTTCGCAAGTCTTTTCAAGAAAAAGCGCATATGGGCACAGTATTCTTCGACATTGAAGCCGCCTATGACACCACATGGCGCCATGGTATTGTTCAAAAGCTCTTTAAATATGGTATACGTGGCCATATGGGTGCTTTTCTCCAAAGGTTTTTAGCCAAACGATACTTCCGTGTTCGGGTCGGCGACGTCCTCCGACAGGTACGAACAAATAAACGGCGTGCCCCAGGGCGGCGTGTTAAGTGTTGCACTGTTCGCAGTTATGATAAATGATGTTTGTGATGTGCTCCCACAGTCGGTCGGACGTGCCCTTTTTGTTGACGATTTTACTATTTGGACCAGCGCAGCGAGAGCACCAGCGATGGAGCGGCGTCTCCAGCTGGCTGTGGACCGCGTTGAAAGATGGGGTGACATGAACGGGTTTCGTTTTTCAGGCGACAAGACCGTTGCGATGCATTTTTGTCGTCGCCAGCGATGTGATGATCTGAGCATCCGTCTATATGGTCGCTCTATTCCAAATAAGGCCGTGGCCAGGTATCTTGGGATACACTTTGACCGCCGCCTTACATATAACGCACATCTTAAAATGTTACGCGATCGATGCTTTTAATCTCTCAACATACTAAAGTGTGTGTCTCGCACATCGTATGGGGCAGACAGAAGCACGCTTATGCTTTTATATCGTTGCCCTCGTCCGCTCCAAACTGGATTATGCATGCTTTGTTTATGATGGCGCGTCTGAATCCAGCAAGCGTGTTCTTGATACCGTCCACCATACTGCCATTCGCATTGCTACTGGGGCGTTTCGCGCATCACCTTCCGTCAGCCTTTTAACGGAGGCACACGAACCACCACTTTCGACGAGGAGGAAAATGCTTGGCATGCGTTATGCCTTGAAGCTGCGGCAGTTCCCACGTCACCCGACATATTCTGCAATATTTTCGCGGTTTGCAGTAAGTTCTCTTCGTCATGGGCCGCAGCAGCACGCTTTAACTTTTGGTTCCCGAATGAGAGCGTTATTGCTTGAGAGCGGAATTCCTGTTCGGGGTGTAAGGCAAGTAAGCCGCCTGGCTTCTCCTTGGCAAATGACCACACCCTTCATTGACACCTCGCTTACGGAAATTAGGAAAAAAGACGTCACACCACACCTATTGAGATCCAGGGCAGTTGAGCTTTTGGCGTGTTATGAAGGATATACCCTGACATACACAGACGGATCCAAAACCTCGGATGGCGTGGGTTGTGCTTTCGTTAGCGGGTCCGTCACTCGATCGTTCTCGTTACCGGCCCACTCGTCAGTTTTTACGGCGGAATTAGTTGCAATCACCAAGGCGATATGTTTCATAGAAGTGGGTGAAGAATCTTCACACGCCATTTTTACAGATTCACTGAGCAGCCTCTCTGCACTGAAGTCTTTTTATCCATCATGTCCCCTTTTACAGGACATTTTATCACGCCTGACACAATTGAATCGGGTTGGAAAGAGAGTTGCACTATGCTGGATCCCTAGTCACGTCGGTATCGTGGGCAACGAACTGGCTGATGCCGCTGCTAAGCGAGCAGCGGTAGCACCATATACCCGGTTTTTGCCTATCCCTGCCAGAGATTTTTACCCGGCAGTCAAGACCTTCCTGAGAAGCAGATTGCAGCGCTGTTGGGACCAGGTGGGGGGCAATAAGCTCAGGGCAATAAAGACAGAGTTGGGCTTGTGGTCGTCATGCTCTCGCAGTGTGCGGTGGGAAGAGGTGGTTTTATGCAGGCTGCGCATTGGGCATACTTATGCCACCCATGGCCATCTGTTACATGGAGCCGACAGACCCCTATGCCAGCGGTGTGGTGCCGTCCTGACTGTCCATCATGTCATTATAGCATGTCCATGCCTCTTCGAAGAACGACGACGTCAGTTTGGTCCACAGGCTTCGACCCTGACGATAAACGATGTGCTTGGTGACAGTTCCTCCTTTCTTGGTCCCAAACAGCTCTTTTCGTTTTTAAAAGATATTGATTTTCAAGTCATTTTCACACCGTACTAATTAAGTAACAGCATAGTTATGGGCGCAAAATGACCACTGCAGTCGACGCGCCCGAAAACTCCAATGAACAACAACAACAACGTCTGCCCCGTCAAGTGCCGCTCTCTTCTATCGGGGCAAGGCGTAACCAGTGTTTCCCGCTCTCTCCGGCAGGTGTCCAGCTCGGGCAACATCACGGTCGAGCGGCGGCCGCCGGAGCCGGTGCGGCCCGCGGGACGCGCCGGCCGGCCGCCGCCCGCCACGGAGGAGGCGTTCCCCTCGCTGGGCGCGCCGGCCGCCGCCTCCCGGCCGGTCTCCTGGGTGCCGAAGCGGCCCGAGCCGGCGGCCAAGCCCGCGCCGAGTCCGGCCAACCGGCCGGCGGCCGACGACTTCCCGTCGCTGGCGCCGGTGGCGCCGCACGGCAACTTCCGCAACTACTCGGGCGTCGACGGTGTCAGGCCCCTCGCGAAGTCGGCCTGGGCCACGGACAACCGGCCGACGCCGGCTGCCAGCGGCGCTACCAGCGGCGCTGCCAGCGGCGGCGGGGCGAAGGGCAAGAAGAAGAAGAAGCGGCCGGCGGCCGGCGAGGGCGGCGCCGAGGCCGGCCGGCAGAACGGCGTCAGCACCGCCGAGAGCGTGGAGGTGCGCAAGGCGACGGCGGCGGTGAACGGACTGTCGGTGGCGCCGCGGCCGCCGCCCGGCCTGCCGCCGCCGGGCCTGGCCGAGCCGACCGCCGGCTCCCGGCACGGTGGCTTCGAGTACCAGCGGCCGGAGAACTTCACGGCGCGCAACGGCCGCCTGGTGCTGCAGGCGCGCGAGCTCATCCAGTCCGAGCAGGGCCTGGACGCCTTCAAGACCCTGTCGAGTGAGTGGCGGACGGCGCGGGGCGGCGAGGTTTGCCGCCCCGGTTCTGGCCGTTTCTTCTGGGTGGCTTTGGGATGCCTCATCTGCTGAAGTCATTCGCGTGGCGTCTCTCCAGTTCGCCGAGGGCCTTTCGGGTGGGGAAGTGGGAGAACCAGCATCTTTCTCGTTCTCTGCAACTTCTTCTGTTGTGATGGCGGCACTGTTGGACCGTGTTTCACCTGGCCGATGCCAGCTTGCGCCTGTGCCTGTTCTGTCACGTCGCTGGGGCTGCTGATGCCGACGGGCGATCCAAACGCACGCGACACGGCTGGGGCGCGCCGACGGTGTTACACAGCGGCGGCTGGCGCGACCCGGCCGCGACGGACCTCTTATTCACGTCACTAACGGATGCTTCCTGGTGCTGGGCGTCGCTGGACGCCGACGATGTTTGCCCTGGACACGTTCCCGCCCCCGGGTTTGGATGATCTCGCTGCTGACATGCGCTGTGCTCTTTAGAGACGTACCTGGGCGGCGGTCTGTCGGGCGAGGATTACTACGCCAGCTGCATGACCCTCATGGGCAACGACAAGTTCGGCAAGGTGTTTCCCGAGCTGCTGGTGCTGCTGCCCGACATCAGTAAGCAGCAGGTAAGCGCACTGGGCGCGGTGTTCGTGTGCGGAGCGGCTGCTCAGCAGCGACACTAACGGACACACCTCGTAAGACGTGAGACGCCTTTAAGACGCCTCGTAGACGCGAGACGCCTCTCACGGCATGTGCGGAGCGCGCTGCTCAGCAGCGACACTAACGGACACACCTCGTAAGACGTGAGACGCCTTTAAGACGCCTCGTAGACGTGAGACGCCTCTCACGGCATGTGCGGAGCGGCTGCTCAGCAGCGACACTAACGGACACACCTCGTAAGACGTGAGACGCCTCTCACGGCATGTGCGGAGCGCCTGCTCAGCAGCGACACTAGCGGACACACCTCGTAAGACGTGAGACGCCTTTAAGACGCCTCGTAGACGTGAGACGCCTCTCACGGCATGTGCGGAGCGGCTGCTCAGCAGCGACACTAGCGGACACACCTCGTAAGACGTGAGACGCCTCTCACGGCATGTGCGGAGCGGCTGCTCAGCAGCGACACTAGCGGACACACCTCGTAAGACGTGAGACGCCTTTAAGACGCCTCGTAGACGTGAGACGCCTCTCACGGCATGTGCGGAGCGGCTGCTCAGCAGCGACACTAGCGGACACACCTCGTAAGACGTGAGACGCCTTTAAGACGCCTCGTAGACGTGAGACGCCGCTCACGGCATGTGCGGAGCGGCTGCTCAGCAGCGACACTAACGGACACACCTCGTAAGACGTGAGACGCCTTTAAGACGCCTCGTAGACGTGAGACGCCTCTCACGGCATGTGCGGAGCGCGCTGCTCAGCGGCGACACCAACGGACACGCCTCGTTAGACGTGAGACGCCTTTAAGACGCCTCGTAGACGTGAGACGCCGCTCACGGCATGTGACGAGCGCGGCGACAGTCGATCTGAAAGTTTCGGCTGTCATGTGTAAGGCATCGAAACCCAAGGAAGTGAAGCCGGCTGCTCTGGTTGCGACGAATTGGGCCTCTTGTTGCTTGTGATTGCAAAGGTTTGCGGTGGCTGAAAGGTTGTTACAGTTTGTGGAAAGGAGTTTCTGTAAATTTTGGAAGGCTTGCCGGCATGTTGATCGACCCAAACTGAATATTCTGTAATTGTCTAGGTGGGACACGTGGCCTGCGAGCTCGCTCGTGATTAAGTATGCCGAACTCTTTAGTTTGCGGTCAAAATCGTATATTCCAAAAAAACATTTTCAGTCGTACCGTCAATTGCAATGCATCGGTAGCGGATTACCGGGTCAACGGGCAATACCGGGTCAACGGGTAATACCGGGTTACCGGCACCAGTACCGGTACCGGGTTTGCCAAGGTCAATTATTTTGTTACCGGGCCGTCGATCGCATTTCGTCACACCGCATACCGTGGGGCGCGAGCCTCCGATGTAGATCAACGCCCCGTCGCTGTCGCTGTGACAGCTGTCGGGTATGAGGCCCGACCCTGACGTCCATGACGCCGGTCCGCCAGCGCGCCTGTCGCCTGCGACATCTGCACGAACACCTCTAAAACCCGTCGGGCACGGGCGCGGCGCTACTGACGCCCCTCCCCCTCTCCATCCCCTCAGGAGCTGCTGGCGGCCCACGAGAAGCTGAACAAGAACGGCTTCCAGCGCAACAAGTTCCCGGCGTGCCCGACCTGCTCGCAGGTGCTGGTGTTCGCCGACTTCGCGCAGCACACGTCGCGGCACTGTCAAGACGGCGACTTCCCGGCTCTGTCCTGAGGTCGCGCGCGCCGAGTGTGTGGCCGGCGCGGCGGCCGGCGCCGGCGGCCGGTCGGGCTGGCTGCCCCACCGCTGCGGCGGGGCTCGCGCCGCCGGGTGGGCTCGGGTGCCGCGCGGGGCGCCGGGCCGTCTCCGTCTCGGGGTGTTGTTCGGGTTGGGGTAGTTGTGAGTTCGGAGTGGTCTTGGTCTAGGCAGGGGGAGGGCGAGACTCAGGCTCGCGGCGGTCTCGAGCCCGCGGTGGTCTCGTGCTCTGGATAGTCTCGTGCCCGCGGTAGTCTCGTGCTCTGGAAAGTCTCGATCCCGCGCTGGTCTCAGACTCGGGATAGTCTCGGCGGCGGTGTCGCCTCGCGCTCGGAGTTGCCTCTCGCTGGGAGCTGCCTCGTGCTCGGGGTGGTCTCAGTCCCGAGGCATCGAGCTCGTCGTGACGCGGCGACAATGCCTTCGCTCGTCGCACGGCGCTCACTGCGCGCCGCAGAGCTGGCGAACAAATTCTGCCTCCGGCGCCGCGCCGTCGACTCCCTGTGCTCTGTCCCGGCGTCCGTGATTCGGATTGGAGCGGTGCTGTGATTGGACAGCGGGCCGCCCACCCGGCCTTCGCTTGAACTACGTGGCGTTGGTTGGTTACGTTGGCGCGATAACGTAAACGATGGCAGCCTCGGTGCCGCAGGGATCTGCCGCGCCGGTTTATGGCTGGCTTTTGAGGCCCGGGTTATGTGCGCCTACTGATGTCCGAGTTATGTGTGGCTACTGACGGTGTGGACGGATGGAGACCGGGCGCAGACTCGACGCGCGAGATGGATGACTACTGACTCATTGGCCCCAGTTGTCACAGCTGTGAATGTGCTTTTATGTTTAGGCTGCGCGCCAGTGCAGTGACAGCCTCGTTCGCGGACCGTTTTAGATCAACAACTTCCCGATCGCCTTCGTAGTTGCCAGTGAGTTCAGCCAGCGGAAACGCACGGTGTGTTGTGGGCTTTGACCGACCCTGGACAGTGGCTACCTGTTTTGACGGGTGTGGGGGAGGGGAGGGGCACTCGCTCCCTGATCAGTGCCTTTGCCAAGTGGAGTTAGGTGCCGGACGTGGCGGCGGACCCTGGTGGGTGCGCTGTTCGGCACCGCCGAGAAACGTTACGTTGGTGCTACGGTGCGGTGATTTGTCCATTATGAATTATGACATTGGTGTGCGTATGGATATGTGGGTAAATCACACTCTAGCAAATAAAGAGACAATTCATTATAACCAGCTGTCATTGACGAGAAGAAACCTGCGCGCCTGCGTGTATGCCTGCACGTCAAGGCGGTCAAGAACCTGAGCCCATTTCCCCATAGTTTCATGGGCCCGGGCTCTGCCTACTGAGGTAGCATCTTGCGACGTCGCATGTAAGCGCGTTACACGCATCTAGCAAGATCGCCTGAAAGTCCAAATGTGAGCAATAAGCATAAGCTAGTTTATTATTAGCTAGTTCAGGCCCATAAGACGTAAAGCGCGTAGCGGTGGCGCGCTTTGTTGTTCGTCCGCGCAGTTGCCGAGTTATGCTATCAAGGCCGTAGATAATCGCACCCGCGTGCAGTCGAGGTCTGGGCACTTGCTCGCCTTTTCAGAATGTCGACAGCGCGTCGATCGTTACCAGGCGTTGCCATGGGAACAGTGACGGCTTGCTCTTGAACAAATACACTTATTTCGCCTCTCAGTCAAATGAGTCCGAATCAATGCTACGCGTTATGTATGACTCCGAGCCTGGGCCTCCGCGCGACTCGATATTTTTTCTGGTTTGGGGAAAACGTAGACAAAAGCTTCAGTTTGGGCTCTAGTTTATCGCAGCGATACTGACGCACGAAAGACGAACGTCAAGCCGCTATGTATTGCTAGAGCCCGGTGTGCCCGTGCATGTAATCAATGGGTGTAATTGGGCACAAAGCCCTGGGGCGTGAGGTGGTGCGGATTGCGCGCAGATGTGACACGACTTTATGTTCGTGTAAGCACTTACTGTTGCTGGACGTCATTAGATCCGGGGCTTCCCAATGTCTCTGAAAACAGTCTGAGAAGCAAAGCCAATCTTACGATGGGAACGCTACTTTCACCTGGTGTAGGATGCATTGAGTAAAGCACTTTAAGCTCGCATAACACACACACAAAGTAGTACTGCTCATTTCCCAAACAAATCAACTTCTTCACCAACTTGTTGCAACACTTACATCACTTCAGGACCAAGGAGCTCACAGGCAGGGGATGGATAATTGCTGTCCTGCTGGTATGCTAAAGAAACAAAAGTATGTGTTTGTTCTCTCAAAATTATCACAGGCCCTTTTACCCAAACTGAAGGTGTTGCTGCTCCTCACATGACCACAATTCAGATCAAGGAGGCTCATCACAATGGAGCTAGCAACTACAAAAACATGTGGAAGACCTCCACATTGAGAAGCCTGACCTGGATTGTGGTCATGCGTGTACAGCTTTTGGCAGTTCATGCTGTAGATCAGGGTGTCTATTTTGTGTTGAGGAGGCCTTTTTTGGCCCAGGGGGTCCATTGTTAATTAGGGGGTCTTTTATTGGGAACAGGAAGCATCTTTCATGTTGCAGATGGCCTCATTTTCTGACCAGGATGCCCTGTTTTTGGAAAATGAACTTTGCTGGATTTTGAAATCCCTTTGCGAGTCAAAAGGATGTTGTTGAGAATTAGGATGCACCTTTATGCATAAGGAGGCTATCTTCTGGAACTGGAAGCCCTGTTTTAGGATAGGTATGCCTTTTCCTGATCAGAAGGCCCTTAAACCAAAGGCCCCTTTTTGAAATTTTTAGTGGTTGGTATTTATTTGGAGGCATATTGATGCATGTAATAATTTGATAAGGGGTCACATGACATTTTTCCACTCCTCAAAATATGGTATTGTCCAGGAGGCACCTCTGTGATGAGACCCTTTTATTCAGGGGGGCCCTGGAAAGCTGTGTGCTGTCAAGAAATATTTGGGGCTGTCCCTACTCATCTCAAATGGGTGGCATTTTTGGAACAGCATAGCTTTTATGCCATTGCTTATATGACATAGTTGATTGCAACTTCCAGCAGCCTTACCACTATTCCAATTAAGATGGCCCTAATTTGCCATCATAATTAGGAAAGACCACATATTCATAAAGTTAAGTTTCATCATGCATTATTGAGTATCTTGAAAAGCAATGGTCTATTTGAATGACATACTCAAATACTGCTGGCATCAGAATCCCTGTTAAGTGCAAGTTGTTTTGCAGACATGGTCCACATCACTATAGTGGTCAGAACTACTGAATGGCTTTTGCAAGCCTGATAACCCTTAATGTGATGGATGTTTATTATGCCATGCAAGATTATTATATAGCTGTCTAGCAGTCCAGGGTGTTCTCTCAGTGTGTGGAAAATGACATGTGATGACATGTTTGTATTCCAGAAATTTTGTGATTCCCAGAATTGTGGCCAAGTTGAAGGCAAAACTTTTTCAGTTTTGTGATTGTGATAATTGTGACCAGTCCAAAGGCAATGCTTTGTGCTTGCCAATGTCTCCAAAGGCCAGGATTTTAACTCGGGGTGTACTGGAGAAGAAAGCTAGCTATTTGGTGAAGCAGTAGCCTTGGAGAGCAATTTCTTCAGGGTACAAAGGACCCTGACAAACAATAAAATGTTTCATACACTGCTCTGTCTTTTCTAGGCAGGTTCTGCACTGTAAATGGGATATCAATCTATGTAGCTGTGCCCCAGATGCACCACATTATGATAATTTGCCAGCTGGTGAAAGTGCTGCAGACACTATGCTGCCATACACAATGTTGTTTTTCTTCACAAACAGCTGCCAGGGCAGAATGTGTGCTGAGTCTGTCTGTTGTCTTACTGCTCTGTGTGTGTCATTGCTGGTCAGTATCCTTAGACAACTGATTTGCTCCATGCTTTAATGCACTGCACCTCGTTGCCTCCATTTCCTTACATACCCAAGCAGTCTTCAGATCTGCTGATGCCAGTCAGTCTTTGTCACATAGTTCCTGTTTGCAAAATGTTGACATGACAGACTGCCAGGTAGGCTGATGGTATTGCATCTTTGCAGACCTGCTCCAGAGCAGTGACAATGCAAACAATACCTAGTGCAGCTGTGAGAAGGTTAGATTGGCTATTAGAAGGCTGGATTGCTTCATACATGATAGCCCTATTCATGTGCTCAGCATCTGTTGCCAATCATTCCAGCCAGACTCTGCCAGGCACGCTGACTACCACAGGCCAGTGCCAGCCATGAACATCGACGACGTATATGCTCACATTGGCCAGTTTGGCCGGCAGCAGCGCAAGTACTTCGGCGTCTCGTCTGCCGTGCTGGGCACGTACGCCTCCGTGGCTACCTTCAACCAGCAGTTCGCCTGTAAGCCCCAGCAGACTGAGGGTGGGGCTAGGGGTTAGGCACTTTTGAATTATCAGCCTCAGGTGGTGTGGCTTAGATGTCGTGAGCACCTGCGGCGACTGGGGCGGACCATTCGGTGGTGGTGGTGGCTGTTTTTGAGCGGTTCGTTTGCGAGATTCAGATGTGTTTTCGGTAATGTATCTCTTGGTCTAACTTAGGTGTATGTTTGATTATTAAGCTTACATGCTCACCTAGTAGGCCTTATTCACGTGGCATATGGCATGATGGGAAGTCTTGCCTGTGTGGCGTAGAACGACTTAAGAAATGGCAGCGCATGACCTCTCGCTCCGCGCATGGCTCGTCGTCGTCCTCCACCTTGTCCTCCGTCTGAACAGTGACTCGAGTCTCGCCGGAGTCCCCGCTAACCAGCCGTATTTGGCGCTCCTCCGCAGGCTGGCAGCCCGACTTCGAGTGTTTACACGCGAACGGCTCGGCGCTGACGAACGAGTGCTTCGACAATCGGGCGGACAGCTGTGCGCGGCTCCATTTCCACGGCGCCTACACGACAGTGGTGACGGAGGTGCGTGCCGTGCCGTCCGCGTGGCCGACACGACCTGGCCTGCCTGGGGAACGGCATCGAGACACGGGCGGGGGGGGGGGGGGGGGGCTGCGTGGGTGGGACCGTGGATAGCGGATTGCTCGACACAGCATGCGTAGCTTCAAGCAGGGGAGTGTGGTTGTGAAGCACAGTGTGGCATTGCTTGCGGACTTCTCTGGCCACGACCCCGACGTGGTCCGGCCTGCACCATGACCTGGTCTTTGCCCTGTTGGGGGCACGTGGTGAGCATGTGCACACCTAAGTTTTGGCCCTTAGTTTTGGCATGTCCTTTGGTGATATGTGGCCTAATGATCACCTGCCCTGACCTCACAGGTAAGCAGTCCTGGTGCGTGACCGGGCATGTAGCCTGACCCGATCTGACCAAATCTGACCTGATGGAACCCCCTGCTGGCATGGGGCATGTCATAGGAGCAGTGGAGCATGGTGTGTTACCTGATCTGTGACCTGACTCGACCCCTGCAGCATTGGGATTTGGTGTGTGACATGACATCTGACCTGTGAGTTATGGCCTGACCTGTCCTGACCTGGCCCCATCCAGTAGTGGAGCCTGGTGTGTGACCTGACCTGACCTAACCCTGGCAGACACTCTGTGATCTGTTGCATGACCTGACCTCACTGGCTGTGGGGCCTATTGTCTGACCTGACCTGACCTGACCCCGGCCGACAGTGGGGGCTGGTGTGTGACCTGACCTGACCCCGGCCGACAGTGGGGGCTGGTGTGTGACCAGTCGTGGCGGCCGCGCTCGGCCCAGTCGGCCTTCATGCTGGGCCTGATGGTGTCGGCGCTGCTCTCGGGACCCCTGTCGGACCGCTTCGGCCGTCTTCGGCTCACATGCCTGATGGCGGCCGCCGTCGCTGGTCACCGTGACGACGCAGGCCCTGGCGCCCAACGTCGACGTCTACATCGCCGCCAGGTGAGCCGAGGGCGCCCGGTCAGGCTGCGGGCCAGGCTGGCCGCTGGTGGGGGCCGGCTCGCGCTGCTGGTGTGGGGTCAGACCGCTGTAACGCCGCGTCGTGCCAGACGACAGCGGCACTGGGTCGGACTGTGGCGTCGCTGGGTCGTGGTAAATCGGTGCGGGCGAGTCGGGCCGTCGCACGGGCCGGGTCAGACTGGCGTCATGGTCAGGCCGACGAGGACGCGGTGCGGTGGGTGGGGCGGCAGGGTGGCGGCGTGCTACAGATCAGTGCATCTCGCCGTTCGATGGGTCAGGTTAGCGGTCTCTTCACTGTTCCGCACTGCACTTTGAGAACAGGTGGAGCCACGTGGCGCCTTCCCCCCCCCCCCTCCCCCGCCCCCGTGCACAGGCTGGTAAACGGCGTGCTGCACATGGGCGTGGCTCCCTCCATGTCATCCGTCCCCCGTCCACAGGCTGGTGAACGGCGTGCTGCACATGGGCGTGGTGCTCTCCATGTTCGTGCTGCAGCAGGAGCTGGTCGGCCCCGAGTACCGGGCGCTGACCGGCAACCTCGCCGGCTGTGCCTTCTCCACCGGCCTGATGGTGTTGGCGCCGCTGGCCTGGGCCTGCGCCAGCTGGCGCGCGCTCTACGGCGTCACACTGGCGCTCGGCTGTCTGGTGCCACTGCTTTGGTGGTGAGTACTGCTGGTCGGACGGGAATTGGGCTTGGAATGGGACTCGGGCTTGGTGGTGTCACTGGTGAGTGCTGCTGGTCAGACTTGAGTGAGACTTGGGCCAGGCGGTGACCGCTGCTGGTTGGATGGAAGTGGGTCTTGTGCCAGACGGTGAGTGCCACTGGTCGGACATGAATGGGACTGAGTACTCCTGCCCCGACAGGAGGGTTGCAGTTTTGAGTGGGAGAGCTCTTGATACGCCTTGAGAGCCGCTTCCGTGACTGGGAGTCCGGCGATGGGGCCTGATTTCGCCTCCTGTGCATGACACAGCGCGGTGTAACGGATACGGACGTCCCGCAGTTGATGTGGCAGCTCCTGCTGTTGAAGCAGTCTTCCTTGGGGTGGAAACGATCGTCGCTGCTGTCGATGCGACGGTTTCTGGTGTGAGTGTCGCGATTTATGGTGGCTGGTCGGCCCGGTGGCGCATCGGCTGGGACGCGGGGCCCCGGCTCGCAGCGAGTAGCAGACTCACGGGATTCCGGATGCAGAAACATAGCGGGTTCGAACCCCATCCGAAGTGTAGAACTTACGGTCATAAGAAGGAAACATTTTACCAGCTGCCAGCGGCGCTGTGGCATTGCTCCGCCGGTGAAAATCATCGGTGCTGTTTGGCTAATAAGCTGATGATAAAGTTGTATGTTATCTCTGGCCACCTGATGGGGGGGGGGGGGCTTTATCCTTATGATATCCCCAAAACGTACAATGCTTAGGGGAAATTCAATGTCATTGCCACTAGAGTAAAAAGGTCATGCGAGGCATTGATCTAAAGGGTTCTGCTGTCGGTACGAGGGCGAATTTTGTGCCTGTTTCTGTGCTGTGAATGTCATTGTTCACGTTTTTTATGAAGGTCGTCGCCGACAAAGATCTCTACACTGGCAGGTGAAGTTGGTTCAAACATCACAATAAGTGCGACCCATATGGCGTATGGTCGTGAAACCAACGTCGGGTAAACGCTCGATGCAAGCCATTACATTAAAGTCACGAAACGAATCGCCTAGGTTCTAGAGGTGGTGAAATTATTCGCGACAGATCGGGCTGCGCGATATCGATGCACACTTGCACCGACCTGCATCGATCGACCTGCACAATATCGATATCGATGCACAGAGGAGTGCTCATCACCTCCGCCACCCGACAGGATATTCCATTTCTCACGGTGTTCTCGCGCGCCCGGGCCACCGGGAACTCCTTGTGCGGGTCGATTGAGTAAAGGGGCGAATGAAAGCTTAACCTCGGCTGTGCTGCTGTGGGCGCCTGGAACATGGCGGAATCTCCCTGGCCGCGTGCGTTGGACCTCCGCTCCGATGACGCAGCGGCCGTCCTCGTCAGGGCTGAGTCGACCAGTGACGTCACTGGGGTTCGTCGTGATGATGATGATGATTATGATGATTATGATGATGATGTGATGATGCTCCGTCGATGATGATGAGTAGAACTGATGGTCGGGGCTCCAAACCTGCAATTTAACGTCCAAACCCCCGAAAGAGGAGCGTTGACCGTCCACCCGTGCGTGAATCCTTTGCGTGAGTCCCTCATCCTTGCACAAGGCTTCCCATCATCGCCGTGGCGTGAAGCAGCACGGAAGACATGCGGCAAACGCGTTCTGTGGTCGGAAGATGCTCGTTTGGATGGGGTTCACTCGTCCGCGAAGCATGGCAGTGACACAGCGTGGCGACAATACTGTGGCCATGTGGGTTCGAGGCTGCGGTTGGGATGTTTTTGAAATGCCGCCCCCGTTGTGCGTCAGGCCGGCGGTCGGTGAGCGGGCGGGGCGGGGCGGAGGTGGATCCATGACCCTCCGTGCCCCTGGGATACGAGGGACGATCAGATATAATCAGGCAGAATCCCTGTGCCTATCTTCTGGTGCTGCGTTTATGCATGCACGTAGTTGTGAATACAACATTCACTAAGATCGTCATTATCTGCAGACCTACGCCAGTAATCACTTTGTGTTGCAGCCTTGCAAACCATTGCCTTCCATGTATCTTGTCGGAGAAGCGCTTAAATCAAATCAAGATATCAAGGACTTGTGCTGGTATCGGAGACGTTTTAACATTTTACAGTGTCTTTGCGAGGAGCAAAACGAAAGCTGTCTGGTCGCTATCCTCCCTTGGAAACGGCACGAGTTTGTGCGCCTTTTAAGCATGCGTCCTATTGTCTCGCATCCGCTAATTTCGACACGTTTTCTCAATGGAGGGTATCTCAACGTGTTTGCCTGGGTCCTTATCTTGTCTGCTAATGGCACGATCGAAGGGGGGGGGGGGGAGCACGATAGCAGCTGATAAGAAAGCCTTCTTTCAACGCGCGACTAATCCGCTATTGGTTCGGGTGTCGCCCTTTGAGCCCAGCTTCACTTGACAGCGCGTGTCCCCGACGGCCCTCACTCTGGTGCCGGACAGGTGTCGTCTGACATGGCTATGCATCTGGTGCGATCCAAAGCCATGTTTCGGCCATGGGCACTCAAAGCTGCCGACATGGACAAGGACAGCTGGTGAGGGCGGTGCTGTAGCCGTAGCCGGAGCCGGCGCAGGCCCGCCCGCCTCGCCTCACCGGTCACCACCGAGGTGTCGGTAGTGGTGGATTGTGCTGACGAGTGAGGTGACAGTCAGGTAGCGTGACGCGTCAGTCAGCGCCGGCCAGTGTCGGGCGCGTGCCGCGGACGTCTCCCCCTCCCGAGCTGGGAGACGCCGAGGTGTCGGTAGTGGTGGATTGTGCTGACGAGTGAGGTGATAGTCAGGTAGCGTGACGCCTCAGTCAGCGCCGGCAAATGTCGGGCGCGTGCCGCGGGCGTCTCCCCCTCCCGAGCTGGGAGACGCCGAGATAGCGCTCCAGACGTTAGACTCTCGTATAATGCCAGCCACGGTCTGCAGGGCACAGTCCGGTGCTGCAATGCGTGGATAGTTTCGTGGCGTTATGGGAGTTATTGCACGCCTTCACACATCTGATGAACACATTTCATTGCCACTTTATTAAGCGTAGCGCTTGATGCGTTGTCTTTGTTAAGACACACCTGCTTTTTCTATTCGATTTTTCGCTGGCTCCCTGCTAAAATGTTCGATTCTAGCAGCGCCGCAGTACATTTGTGCTACATATGTTCTTCTACACATGCTACTGGCTTGTTCCGATTTTAGCGGAGCATCGTGCCCAAGCCCTCTCAAACCGATCAGTGCGAGCACAAAAAACATCATCAGCCAGCTCTGATTCTGGGCGAACTCCGCCTGATCCGAACGAACCGAACGAGTGGAACGAATTCCCCTCCGAACACAGCCTCCCAGAGAGTGGCGTCCACGACCACCGTCACTCCCGCCGAAGCCCAGCCCGCAGGGAGCCGGCACACAGCGGCCCCGCTCATCGGCGCGTGGCTACCACCTTGTAGGGCACGGGCGACGCCAGCCCGCCGGCGTCCGCGCGCGAGAGGTCGTGTTCGCACCCGGCCGGCAGGGCGAAGTTGTAGCGCTGCAGCGCCACCGTGGTGAAGAGGAAGAGCTCGGAGCGCGCCATCGCCTCGCCGAGGCAGGAGCGCTTGCCGACCGAGAACGGCATCAGCGCCTTGCTCGGCTGCAGTTTGCCGTCCGCGTCCAGGAAACGTTCCGGCCGGAACGTCCACGGGTCGGGGAAGTTGCGCGGGTCCTTGTGCACGGCCGGGAAGAGGGCGGCGATCGCGGCGCCCCGCGGCACGGTGTACCCTCCCAGCTCGAACGCCGCCTCCGCCACGTGCATGACGCCCATCGGTGCGATGTCCGCCAGTCGCTGCGTCTCCATGATGAAGGCGTCCGTGAAGGGCATACGCTGGCGGTCGGCGAGCGAGGGCGGCCGGCTGCCGCCCACCACCGCGTCGATCTCGGCCTGCACGCGCCGCTGCGCCGCCGGCCGCGCACACAGGCAGCAGAAGATCCAGCGCAGCGTGGTGGCCGTGGTGTCGCTGCCGGCGTTGAACATGTCGCGGATGGTTTGCACCAGGCCCTCGTCAGTGAAGTGGTGCGGGTCCTTGCGCTGCTCCAGCAGGAAGCAGTCGATGAAGTCGCGCGGCTCGGCTGTCGGGTCGAAGCGGCGCCTGTGCTCCTCGATGACCGGCATGATCAGGTGCTTGCGCGCGTAGCCGAAGAGTTCCAGCACCACGTCCACCTGTGTCAGTGACTTGGGCAGGATCTTGAACAGCACCGGCAGGAACGCGAACCAGTTGAAGCGCTTCGTCTTCTCGGTGAGCTCCTTGCCCTTGTTCATGATGTTGAGCACGCGCTCGTCGGTGATGCCGAGCGTCTCGGAGGCGGCGATGCCCCAGACGATGTTGACAACGGCGATGTCGAGACTCTTGTCGATGTCGAGGGGGCAGCCCTCGTTCGGCGCCACGACCTGCGCCAGAAAGTCGTCCACCTGTTCGCGAATCACCTCCTCCAGCCGCGCCTTGCCCATGCCGAAGTTACGCAGGTGGAAGAGCGCGAATCGGCGCGTCACGTGCCAGAGCTCGCCGGTTGAGAGAATCAGGCCCCGTTCGACGCCGAGCATCTCGAAGAGGCCGCCTTTCGGCCGCCCTGTGGACGCCGCCTTGCTGAACGCCTCTCGGATGAGCGCGGCGTCCGAGAGCACCACCACCGTATCTACACCCAGCTTGACGCTGTAGATGGCGCCGTACTGCCTCTGCCAGCGCAGGAACGTCCGGTCCGGCTGCTTCGGGTCCAGCTCCAGCGCGCGCCCCAGCAGCGGGATGTTCGTCGGACCTGCGGCACGCACGGCGGGTGAGGCGCTGCACTCCGCCGAGAGCGGAGGGAAGGCGCGTTGTTGGTGCCCCTGGCGTTCGTGCCCGCTCGGCTAGGTTTGTCATCGTTGTTGGTTCTTTTCTGACAAAAGAGGGTCATTTTGCTTTCGGATGCCTTCTGTAACGGAGTTAGATCCGCGCGTTAGCGGCCTTAGGGCATGGTAGCCCAAAAATCAGGCTCGGAATGCACCACGCCAGACAAAAACAAAACGAAAACAGCGAAACAAAAGCGATCGGGAGGCGGTAGCCGCGTGCGTTCGGCACCACTCACCGGGCGGGCGTTTTTCGGCCGTTTGTTCTGATAGAGCAACCACACCACCAGAAAGACCACCGTGAACACCACCCACATCATGGCTGAGCCGGGTCCGTCGCGCGCCCAGGCCGCTCTGCACTGCCGGTGCACGCGTCCTCTCCCGACCGCCGCCAGCAGCCGAGTGGCCCACGCTGCCGCGTCGGCCACAAGGCCACCTCCCGCGCGCCGAAGGTCGCCGGCGCGCGCTCGGCTCGCCGGCAGATACTGCGGACGGATCGCGAGTGTTGCGTCAGTTGTCCGGGGAGTTGGTGGCACGTGGAACATGGTGCGCCTTTGTGCAATGATGTGGTGGATAAACGAGCGGTTTTGCCCATGGCCTATTGCCGCGGAATTGCCAACGGCGCTATTCCCTCCGATGAGGTTCTGGCCACGGCGGCTCAGCCTGCCCGCAGTATGCGTGGGCAGTCCCGCCGTCGTTTTTAGCTCTAACAACAACAACAACAAAACGTAAAAAAATGTGGTAACAACGGTTGTCTTATAGTAAGTGCACCCTTATATGCTTACCATACGGTCAGGATTTACGATGCTGAAGTCTAATTGAACCTTGATTAGTGTGGAGGCGGTGAGGAATCTTAGCAAAACATGGTTTTGCGCATGAAAAAGCTATTTGTATAGAGTTTGCCTGTTTGTTTGCACTTAACCTGTTGACGTCATTCTGGGAAACGTTTGGAAAACGAATCTTCAATAGAAGTGTGTCGTACGAGCTATATATATATATATATATATATATATATATATATATATATATATATATATATATATATATACATGCCTATATAATTCATCGTTTACAAACCAGTCGTTACAATTGAACCGTTTCCTTCGTTAATCATGGCCTTAATAATGACAAGGGAATACATTTATGGGTGGAATGTTTTCACCCACCGTCCTTGTGTCGAATTACATGTCACATACGTTCATGCTTATCTCATGTTTGTGGTGTTCAAATCAAGATGTACACTCGAAAGACCAATACCTCCCTGGGAAGGAAGTCAGTACCATTACCCCTAAGAAGTAACGTTTCGTAGCGCCACTGGCGGTTGAGATTAGCTGCTCATCACCGCAGGAGAACTCTGCTTTTGCACGGCATTTAGTTTGTTTTTGGAGCTGCGAAACCATTGTGTTGCTGAGCGTGGCCGCTTTAGGGCTATCACCTTGCCCAGCAGACACGTGCCTTTCTCGCAACACGGCCCTCCGTGGGAGTAGAACGCCACGCCCACTGCCGCTGGTCTCGGCAGTCAGCTGATGCCGCGTGTCGTGGGCCTGCGGGCGGGAGGCCGTGGAGCCGGCGGACCCGACGGCCTCGCCCGCCGGGTCTCGCCGAGCATGTGGCGCGCGCGGCCCCGCAAACCGCCGCGTCATCCGGACTGGGGCGGCTGCCATCAGCGCCGCAGACGTGGCGCAGCCGAGCAGACGTGGCGCAGTCGAGCGCTGATGCAACTGAAGAGGGGGGTGATCATGTGGGGACGGATAAGTGCAGAGGTTGGGTTATGTTGTCAGTCAGCGGTGTAGTTCCCTATTCACTTGACCGATTACTCCTCCCCCCCCCCACACACACACTTCGCAAAACTACACACATGTCGTCAGCTTTCTGCTTAATGTTCTGAGAGTGTTCTCTCCCGCTGTGTACCGCCAGCTACCTGCCGGAGGGCTCGTCTGTGACGTCACCCTCTATCTACCGTCAGCTGCCTGCGGGAGGGCTCCGAGGACTCGTCCAAAAAGCAAGAGATTCCTGCGGTGGGAATCGAACCGCGCACCTCGAACCGTCTGTGACGTCACTCCCTGTCTACCGCCAGCTACCTGCCTGAGAGTCCGCGCTGGCTGCTGGTGCGCGGCCACCGGGAGCGGGCGCTGCACGTGCTGCGCGAGATCGCCGCCGGAAACGGCCGGCCCCTGAGCCGGGACCTGTCCGACCTGCGCGCGCCCCGCGACGTCGACTCGGAGGGCATCGGCACGCTGCTGCGCACCGGCCGCGGCGCCGCCTGGACCCTCATACAGATCCTGGCCTGGTGAGATGCCGCGGCGCCGCCTGGACCCTCATACAGATCCTGGCCTGGTGAGATGCCGCGGGCGGTGCTGCTGTGTGGCGGGAGGGCGACGCCCTGACGCCGCTAGCACAGCAGCTCATGAGGAGGAGCTGAGGTAAGGGGGGATGTTGGAGGAGGTGCGGTGTTCGTCATTTGTAGGCCGGCACGGGCAAGGTACGTGTTGCGGCAGTTGTCCGAAGCAAATGCTAAAACACTGTTTTCCAGTCGAAGGGGTTGGGAGCATCGTTGGCCTCGTGGCACAATTGGCAAAACATGTCATTAGTGTCGTGGATAATCGTGGAGGCACAAGTTTCGGTTGAATTTTATTTTAAGAACTACTGTATCGTCAAATTAGCCGCCGCCTGAGGAAGGCTCCACAAGATGGGTGACAAGGCTGTGGAGAAAGCCGTAAGTTTTTGCTCTCTGAACACCACACGGAAAAGGCCCGCAAGATGTGGCGCATGAACGTCAACAATTCACGCGTTGCATGCATGACGAAGCTCACATAAGTACAGGCTCAGCTTTACTGGGATATGTTGTCGAAAGCAAGCTGTTGCTATGGGTTGTTTAATGCAAATGTGCCAACCGGGAATCAGAAATGTCCAGACCATGCGAGCTGTCGCCAGCACCGTGTATTGGAGAGTTTCACCAACAGCATCTACCTGCAGCACGTGCTAAAATGGTCCGTTGTCACCGTCACGTCGCCACCGTCAATCCCAGTGACGTCACCGGCCATCTCAGTTACTGTCACCACCCGCCGAGCCGATTGTCGATTTGGACCGAGTCGTCAAGCACCTGGCAGATGGCCTGCGCACCGGGCTGCCCTCCGCAGTCGCGGCTGCGCCACAGGCCGTCGGGCTCCGTGAAGCTGCAGTTGAAGCGGTCCCGCGACCCCCAGGAGGCCTATTTCGTGAAGCTGACGTCGCCCCAGTGGGCCCATGTCCAGAAGCGGTCCGGGAAGCCGATCAGACCGAGCCAGACGCTGCTGTTGCCCGTCAGCTCGTGCCGGGTAGTGGGTCGTCTTCAGCGCGGGGCACAAGAGGGAGGGAGGGAGCAGGTACACGCGACACCGACTGAACGTGTCACGACGACTGGGGACGTAGAAATACCGGATATGGCAGGAATCAAACTACGTATTTTCACACACCACTTTCGCGATCATGAATGCTACCGAGCCCGTGCGGAAACCTGCGCATAGCGAAATATTCTGCGGCGGGAATCGAACCTGGGACCTCGGGACGTACCTGCACGGCCTGGTTCTGCGTGGACCGAGCGCGCGCTGGCCATCACAGCGCCGGTATGAACGCCTGTAGCAGAGCGTGGCCGCACCGAGCCAGCGGCACCGGCCCGAGCTCCGGGTCGAACCAGTAGCAGGAGGGGCTGCGGCGCGGCGGGGTGGCGCCGGGCAGGCGGCGCGCTCCCAGCGCCCAGCCGCCGCCAGCAGGCAGAGCAGTACGGCGGCGACGCGCGGGGACATGGCCAGGCGGCGAGCGGTACTGCGGCGCTAGTCGCGGTGGGCTGCACGGCGGTGCTCGCGCCCTGGAGCGATCAGCTGGCATGGCGCGCTAGCAAAGTTCGGGTAGGAGGGGGCGGGGGGGAGGGGGGGGGGGGGGGGGGGGTATACGGCTGTGGAGTGCAACGCTTGGGTGGCTCAGCTCATGTAGCCGTACGAAAGACGTGACTTTATAAGGTGCGTAGGGAATGAAGCGGCTAATGTTCCTGATCCTTTCTGAAGGCTGACGTAGAGGAACAGTGTCAGCACGCAATTGGTGAATATTTGTGTAGCGTCTGTTGATCAAATGGATGGAAATGTGTGCAGGTTGTACGCTGCACACGGATTCCCAGACCGTCGAAGTGTGCAGCGGATTCAAGGAGAATTTGTGTGCGTCCTTTTTGCCGCCTTTCCCCAGTTGTTCTCTAAGACAGCGTCGCATCGCATAGTCGGGGCTACACGGCGGAACCGCGACGCCGCTGTGACGCCAGAACTTCAGCTAGCGACGCCCCGCCGGCAGGTTCACCGTCAACCTGGGCTTCTACAGCCTGACCGCGGCCTCGGCCACCGTGGGCGGCGACCGCTTCGTCAACTTCGCTGTCTCCGGCTTCGTGGATCTCCCAGCCCACCTCTTCGTCTTCTTCATCCTGGACAGGTGGGACGCGAAGCTGAGTGTGCTGGCCATGTGCACACTCGTGCTGAACCACGCCGTCCTGATTAGTGGACAGGTGTGCTGAAAAAGTCCGTGCGTATGGGACAGGTATGACCTTTCGCCTTTGTGCCGCACTAGGGACGTCTTAGACATTAACGCCCCTGGACTCGAGAAAGCCCTTGCTCTAGAATATCGGGCCCGCCGCAGACGTGTTGGCCAAACTGGCGTACGGCTCGATCCCGGGTCACGTAGCTTAACTGCTTGGCCGCCATCGGCTGTGCCATTCACGTTCGACGCCTTGTGACTCCTGGTCTTTGTCCCCTGACTCCTGGTCCGTCCCCCTTGACTCCTGACTCGTGCCCCCCTGACTCCTGGCCCCCTGACACGTGACCGTTGACACGTGACCCTTGACACGTAACCCTTGACACGTAACCCTTGACACATGATCCCTGGCATGTGACCCCTGGCACGTTACCCCTGACTCTTAACCCCCGACACGTGGTCCTTGACCTCTTACCCTTAACTCTGACGTTTGATTTGTGGTCTTGGATTTCTGACCCCTGACCTTTGACTCTTGAGTCCTGACCCCTGAAAGGTGACCCGTGACCCATGACCCCGGCGGCAGGTTCGGTCGCCGGCGCTCGCTGTCGGGCGTGTTCCTGGGCGGCGCGGTCGGCTGCCTGGGGGTGCTGGTGCTGCCTGCCAGTGCCGACCACGGACGGCTCGGCGGACGTGCCGCCTTCCTCTGGCTCGGTGAGAACAACGGTCTGGTGCCGTGAGAACATGGGTCAGGGTCGGTGAGAGCAGTGTATGCTTTTGAGAATAGTTGTTTCGGTCGGTGAGAACACTTGCCGGGCTTAGTGGGATCGCTTTTCGGGCCTGTTGGGAACACCCGTGGGACTTGTTGAGAACACTTGGCTGTCTTGGTGTGAATGCTTACCTGGCTGTGGGAAAACATGTTTCGGGCGCGATGAGAATTATGTGCGGCTGGCTCTTTCTGGTCCGGTGAAAGAATTACGAACTCTCGTTGTTCGGCTGCGATACCATACGGTTGTCTGCTGTCGTGGGTAGAAGAACCTTATGGAGTTGTAGTGCAACTAAGGAATACTTAGATAACTGAAGGCAATAGTGCGTGTCAGCGACAAAAATGAACAGTGCAGACGTGAATGTTAACCGCCCGCCGCAAAGTTGATGCTGTGTGCCGACGCTACGTGGAATGTGACCATGTGACCAGTGACGATGAAGGTTGACGGCGTCATTGCTGATGACAACGCGGCCGTTGATTCCGGCAGGCAAGCTGATGATGTCGGCTGCCTTCACGGTGGTGTACGTGCACACGCTGGAGATCTTCCCGACGTCGGTCAGAAACCGCGGCATCAGCGTCATCAACGCTTCCGCCCGCATCTCTGGCATCCTCTACCCCTTCATGGTCCTCCCTGGTGAGCGCGGCGGAGTCGCTCCTGCAGGCGCTGATACGGGCGGAGAGGCGCGAGGTGGTGCTCTCCATATGGCGGACGCCGAGCACCATGGATCTACTCGATCATGTTTGGACAGTGTGTGTGTGTCTTCTGGCCGCGTTTCTGATCCGGGCGGAAGACTACAGGATAAAATGCTCCAAACCGTCACGCACTCTGGCACTGTCTTCATACTGACTGTCTTCGTGCTGTATCTTCATATCATCACGTTCACATACTGCGTATGCGTCTGCACAGACTGTTCATGTCCATCTCGCCGCGAGGCGTATTTGTTCGTGTACCCCGGTGCACCGTGTCGTAAAGCTTCGGGCCGTGTCCTGCCGTGGCGTTCCTCGCCCTGCCCCGCCGTGGCGTACCTAACCCGGCCCCGCCGTAGCGTACCTCACCATGCCCCGCCGTGGCGTACCTCACCCTGTCCCGCCGTGGCGTACCTCACCCTGCCCCACCGTGGCGTACCTCACCCTGCCCCGCCGTAGCGTACCTCACCCTGCCCCGCCGTAGCGTTCCTCACCCTGCCCCGCCGTAGCGTACCTCACCCTGCCCCGCCGTAGCGTTCCTCACCCTGCCCCGCCGTGGCGTACCTCACCCTGCCCCGCCGTGGCGTACCTCACCCTGCCCCGCCGTGGCGTACCTCACCCTGCCCCGCCGTGGCGTACCTCACCCTGCCCCGCCGTAGCGTACCTCACCCTGCCCCGCCGTGGCGTACCTCACCCTGCCCCGCCGTGGCGTACCTCACCCTGCCCCGCCGTGGCGTACCTCACCCTGCCCCGCCGTGGCGTACCTCACCCTGCCCCGCCGCCCCGTGACGCTCTGCCGGCGCCGCCGCAGGACTCCGTGTTGCCGGACCTGCAGTACGCGCTGCTGGCGTCTCTGATGCTCTGCTCCGGTGGGCTGGCCCTGCTGCTGCCGGAGACGGCCGGGCGGCCGCTGTTCACCACGGTGGCGCAGCTGGTCGGCCGCGAGGCGGACTCGGCCGAGCTGCTGTCACTGCTGCGCGAGGAGGAGACGGCGGCCGTGCCGCTCATGGGCCCGCTCGCCGCCAGCCCCGAGCCCGGCCAGCCCCTGACCCGAGCCTGGGGCGGCGCCGGCGGCGCCGAGCGCTGGACAGACGAGGAGGACGATGCCTGGACGGAGGAGACGACGGTGGCAGGACAGGAGGGCGCGCCTGCGACGTGAGGGGATGGGGAGACGGACGGCAATACGGGGAGCTGATTGGGTTCTCAGGAGTCGTCTGTCGGAGGAGGATGTGGCCAGCTGGCGGGCTGGGTTCTACTGCGTCGGCTAGAACTCCGGTCCGGTCTCTGGACCACGGTCCGGCCTCAGTTCGCCAGCACCCCATAGGGTTTGGGTGGCCCACTGGCCGAGGCGGGTCGTCTAGTCGATGCCGGTGTACTGGGTGTGTCCACCGGTTGGGAAGTGAGGGCTGCAAACGGGTTACCACTGGTGTCCAGATTGCGGCAAATCTTGTGCGCCGAATCCGAACTTCCCGGAGAGTGCAATTTAATGCTGGTGCCAACGGTTTTGAAGCATCCATGAAAACTATTTTGGTATTTGAATACGCACGGGTACTGTTTTGCCTGCTCACTTTTCTCGTCGCGGAAGAAGAGGCAGAGAAGCACTGTTTTGGATTTGTGACAACTTTGCGGGTTTAGTTTGAAAATTAGATGCCGTGCTTCGGTATCCCGCGCCCTTGCTTGAAAGGAATGTCTGTATGCTATTGTAAGGTTGTCCGCTGGTATATATATAGAACCTTGTTTCCGTTGTAACAAGGTAGGAAAGCAAAGGTGTGGGGACCTGGTGTAGTCAGCGTTTGAACGTTTGCACGAAAAGTACAATTTTATTGCATTTTTACTGAGCCCGTCGAATGTATTACACAAGTTGTTCCAGCTTCGTATAACGTGCAGCGTTGTCCAGCTGCTGGTCGCACGATCCGTCGCACCCGTGCCGTTGCGTAATAATATTTCCTGGTCATGGCCGCGTACACCACTTACTTGCTGCTCAATGAATCCTACGCGATACAGCCACTGATGGCAAACTCGCCTGCCTCTGGAGATCCGCGTACTGTTGCTGTCATATCATGTGCCGTTCTGGCCGC
>NW_023596448.1:18761839-18770498 GCF_011947565.3 Pollicipes pollicipes | reverse complement strand
GTCTGTCTTCCTGAAACAACAGTCCGTAGAGTAATTGAACTCTGGCAAAGCGCAGCGTGTGGTAAATCCTGGATGCTAAAACACGTGCAACGTCGGGCCTTTTTTAACAGGAGGATGTTAAGCACACAGATGATAGTCTTCCATTTAGAGCTGGTTTCTACTTGCTTGTCTCTGTCTGCCGACGGCATACCGTTTCACGCGTTCACAGCTCACATACGCCCAAATTCACTTAACACGTCCGCACAGAGCCCGCGATAGGCAAGGTCATTCCTGGCAACCAGCACGACCTCCTGGAAAAGCAGCGTGCCCAGAGATCAATTGTTTTTAAAGTTTGTGATCAGCGAATGTCGATGGCCACTCTCCGCACTACATCAACCACCACCATTTTGCACCAATATTTGTCGTCGCCAGGCTCGTCGCTGCGCTTAATTTGGGACAATACCCCAGTAGCTTGTCGCTACGGTTAGTTAAGGACAGTGCACCAGCGTTGCGCTGCCATTTTATTTGGTGTGCGTGTGCGTGTGCGTGTGCGTGTGCATGTGCGTGTGCGTGTGCGTGTGCGTGTGCGTGTGCGTGTGCGTGTGCGTGTACGTATGCGTATGCGTGTGTGTGAGCGTGAGCGCGCGCGCGCTGTGTGTGTGTGTGTGTGTGTGTGTGTGTGTGTGTGTATGTGTGTGTGTGTGTGTGTGTGTGTGTGTGTGTGTGTGTGTGTGTGTGTGTGTGTGTGTGTGTGTGTGTGTGTGTGTGTGTGTGTGTGTGTGTGTGTGTGTTCCTGACCTACTTCGAGGCGTATCTCCTCGGGCTAACAAGTATTTGAGTGCATAACGCTACGGTTGGAGCATCATTCGTATGCATGACATCAAACGCCGGTAAACGCCCTATTCGAAACAAAAGTAAGAGACAGGATTTCAGGACCAACTTTATGTGTCCAGTTTATGCAACAAACGCTGCCAAAACTTGAACAGACATAAATGGCATGTGAAGCTAATTCCGGACAATGCGAACGCTCCCGCCGAACGGAACGTTTAAGCGCCCCCTCCCCCCCCCCCCCCCCCCCGCTTTCCTTCGACGTTCGTTCCAATGAGATCATACGGCCGAGGAAATCACATATATCCCGCAATTATTAGAATGCCTCATCAGCACCCACAAAGGGTGGGGCAACAAGTGTCACCACACTATCCTCATTCGAAGCCATCGCCAGCTGAAAGCTGCCCGCGCTGAGATTCGAACCCGGACATCCCAACCAGCCGCAAATTCGGCACCAGTCTCAGCACTTTAGTCCGTGGTGGTTACCTTGAGGTGCCTCCAGCAGTGGAGGACAGAACGTATCCCCGAAGCTGTACTGGAAGGTAAAGTTGGGTCCGATGGCCGCCCACATGAAGTGGGCCACGGTGTATGACACTATGACGTCACGGTTAGTGTTGAGTATCAGCGGCAGCGCTCCCTGGGACAAAACGTGGGCCATGGCGTATGACACTATGATGTCGCGGTTAGTACTGAGTATCAGCGTCAGCGCTCCCTGGGGCAGAGTGAGCCACGGTGTATGACATTATGACATCACGGTTAGTGTTGAGTATCAGCGTCAGCGTTCTCTGGGACAAAACGTGGGCCACGGTGCATGACACTATGACGTCACGCTTAGTACTGAGTATCAGCGTCAGCGATCCCCGGGACAGAAAATTGGTCACGGTGTATGACACTATGACGTCACGGTTAGTGTCGAGTATCAGCGGCAGCACTCCCTGAGGCAGAAAACACAATTATGAATATGAGACCTAGCGTAATAAATGGAGGCACGTTTCCCGGTTGGCATTGTGTGCCATGCTTGGTTTAAACTTCATACCTCGTGTGAAAGCAAGTACAAATATGCGTTTATCATACAGACATAACCATTGTAGGACACAACACATTGAGCGGTGGTTATGGTGGAATGTTGACAAATTAGACGTGTCAATTCAAAACAAAATTGTTGATACAGTGCACTTGTCACGCATTTATTCATATCGTTTGCAAATGTCATTTATAAGCATTCTTGAAAGAAAAATATTCGTAGTTTTTAATAAACTTGTTAAGCTGGACAATGTTCTTGAAAGGTGCAGGTTTGGGGGTCTCGTCACCTTTTCCCAAAGTGAAATTATGCACTTGGGTATTGCATGATATTACTCACCGTGAAGTTGCCACAGAGGCAGCCGATAGGCCTGCCATCTGTTGTCAACAGCTGCAGGTGGTCTACATCATGCAGCGCTACCAGGTCCAGCAGGCAGCGACATCTGTTGTCGGCACAGCTAGTCAAGCAGTGCGGGCTGTCCCGAGGCTGATCTGATGACGTCACCTGGGGAACAGATACGAGAGCTCAGCTGTTAGGAGGTCCTGTGAGTGCTGGTTTTATAAGGAGGACCCGTGGCCTGTGGCTTAGCATTGAAGCCCGGTCTAGAAGAGGGATGGTAGACCGCACTGTACCGCTCCTGACGCTTACGATCGGAGCAGACGCCCTTACTCGCTGTGACGTCAGTCGACATGGACGTGTGGGAGGAATGAACAGCAATATAGTCTGCGCAGCAAAACAGGTTCACCGCCAGCCGCGCTGTTTCTAATAAAGCTAAAATATAAATAAACACACACTTTGCCACGATCACGTCGGTAGCGATCCGCTCCGCAACGTCGCGCGTGCCATGACTGCGTGTCTCACCTCCAGCTGCAGACTGCCGCCTCGCACCCTGAACACGTGCCGGCAGTGGAGCGGCCCCTCAAAGTCCCAGAGAAGCGGCGCGCCCTCGGGCATCGTGAGCTGGCCGGCGCGGGCGCTCGACGCGGCGTTCGTCTCAGCGTGACAGAGCTGGCCCGAGGCCAGCTGACCCTCGCTCGCCGCTGCAGGCATGGAAGGGGGGGCAGTGGTTAACCGGCATAGGACAGGGGTCAGACGGTACGAACTGGAGTCAGATAGCACGAACAGGAGTCAAACTGCACGGGACAGGGTCAAACGGCACAAACAGGGGTCATATAGCACAAACAGGGGTCAGACGGCATGGACAAGGGTCAGATAGCACGTACAGGGGTCACACGGTACATACAATGTTGAGACGACATGGACAGGGGTCAGATAGCACAGACAGGGATCAGACAGCACAGAACAAGGATCAGACGGCACGGACAGGGGTCGGGCGGCACAGACAGGGGTCAGATAGCACGCCTAGGGGTCAGACGGAACGACAGGGGTCAGATTATCCGAGTGTTTGAGGGAGCTCCGTAAGTCCGAGACTTGTGGAGCTCCCAGTATGGTTCACATACCCGACTCAGACTCTGACCGGGATGAGATACTCCAGAGGTCCAGATCTATTATGACCTAAAAGGTCATAATAGATCTGGAGATAGATCATAAAAGGTCTCCAACTAAGGTTCAGATGCACTCACGACGGGGTGGGCACGAGCAGCCAATGAATCCAGAGGCGGTCAAATCATCTCCAGAGAAGGTCTAAAGATATCTGGATATCTGGCAGCCCGAGGCATATCTCGAGCATATTCCGGACAACCGCAAGACCGGGTGGAACTGCAAATGCGGCTTGCCACACTCCAAAACACGTGACCCTAGCATATTCCCGTAGGACGCGAACATTATGTAAAAATTTGAGCCATTTAGGGGATTTTGCAAGTTCATCGGTGTCCCAAATGCAATAGGACACTATTGTCAGATGCGACAGCTTTAAATGGCGTCCAATGATTAGGCAAATGACACCCAAAAAGCAAACAAGCTTTTACAGTAAGCTTTTTGGGCACTTGCGGCTTCGGCTCCATACGATATTCCGGTTATCTGCCTAGCCACCTCACAAACTCAACATCTTCGTTTTTCGTACGTAGATTGCTCCAAGTTTTGTTTTCCGTTCTCTTTGTATAAGAACTGTTGGGAGGGCCTATTGATATGAAAAGAATAAAAAATATAAAAAGCAGCCACCCAGACCTACAGTGCTTAAGCACATTCAGCTAAGAAAGCTACCAACTGTTGAAACACTCTTCAACGCACTTTAGACAGTTCCGCAAGTATACAACACTGAAACATTTTAACGAGCATTTTAACACCACTCCTATCCATATGCAGATATCAAAACGTAGTACAAAGGTACGCTAACACGCATCAAAAGGAGAGAAACAAACTGAGCATTATCAAAACACTTATTATCATCAGACACAGATTTTCCTTAAGCTTCGACTTCAGCTTGAGCTGGGGATTAATTGTTTGAAAGATATTCATCCCCCTGGATCTTGCGGTGGATATTTGTAGGAGGCTTAGCTGTAGCCGATTTTTATTCATGGCCTTTTTTTAGGTAGCCTCTATGTTCGTTCGCTTTTGTACTGACGGCCTATCTAACTAATAACCATGGCGACACATTCGCAAATGATGTTGTAACTGCCCATTTAGTTTGTTTTCATCTAGTTTTAGACTGGTGAGTGTGCGATCCTCCACCTTTCCGCACAGCTTATCCCTTAGAGTATCATCAGGCGGTCTCCCTACGAGACTGAGAGTATCAGCAGGCTGTCTCCTTACGAGACTGAGAGAACGGCGGAGCGTTTCTAGCTTCTCACCGACTTCAGGCGGGTGCGATATGGAAGTGCGTTTTACCTTGTCCAGTGACGGCCGCGTCTTATGCATGATCTTATATGCTCCCGGTAGGTGAATAAAAGAGGGTTTCTGGATAGCTGGTGCCAGGGAACACGTGATCGAGCCTTGCGATTCTGTCCTGCCGTATGCTCTTTTGGTAGATTTTCTGAGGTCTACTAGTCAACCATTTAACTAAACCTCTTGTAATTGATATGTTTCGGTTGGCTTAAGTTGCACCTCATGCACACGTTTGTATGCGTCTTCTCTCGATGCATGGCTGTGATGAGATGGCTTTCACCCTTCATTACAGTCACGTCCGTAAAGGCGATTCTCCTCTGAGCTTATGTTCTATTCTGATTTGATTTTTAAAATATTTTATTTAGTGTTGTGGTGTCCCTTACGCCACCAATTAAGAGCGCGGTAGAGAAGTGGTTAAGCTCCGCGTCTAGGAAAGCGTAGGTACGTGATTTGATTCCCCGCGGGGTCGCCTTTCCGCCAGGGTGAGAGGCAGGCGCAATGGTGCACACATACGTAATAAATTACGCAATTCGCCCCCGAATAATGACCCTTGTCATGAAGGCATATAGCCAAGGAAGTGTCCTGGAGCGGTGAGCATCCTGAACTGGTAAATGGACTGAATACGGACAAAAGACCGTGAGGCGGCCAATAAGCTGCCAAATTATCAGCTTCCTCGGGTTAGTCCGTAACTCCTTAGAGGTCCAATAAACAGCTTATTGATACAACATGATTATATTTCTTTGGAAATATCTAAGATGTCAAGGAAGCGACCAAACTTGCAAGAAAAAAAGCGTTTCGCATCGAAAACGCTTAAGAGTTCCAGGAGCGTTGGGACGGCCTGAAGTCACGTGACATTGACGAAATAAACCACTGGATTAAATTGCAAGGAATTTTAGATGGGCTTCCGGGAAAGCGGAAGATCCAGGTCGTGTCTCAGCTCAGAAAGAAAAATCAAACCGACCAACAATGCCTAAATGCACCACCATCATGGAGATACAAGCTTAAACGGAGGACCGTCATGCTAAACCTGACGAATAGTTCGGTACATTCTTTGGTCGCCATTATCCTAGTCCATCGTCATTATCTGGAATGGATGACGTAAAACGTCAAGTATATAACAAGATGTCTTATCTGGGCTACTTCCATGCAAAATCCCAGCAATGACGAAATTTTACATGAAGGTTGATATTTATAGCCGGAGGTTGCTATCATGAATAATTGTTTATCAGCATCGTTAACTGCGCTTGGTATACAATGCCAGAAAAGCTCGGCTTATGAGTAAAATGGTCATTAATCTTCTAGCAGTACAAAGGAGCAAACACACAACCTATTTGTCACCAGCCATTTGCAGTCTGTTCGGTGAAGCTTCCGCCGCCCGGGCTCAAACCGCACCACACGGGGTCAACCAGCGGGGAGCATCAGTCAGCGCTCGTAACGACCTTTATACGACGCAGGGCAGACGTTCGACAGCGCCGTTTGACACGTCTCAAACGACGCCATTCACCAACACCAGATGGCACCAGGAAGACGGAATGCAGATGGGTCTCGGAACGCCCGAGGAGGATCAATGATGCAGAGACGTTAAGTGGAGCGTGCTCCGTCGGAATCCCCTCCGGCGGGGATGTCACACACGGTTCGTTTCTGGCGGCCCAGAAGACCTTGGCGACGGCCCGACGCCTCAGGCTCGCACCATGTAGCGCTGCATCATAATCGGTGATTTTACGATGCATGAGACCGGCCATTTAGCATGGGAATGTTCCGCGATGGTGGTAGGTATCATTCGGCTATAATTACTCGACTTAACGCGACTCTTGCGGCAGGAGATGTCCATTCCATGTCATGGAATTACAGCCGTCAAATGCTGCCAATAGCCTTTCAAAGGCAAATGACATAGTAAATACGAAAATGAAAGCATAGCTAAAGTTTTGTTAAACCGACACAGCTGAGCGGCACCGACATTTGATCTTTAAGCTGGGCGGCTTGATCCAGCATGGTGGAACTTACCTCAGACAGGCACTCGCACGCACATATGCAGCAATTTAACATCATACTTTTCTTAAAATGGCTTGGAAACGCCAGCAAATAATTAAAGGGGTTGTGTACGGTGACGGCTTGTCCGGTGCAAACCGAAAGTTAATTGTCTCCAGTTGAGAAACCGGTTTGGATTTGATGGCAGACAAACTTATCAGCGAGAAGGTGGGGGAGGGGTTGGAGGAGGGGGGGGGGGGGGGGTGGAGGAAAGGGGGAGGGCGTGGAAAATAAACATTACAGTTTCATAAAGCTTACCGAATTGGCTACCATCAACACAATTGTAACCACCAGCTTACCGTTATGAAACATGTACGCCCCTTCCACGAAGTCATCTTGTCTGTCTTCTGAACGCGGTCGCAAGCTCATGAACATCTTGTTTGTTGACGACCAGATCTTTTCGGTGGCGGTAGCTCTGTTGAAACCGAGGCATGTCAGCGGGAACACTACATTTGTGCTACGAAATATGAGGCTCATGTGTCACGTTCATCTGATGAAAATGTGTAGCGTTTATTTGTTATTGCGGAACACAATCTGTATGTTATGAATGTCATGACCCACAGCGATGACATTAGTTTAGCTTAGGCTTGGAACCTAAGCTTAACTTTGAAACTGGGAACTGCACCTGAAGGTCGGGCACAGCTCCTAGCTTTGGTTAAGGCCGTGTGTCTATCATTCGTTTTCGCTGATAGATATTCAGCATTCTTTGCAAAACGGCATTATTTCCAAAAACCAAGGACACCTCCTCTTGGACTCCGATGCCAGCGTTCACGGTGGCGACGCCCAGTTCCTGAACACCGACGTCCCATCAAGCTCACGGACCCTCAAAATACGAGTCAAAAGCGGTCTCTGTGGCTCTGAAAGGGTTCACTGAGAACAGGCTAAAAGCAAATCCACCTCAAGCCGAACATCCTGAAATCCACTCTTCTAAATTCGGACATCCATTCCCCAGTCTACTTCAGAAGCGACGACATATCACCTTTGCCAGTGTCAAGGTTCTGGATGTCACTGTCGACCAGCGCCGAACATGGGCCAAATATATCACCAGAGTAGTTACGCGTCCCAGTATCGTATTGATACAGCTAAGATGCCCCACAGTTTACCCAAGGATAGGGAGCGGATGCCCATCGAAGCACTGGTCTTCCCGCATGTGCGTTACTATAGATGGCACAGTAGCTGCAATGTTGCGCATTGCAACAGCGCATATATATATATATATATATATATATATATATATATATATATATATGCACATACATTACGACATATGGCGCAGGTGCAATGCGTCGCAAAAAATACGGTCCAGAAGTTCTTACTCCTCGGCATCTGTATCGTGTCCGGGCTGGACCGATGTGAACACGTGACCACGGTGCTGCAAGAGCTGGGGTGGGGGTGAGTTGATGACACGCTCCAGGAATATTACGTCGCGATGGCATTCCGCCTCCGTGTGGCACCAAATTCGCCAGAAATTACGCGAGATAAAGCCGTCGGCCGCTCCGCAGAGCCCGTCCGCCGCGCTCGAGCGGAGCATGGTTCCCTACAGCTGCCATGTGCGCAGATCGAGCTCACGCGAAGCCGTTTCCTATACCGGGCCACCAACGGCTGGAATCGTGTACCGGCAAACGCCAGGCTGCTGTCCGTCCAAAGCACTTGAGTGTTGTGGTGCCCAGACTGCGCGGAGACTGGGTGCAATTTAGCTGTTTTCCACAGGCAGCAGGTGCTCCTCTGCCAAACAGCAGTGTGGAATGCATATTTACGTGCCCGATGGGACGAGGAATTCCGTAATGCCAGCCTTTGAACCGAAATAATAGTTTTCGCTCTAGAACCGTGTTAGTGGCGCACGCTCTTGATGACTAGATGTGATAGCGTCATTTCGTGTAATTTACGTCGATATCACAAAGTCCATTAGATAGGAGTTCCGTAGATAACATCTTTCTATGTAATAAATCTTGCTGCCTAAACACAATTTTAAAGCTGCATTTGACACCCAACACCCAACTTCCACACACTCTCTCTCTC
>NW_023596448.1:18748273-18760839 GCF_011947565.3 Pollicipes pollicipes | reverse complement strand
GAGAGAGAGAGAGAGAGAGAGAGAGAGAGGGGGTGAGGGAAGAGGGAGAGAGAGAGAGAGATGAGAGAGGAGAAGAGAGAGAGAGAGAGAGAGAGAAGAGAGAAGGAGAGAGAGGAGAGAGAGAGAGAGAGAGAGAAGAGAGAGGGAGAGAGAGAGAGAGAGTGAGAGGGGAGAGAGAGGGAGAGAGTGAGATGGATATTGTGAGTGGGAAGGAAAGAGAGAGAGAGAAACTGGTAGACTTAGCTGCCCCACAGGATGGTTAAAGCTCCTGTACCGGTTCTATTTGCGAGTGAAGTAAAGGCAAATGTTGTAAGTCAAAAGCTCGTATTTGGCAGCGTGTTACTCCATCACTTTCACCAACGACACTTTGTACAATAATGCCCATACGCTCGACCAGCACCAGTAGAAGTTCAGCTCTTTACTTTTGGAATCTGCGTTTTGTGTATGAGACCATTTGAATCTAATCGGCAGCATAAGACTCGCTTTATAGAATGCCTTCCAACGGTTACGATTTAGTCACGTGGTACGGAAATGATGTTATGGTAAGAGATGATTAATCAACAAGGTATGTATACAGCACCGTGCCAGGAGCGGGACTAATTGCGCTAAATAAATTAGGGAGAGCGAGATGGCTTTGTAACTTCCTGTGCTGGTGGATAGAACAAAGGAAATGCAAGACGCTGAGGTGATAATTCCCGTTGAAGTAGAGGATTGCATAACTGACAGCAGCCCATCTGTGAAACTACGTTTTTGTCCAACGCTGGGCGACTCCTACGACTCCATGGATTCCAGGAGAGTCGAATGTCCCAGACGCCTTGGTTTGAGCGGAATTATTCCAGGCGTCACATAAGCCACGAACTTGTGATGTGGCACAGTACCCCGCGTCACGTGTCACGCGGCACAGTCTACTCCGCTGCACGTGTCACGCGGCACAGTCTACTCCGCCGCACGTGTGATGCGGTACAGTCTACTCCGCGGCACGTGTGATGCGGCAGTCTACCCCGTGGCACCTGTGATAAGACAGTTTGCTCTGCGGCATGTGTGATACGGCACAGTCTAAGCGGCCCGGCATGACGTCACAGTGAGGTCTGGACCGCGCTCGCGACCGTTGGGTTATGCCAAGTGGCGTGGCGTCAGCCACCAATGACACTTGTAGTGCACACAAGCCCCCACACATACCTTGATACCCTATGCATGCTATATTTAGTACACATGAGCGTAGTCAGCAGCTATTCTATCTTATCCAATAGATACCGCTGATTCGTGTTGAATATCATGCACGTGACAACTTCACTGTATCAAATGAAGATGGCTCAAATTCTGCGCGAAGAACGAGTCGAGCAAGGACATGACCATTAATTATTTCACCATTCAAATGAAAAATGTATATGCCGGCAAAATGGGTCATAGCCAGCATGAATCAACCCAGATGCTATGGGACAGGCCCGGGGTCCAGCGCTGCCACAACCGTGCCGCTTCTACACCTTGCGATTCACTAAAGAGTTGGGGGAGACAGGGAGGGTAGGGCGGAGAGCGGTTCGCCAGTTGTGTGCGGTCGCCTGCTACGCTCGATGTTTTCGGTTCACCTACCCGTTTTTCCACTTGCCAGAACGCACCATCCTGTAGACTTGTATCTCAATTCTTGCTCCCAGCTCGCCTCGAAAAATGTACCTGGAACGGCAACCAATCCATCCAATTCAAGGGAACGGCAACCGATCCATCCAATCCGAGCCGTCTCCACGAAACAATACAATCTCGCTCTCGCCCTCGCTCTCCATGCAATCGCATCTCGCTCGAATAAAAAATAATGAAAACAATATCATGCAAACTAACCGACTCAGCCCCATCTCCATGCGATGAGCTTTATTTGAACAATATGCTGAGGACGGATTGTAATCAAACTTCGCGCATTCTTTTGCATCTCTGTGCTGTGACTTGCCGGTCCAAACGCAGACACCCGTGTACAAGACATTTATGAGCAGTGAATGATGTAGAAAACTGAAAATGTCTTTCATCTACTTCATATGAAGCAAAACATTGCAATGCTCGTAGTAGTACTCTACTTTCACCCCACATCGTGATAATTGTGCTCACTCTAACAATAAATACACTAGATGGAAGACGGATGAAGGATGTGAGAGGTGCGTGGGGTGAAATGCAGCTTGGTTGCAATGTTAAAATGGGTACAAATAATATTAACTGCCACTCTTTACCCACGTGTTGGTGCTTGGCACCAGCCCTGTGACGTAATTACTAACCTTCGCATCAGTTACATCCTGCTGCGATGTCGAAGCCGCTTCCCACCAATAAGAAACTAGCATGCACAAATTCAGTAGCAAAATTAATGTTGGGTTATTATGGCCTTACTCTCGTTACGTGTCAGCTACATCAGCCGATGGCAAACGCTGCTTTATGATGTATTTTACATGATGAACTTTTTCAAAAAAGCAGCGGTCTTCGACATTGCGAAATACTCGACGAATTGATGCCCTTAAAAATGTTGGGTTTGTCTTGACGTATCTCTCACGAATCACATTTGGGATCTTTCCTAAGCAATTTAACGGTACACGTTTTCGCCAGAGTACGCTTCAGACACGTGTCCGGGTTAAAGGGAATATTTCACATTTGTAGATGTGAAGAAAGCATTATATTTGGTAAAACAAGTTCAGTTATAACCACAGGTAGGCTTTTCAAGTGGGGAAGACTGCTCTAGACAGCACAATTCTCTATCTAGTAAATATGCTCCTCAAAGCGTCATGATTTGCTTACGTCACCGCACCTATAACAACATTGATTGAGAGCCAATTGAAGGCCGTTATATCTGGAAATCGCGCTCACGAGGGCCAGATTTGAATGCCTCGACAATCATATTTGTTTACCTTGATCGCCGCATGGCTTCTGGAATGGCAGCATTTGAATGACGCTGTTATGACGTCATGAATGCCGAGGTGACTTTGAAATACTCACCCGATATACCTTTCCCCATTTTCGTGGGCGTACAGCTAAGAAACTAGGGCGTTTAAGTCTTAAGAGCGGCAGGATGAGTACCCTTCGTTCGGATGGGGATAAAAGAGGGGGCAATTCGACCCCCTGATATATGAAATTCCAAGAAACCTAGAAACACCAAATTCTCAAGGCAGGTTGTTCGGTATGTGAGCTCACAAGTTTAAACTTGAGGTCCATAAGCTCATGACGTTTGGATCAAAAAACGTCAAACATCGCCAAAACAAAGAGCGTATTTAAAGTGCATTCAGACCTTCTTATGAAACCGCCTTAAGCCTGGATACCTGTTCTTAACAGGTGATCGCTGGTGTCCGTTTTAAGTAAGCGACCTGGTTTGATCTTAAGAAGGTCACGGTGACCAAAAACCTATGAGATTGCTTTTATTTTTGAATTCGAATATGCGTTATAGATTGCGCTAAACGGCATGTTCCCAAAAACAAACAATCGGTTAGAGTAATTTTACGCCAGCGGCCAACTGTGACCTTTAAGAAATCCATAGAAGATGTATGTGCCGGTTCTTGTTATCATGAAATTCGAAATGAGCATCAAAAACTTCCCCAATAATCAAGCACACCAGTCAAACATAGGCTGGTTTGACCTCGGCCTGGTCTTCATACCCGATTCTACGTGCATGGAATATATTGTCATCTTAAATCAATTGCTTGATTGTCTAGAGAACTATCTCAGAGATGCATGGATTCGTCTAATATTCCATTGTTGTATCAATTGAACGATTTCCTGGATATTGCCTTCGATGCCAGCCACGCCCTGACTTTGACTTGCCATAGGTCAGCGACCTTTCAAGGTACATCTCATGTGTTATGCCAAAGGATCCACTGAATAATTTCCTAAGGTTATGGAAAGCTTGTTGCAGCTACACCACGCCGTTAAAGAATGAGTTTTTGAAATCCTTTGGGAGGGGTTAGGCAGATTGAGTCCCGCCGGCCCGGGCAGGTGTTAAGTGAGAGTTGAGACAAGTCACCATATTCCATTGCCCTGGCTGAAAAGGTTTGCCGATGAAATAGTAAAACCATTGTGGGCAGGAGGGAAAAGGGCGAATGATCATCTGACATGAAAGGTGGGTTAATAAACAGCGACAAATCTGCGCCAATCATACAAACATAGCTTCCCAAGCATCGTCGAAGACATCGAAAACTTCTTATGATTCGAAAGGTGCCCATCGTATACAGTCAGGAAACCTGGAAGAAACATCAAACGAAGCCCGGTCTTATATCCTGTTCCATTTCAAAGAGTTTGATTTTCGGTTACACGCAGGAGAACATGAAGATACGGTTCTTTAATAAGTTAATCTTTTTCTTCGGAAAATGTGTTTGTTGGCAGCATTTCCATTGCCTGATTCTCGCCACATCAATCTGAAAAAAAATGCTGAAACCCCACCAAGACCCCACTTCGGACCCACATTGTTGTTCACCACTGGCGACAAATAGAGGAGCCGCTGCACGCGTCGGCGAGCGGCAACTTTTCCAGACTTGGCCACGCTGTTTGGTTAGCGGCCACGGCGCATCACATACTGGAACGGCCGAAAGTTTTTGACAGGCGCGACTGAACCTGACAGCTGTGTCGGGGTCCGCTATGCTCCGGCGCACTGTTACAGTCAAAGAAATTGATGCTGTCTTCCTGCCTCAAGAAGCCGACATGATTGCCGAGTCCATAAAACGAACGTGAGCAGGTCTTGTTTGAAGCGAATAGCGTTATGGACAATCTGAACGCTACTTTTTGATGGCGAAAACGTCCGGCATCATTGCACGGTAGCTAAAATTGGAACCTCGCCATCGATGAGTGTCGGGCATTGGATGATGAATCAACAAGGAAAAATACTATCCGCTGAAGATAATAAGCAGCGACCAGAATGAGAGGCGATCATAGCATGCATGCAAGCAGAGAACACCAATGACAATGACTGGGTCTTACTGAGCCTGCAACAGTTCCCAAACAATCTGCTTGAATTATGCCACTCTCAACAACACAACCCGGCAGATTGGCTCAAGGAATACATGACATGGAGACATGAAGAGATAGCGTCGGAGATGAGTCAGAAGATTGACGAATAGGCTTTACCAACAATACACTGGTCCTGACAGCACCGGCGTCTTGATCTGGCCGTATTTCTTCCCGGACGAAGACTCCAGGATCTGACTGTCCAACGTAATATTGCACACTGAAAAGGCAAACGCTTTGTTAGAACGTTGTAGTGACGCTGCGGTCTTCAACAGATGAAGCCTGAGACCATCCCTGAGTACCGCACGACGCCAAAATATTTCACGATTTCTCAGATTTATAGCAATGAAAAGTCAACAGGTTTCATCGCTCTAGCTGGAAGGATTAAATTGACATAGGAGAACCATAGCTCCTCCACAACGGTTGCTTCGTGGAATACGGCCAGACAAAGTTTCTTCATTTTGGGAGGGCTCCATTTCATTGTTTACAGTCTTTCAATTATTTAACTACTCAGTCGATTTGCCATGTCCAGTCGTCTGGTGTCGCTTTTGATCAAGATGGGCCTGTCACCATCCTGATTCATTACAGCTGAGACCAGCTCACCAAATCAAAAGTGAGCCACCGTCTTCGCAACGCTGCAATACATTGAAACACCGTTTTCATTCCATCGCAGCACCGCGATTGCGTTGTTCTGGCTGTCTTCCTCTACGCTTCAATCATCTCGGGAAGAAGCCAAGCCCGCCAGTGCCTAATTTGTTTGCCGCTGCGCTGGCTGACCAAGCAGCCACCAGCTGCTGCCCGCCCTAATGAGCACGATAAATAGATACCATGCATCTGCACAGCTGCACAAGACAAATTGCGCACTGCAAATGACTTCGCATATTAGAAAAGAACGGGCGATCCAGATTTAAAGAGGTAGTATGAATACCCAGCTCGGAATCTGACGACATCGCGCGATCCATCCACCCTTCATTGCAATGCCACTTGCCATACCAAACGTTGTTAGAATGAATCAGCAATGCAAGTTTCGTGGGTGCTCACCATAAGTTGTATGCGAAAATGGCATTAACACGCCATAAATGACTTGGAGGCATCGAGAAAAACCACACCAGTGACGTGTGAAGTACGAATACCGCCCTCACTAGAAATTCAGTTTGGAGCACATCCCAGACCCGCAGTCATAGCAGGCGTATCACCATGCCCAACCCTATGCCAGCACCAGGGTTCGGCGGCCGACAGCTGAACATAAAAGTCTGCTAGCAGCCGGCTCTCTGATCTAGTTGCCAAGTGCTGGCCTCGCCTTCACATCGGCTGGTAAACAGCGGACATCATGGGGTCCAGGCACGCCATGTGGGTCCCAATCGCCCTAAAGGCTTTCATATTTTCCCGATATGAAGAGAAACCTTCACCACGGGTGGCTGTGTCGTGATGAGTGTGACCTATACGATCCCTTAGAGACCCACAGCTCCGTTCAGCTTCGTTACTGTGTAAAAATACTCCACAGCTCGAACTTCAGTTGGACTGCGAGATCAAGTTCCGAAAAGCGGACTCTGCTTAGTCCACACGTCAATCTCGTCTCAGTCCTTTTTCAAACACCGGGAAGAACTCCTGTGCTTCAAAACTGCAACAGGCAGCATCTATGCGACACAGCGTGACTACTCCGCGGACAGTCCTGAACTCCTCACAGAATGAATACGCCGCGGACGGTGTCGAGCTCTTCACGGCGTGACTACGCCACGGACGGTGCCGAGCTCGTCAAGGCATGTCTACGCCACGGACGGTGCCGAGCTCGTCAAGGCATGACTACGCCACGGACGGTGCCGAGCTCGTCAAGGCATGTCTACGCCACGGACGGTGCTGAGCCCGTCAAGGCGTGATTACGCCGCGAATGATGCTGAACTCGTCACAGCGTGACTCGTCACGAACTCGCCACGTCACTCGTCGCGCGCGCGACCGGACGAGCGAGTCCGATGAATCCGGCCGGCGACGCCGGACCGGCGACTCCGACCGCCGTCCCCTGACGCGGCGAGCTGATAAATTATCAGCGCCGTCGACGCCGACGACGTCCTTTGTCCAGTGGCGACAGTTCATTGGGCGTCGCGGTAGCACGGTAAGAACAGTCGCCACGGCTGATGAGACGGTGCGCTGGCGGCGACTCCGATCGGCCACCCGCGGAGGACGCCGGAGGGTCGTTTGCTCGGGTGCGGCGCGAAGTGGGCGTGGGTTTTGTATGTGGCAGGGGTAGGGGAGTGACCACCTGTGTGTACAGCAGTGGGCGTGGTCGAGGAGCGGTCTCCTTGACGAGTGAATAAGTGGCAAGGAGCATCAGCTTTCTCTTTGAAATGGCCCTGCCTTGTCAGATTCACAGTGCGAATGCGCCTTTCTCGACAGGGTGGCAGTGTGTGAGGGAAGCAGCCTCTCTGCTGAGCCAGTCGGGGACTCACTGTTGGAGCAGTGTTGCTGCAGTCCACACTGGGCGCAGCGCGAGGGCGCGGAGGGGCCGCAGGCGCAGCCGCCGTCCGCCGAGCAGCACGCGCAGGTTAGCTGACCCCGGCCGAACGGACAGGGACAGCCACTGTCCCTCAGAGTCCAGAGGTCGATCTGATCTGCGCCACAGGGACAGCCGCGACGGTGACAGGGACCACCGTGACAGCAGCAGGGACCACCGTGACAGTGACAGGGACAGCTGTGACAGTGGCAGGGGCCACCGTGACAGCAGCAGGGACCACCGTGACAGCGACAGGGACAGCCGGGACAACGACAGCGACAGCCGTGACGCTGTCAGAAGACAGAAGCAAACTGGACAGTGACAGAGAAAATAGCAACAATAACGGAGCCACTCTGGCAACCGCCAGTGATAACTGACACCGACAGCGATAACCGTGAGAGCGACAGCGACGGCCATCACATCGACAAGGACATCTTACGTAACGTACCGACAGGGACAACGGTAGCACACACAGGTACGGTCGTGGCAGCAAACGGGAGACCCTTGACATCGACGAAGGCGATTGTGACAGGGGTTGGATCGTCATAACAGTGGCATGGACAACCGCGGGATCGGCGCAGACAATTACGATGACAACAGAGACAACCTAGACTGGCGTGTTGCAATAGAAGATGACGTCATCCGATGACGTGCCCAGTGACAACGTCTGAGATAACTGCACTGTGAGGATAGCAGCATTTCATGACGCGCAAAACAAAATGCCGAGCCAAACTGATGGAATCACCCCAAAAATCGCGAAATTCCACATCCATGGTCGCAGTATGACATTGAAGTGATGCATGCCGTGGACGTGTGCACTGGCTCTTACGATTTCTCCTGTTGGGAGTAACCTCAGCTTAATAGCAGCCGGTGGGTGGGAAGTCTGGCTGTGGCGACACAAAAATGCCAAAAAGATTATTTGTATAATCTTACGAGTGTGGAGCTTTGCTGCATTGGCCTAGTAGGAGCATGAGCAAATGGAGTAAGTCTATTATGTGCAGCTGCTAATGTATCATAATTAACCAGGCTCACGCTTTCATACCCAGGTCATTGACGAATAACACCCCCGGGAACTGAATTCCAGCAAAGTAGAAGCACTACAATGTAGTCCGTCCCGATGGCTCAGATAGTTAGAGCTTATGCTTTCGGATCCCCCACCCGTGGCAGGGTGGGTTGAGTCGTCCCAGGGGCTTTCCGTGTGTCCCTCCCTGCAGCCTGAGCAGCGGCTATGCCAAAGGTCAGGTGATGTCGACGGGCATGGCGAACCGTCCCGAGCCTTTGCGTTACGTTAGGCTTATACCGCAAGATTCTGCCGTTTGCCCGAAACTTCCACATCGAATTATGTGATCAGGGCTCATGTTGCAAGTGCCGCATAGCGTGGGCGCTAATCTCAAAAACTCTTCCCTTAAAAAGGTTTGGACTAAATATTCAAACAAAAGCATAAAATAGCTTAATCATTCTTCATGCGGCGCCCAAGCTGTTTTAATGAGGTTGAAACAGAGCGGCGCCAATTATTCAAAAGCATAAAAATACTGCCGTCGGTGCCTACTTACCAAGCAATGAGCCGTAATGCATATTATGCACGAGCGGTAGAAAAGCCTGACACTCAGAATGGTGCAAAATCCTTTCAACTAAATGTGTGAGGCAGCAAAGCCCATCCGACGATAATAAAGTTACAGCCAACTTGGTATGCATAACTTCCAGGAAATTATGCATTTGGTTCGCTGAAGCTGTGTGCTGCGTTGTCATCCGAGAGTTGGATGTAGAGAAGGCATCTCGCGCGGAGACGTACACACACCAAACTCAATGAGCACACAGATGTGTCTCTCAGGCGTGTCTCAGATAGTCAAAACGAGTGTTTGGACGACAGCGAAAACGGTTCGTCTGGGGAAACATCGCACCGAAACATTTTCAGAACAGCTGCTAACCATATATATATATATATATATATATATATATATATATTATATATTTATTGATTTATTGATTTATATATATTTATTACATATATATATATATATATATATATATATATATATATATATACATATGTTGCCAAGTCCGAGGCACCAAGCGAAACACGAGAGTCTTGATCTAGAGTAAAGAGAGAGGGATTGCGGCGGTATCGAGAATTCCCCTTGGGGCATTTCCCTTCACAAATTCTCTAGACTACTGGCCGTTTTCGTTGCCGTCAAGTTCCAGTTTAACTATTGAGATGCACGCTTCCCAGAGTCAAACACGCGACGGAACATCAAAGGCGCGCATGGGAGGGCAGTGACCAGTCGGAAATGAGCTGTCGCCTTCGTAGCCGCTGAGCAACAGCCAATCGCACGGTACGGTCGGGGTTGGCCACTGGAGAACCGTTAGAGCCAGCGGCGGCGGACGGCGGCCGGCGGGTGCCGCGGCGATGGCTCACGCTCCCACCACGTGACCCCGGGTCACCGGCCGGCGGGTGGGCTGCGCTGCCAAGCGGGCTGGGCTCACCCACAGCAAGAGTGATTACGTCAGTTACAGAGGCTGATGGAGTGAAACAGCCATGACCAAATGTCATTTTGTCGACTGCCAACTCCAGACACTGAAGTATGGTGGTGTGTCGTGTTTTCCTCGTCGGCAGCATGATAACAGGTCATGTTTGCAAAAATAAGACGAAATAAGCAGCGAGGTGGTGAGCACTTACTGAACGTCCGCGACGCAACGTGTAATTTAGAGGCCATACTTCGCATTGGAGTCGTAACACGGTTCTCATGTCAGGCAACCCGGGATATGATCAAGCCATAAAGACTGCCCAGGACGTCGTGGCGTTATTGGAGCTATTAGACGGGGTTCTTGGCAGGCAAAAGAATCCCGTCACGCCCGGTGGTGATAATCTTTGCCGTTATAAAGCGGCAACCGGGCAGTAATGTGCAGCAAGCTCACAGCCTGTGATTTCCATATCGGCCGTTTGAAGGGTGGCGCAAGAGATTTTGAGGTTAGGGGCAGACAAAATGGGCTCTCCTCACAAGGAGACCTCCTGGAAAATGTCCCTTGCAAGGGGAGGGGCAGTGAGGCATGCGTTCCGCCAATCGAACTGTCACATGTGAGCTCATGTCGAAACTTACAAAGTCCAGAACGGGGCCTTGTAATACGCATGTCAGCGATTACGAGCAAAATGCCACCCTACCCCAAAACCGTGACCTCCTGATGCATAAACGGCCCTCAATCCAGAACGGGATTATTCCAATCCACAGAGGATGCGTCCAAGTCCATCGAAGTACCTCACTATTACACAACAGAGCATCATGATCGGGAACAGCAGCCTTCTGATGCTTAAAAGGACGTCCTGGAAAAAACAGGGGTCTCCTGATGTAAAGAGGGTGCATTCCACAACAAGGGGCCTCCTAGCACATAACGGAGTCCCCAAAGCCAGCAGGGAGGTCTCATTTACTCAAAAAAGGCCTCCTGACCCAGTGCGTGGGCAACCTAATCCACAAAGACGAGCTCCTGATCCAGTAAACGGGCCTCTTGATGCGGGAAAGAGTCATCAGTCATTTTATGGGGCAAGCAAACATACTCCTGCCCTTCCCGCAGGCAACGGGACCATCTACACCTGCCCTCTTTGTGCACCCCGTCCCCCTCCTCCCCTCCTTTACCCCTGCCGCACTGTTCCTGGGTTTTTCTCACCAATAACGCCGCACATCTGCTTAAGAGCTGGCGATCGTCATGGCGACCCTCACTCAATTCGCTCGGTAAATTGATGATTTCCCACGGGTCTTCCACAGAGACTGCTGACTGACTGAATCACCTCCCATAAAACGTGACCTGACAGTGACCCCGACTGTCTCAACTCCAACGACAACTTATGCGCTAATCAGCATTCTGCAAAACAGCATTCTGTTCATCGTCCATGGTGATCAACAATGAATGACGTAATATAGAACAGCATTGAATCAATATAAAAGAAGCTGAGCCAATGTACTTGCAAGCACATAACACGGTTCCGTATAACAAAATCTGAAGAACCCAAAGTACTTCATTGAGGTGTTTAGCCTCTGGATAAGACACCAGCAATGGAAAAGGCATGCAATTTTGGGATTTTCTCCCTCTCTCGCCGCATGCCACGCCTCTCTCTCCCTCCCACACGACACGCCTTGTCGCATCGTTCAACGCCCAGGGCGCTAGCCGTTGACCGGAGGCTGCCAGGGCGGGAGGAAGCGCTCACTGTTGCTGGTAAGGGTAGATGGGAGTAGTCCAGGAGATGCTGCCCAGCACGCCCGCCACGATGGTCTCGCCGCGGCCAAAGTGGCGCGGGGGCGGAGTCAGCCGAGCCATGGCGCCTTCGGCGGCGCGGCCGCGACGCCGCGGAGGCTTGACCTGCAACAGGCGACACACTCACTCATGGGCGAACCGAGAGATTCGTGAAAACGCCACTGCGGATGGGGCCGACGGTGGCAGGGTCGCGAATTGGCTTCGTCTTTCGTCAGGCACGGTCGGCCCGCAGTGATGGGAGGCGGACCTGTTCTGTGTTCGCGGCTGTCTACTGCGCGATCTTTGTTCCAGTGTCAGATGATGTTCCTCGCCGCTGTCATGCCTGTGCGCGTCCTCGCATAGAATCGGAATCAACTCTATAAGTGACTCCGTAAGTGAGATGTCCCTATAAGCGAGTGGAATTTTCGGTAAACCAGATGACATCTATGCATTTTAAAATCTTGTTGAGCTGGCATTGGAGTTCAGTCGTCTACACTGGCTGGAGTTGTTGATAGGCTGAATCAACTAGAACTGCTAATAACATCCGGTGATATTTGACATTGGTGTTAAACAACTTCTGCTCTGATAGCCAACAGTCCCCCGCATAATGAGGAGCTTGGAAATATCATTCGAGACAAACTATGCGTAAGACCTAGTTAAGAATTTCACAGATCAGCATCCCAACCAAGAAATTCCGGTTCATCAAAACTAGCGCTTACGAACAACAACATCGCACGCATTCTTCGACAGCTGGGGAAAATTCGTGAAAAAGATAGCTAACTGCTGAAAAATTCGCATTCACAAATTGGAAATATATCACATTAGTCGTGACACCACATCAAAAGCATGCAAATTCAAAACAAAGAGTATTATTCGGTGTACACCAGCTGTC
>NW_023596448.1:18731160-18747749 GCF_011947565.3 Pollicipes pollicipes | reverse complement strand
CATCTTAAATCTATTTTATTTTGATATGACGCACAGGTGCATTATCCCGTTTTATTCATTCTAACAGAAAGAACAAACGATCGACATGGAATCGCACCATTCACCCTTCGACATGGAATCGAGCCATTCACCCTTCACACGGAATCGCGCCATTTACCCTTTTGACATTGAATTGCACCATTCACCCTTCGACATGGAATCGTACCATTCACCCTTCGACATGGAATCGTGCCATTCATCCTTCGACATGGAATCGCACCATTCACCCTTCGACATGCAATTGCACCATTCACCGTTTGACATGGAATCGCGCCATTCACGCTACAGAACATGGTGAAACCGACGGAACTGGAAAGGGCTGTACCCGGCGCGTGAGGTTCAAATCGGAATCAGCGGGCCAGCCAGTCCCTCGAGGTCGCACAAAAGCAAGCAGACGGACACAGAGAAAGCGAGCCTTAATTGACTGTTTTCTCCTCCGCATCTCGCCCCACGCATGTACAATCCTCAACAGCTGCTGCCAGAAGTTGAGAATGCCTCCAAGCTGCGCTTCACACCATCAACGCGGGAGAGCGTCATCCCAGTACGTCTTCCGCCAAGACTCTCGTGTCGCTTTAGTGCCTCATCTCGCCAGACAGAGCACTCACCGTCCATCTTGAGGGTATGCACACAGTGCGAGGACGCTTTGGGAGGACGTGGCGCGGTATAATGGCGCCAAACGGAGCCAAATATAGGGTGTTCCACCGACATGTGCGGCCCCGCCGTACAGCAGGCGTGTGACCGCATGTAAATGGCCGCTAGGGGGCTGATCAAGGCATGCATGGGCACTGCTAGGGTCATTAGGGTCTCACAGACGTGAGTTGTTGTGTCATATGATAACGGTAGCAAACGTTGTTTGTTTTACAAAAGAACTTTAGTCCTGGAAAGGTGTGCTTTTAGCCGTAATACAAGGACACCAGCGGAATTGTTGACAAGTTTGTACTTAAGCAACATTTGGTGATAGCTGACATTCTTTCGAAGAAAACAAAAGAAGATATTCGTAAAACCGTAATTTTATTTTTTCGTATTGTGAACAAGTCGGAACTTATCGAATGCCGCGATGAGTTAGTTTCTCTTACAAGCGCTAAGATTCGTACGTGCCGCGATTAAGTCAAGCGACTGCCATGAACTAAGGTCAGCCATATTTCTCAGCACACTTACAGCGCACTTGTCCTCCCTTGAGCCCATGTTGGCACGTGCACCGGAGGTCCCGTTAGAATGACACACCCCAAAAACAGGGCGAAATCGGTGTTCCGTCCTGGGATCTTTGTTTTCGTAACAAATCTTTCGTCACAAATCTTCAGAGAATGATACCTAGAAATCATTTCTTGAATACCAAGTCATGGTGATCATAGGTCAAGAAGCTTTCGTTTCATCGCGTTCACTGACACGCAACATCTCTTGGTCGGTAATGACAATAAGAAATGACCCAGGTCAGAGACAAGAAGACATTTACACAGGCAAATGACAAAAAAGACAACGCACGACGCGTACGTACTGCTGTACTATCATAAGTGTTAAGAGTGCGGGCGAAATGAGGTCAGATCTTCTCGTGCTCAGTGGCAGATGAAAAGTGAGTTAAGATGGGCGGCCAATTCTGAGAACACAGCGTATGGAACTTCCCAGCTACCACCGTCCCCTCGTGTTATTCTGCGAAAAGCACAGCGCGTTTCCGGTGGATGAGGGGTGAAGTAATGAGCTGGTGTCCAAAAATAAATTGAGCAATACCGTTCAACCACAGATGGCTTCCCTAGAATGGTACCGCATATAGGTCTCCTTACGCGGAAGCGTACCTTCATTCGACCTGGAGCGCTCTGAGCAGCTACTCGCTCGCCGCTACGGATAGTCGGCCATCACGGACAACTTAACTGGGCTGTATCTAGGGTGTTGCCAGACGAATTGGTTGTTTCGGGGTGAATAAATATCTTGTTCTGTATTTTAGAGGGAAAATTAAGTCTGGTTTACGGGGAAATCCGTATCGATGCCAGGTAGGAAACATAAGAGGGTGGGGCGAATTCACCTCCCTCCCTCCTCTGTGCGTGTTACGGTGGAACTTCGGCTCAATCATTTCATTGTAAAGAGTAAACGACCCATCAATAGAAATCCCACTATCATGTCAATCAGCTGGGAGTGACGCAACTTGCCACGCGTATAACTCGAAGACAATCTGCCCGTGGGACAAAACACTAAGACAAAACACTAAGGTCAACGAAAGTGTTCTGGGCCGGCATTCGGCTTGGACCACTGAATACCTGGCTCCATTCAGCAGAGGCGCGTATGTCATTATAGTGAGAGGGCAATAACACGCCTTCCTGTAGCAGCAGTCCCGCCTGGTACGTCGTCAATGCGCTGCTTTGACTCCTTCCCACCACACCACAATCACGAAGTCGACTACAAATAAGCCTATGATCGTGTGAGAATATTACCTGATGACAAGAGCATGTGATATTTTTAGGGATTTTATGGCAGTCCGGAGCTTTAAATCGTTAAGACGTTGTTGGCTAATGTGTCCTTCCGATGACCGCGGACACTAAAATTCCTCTATTTGATGCTGTCCGGTATTCTAAGACGAACAATTTCGCCGGGTTTGACCAAAATTAGCCGATGTTGGCAGGCGCTGTAAAACGATGCCATCATAAAAAACTGTTCAATTAAAAGTAACACAACAAGAACGTTTTAGGTTTCACCCGACAAAAATGGGATGCAACTGCCTGGATACATGCGTAATGTCGTGTTTTTCTTTAAGCATAAAATATCGTGTGTTATAATAGATTGTCAACACGTAAGCACGGGTATAATTAGTTATCATAATTGTTATTAGATATTTTGCATAGTGCTTACGTGTTGACAGTCTATTATAACCACATCACACGATATTTTATATTTAAAGAATTCTTAAGCCCAGAGTGTTGCGTGCACCCTAGATATACTGTACTCAAGAAGTGCCTCTACATTCTAATGGACTAGATGTGCCTTCATTTCTTGGTCAGACAGGACCGGAGAACATTTTTAGTGCTGTGGAGTGCAATGTTACGGGTGCCCGGAGCGAGGTTGAACCTCCATTCGGTTGCCAGCTGATCGTTCTGTACATGGTCTGGTCGAACAGACTTCTATCATTCTCTCCAGGACTCGAACTCAGACAGAGTGAAGCAGCATCCGCCCTACACGCTCTCGGTATGTAGTTAACTCCAGCTAACTGCGCGGAAGTGAGCTTCCGTCCCTTGGGGCGGGATGGATTTAATCTAACTGGCAGCCTTTCGCACAACGATACTAAATGTGAAATATGCAGCACAAAACCAACAAATGCTCGGGACCACCGGCGCTAACGTGCGGCAGTACTTGGCGGGCCGCCCGACTGACCTGGATATCCAGGTGACGCCAGAACACAGGAGTCCTTCAGGGCGCAGTCCGTGTCCTGGTACAGCCAGTCGCACTCTGAAACAAAACTCGCCGTGAGCACCGAGAACGTGTCGGCGTCAAGCTGCTACAATGCATGGTTTCGTCAATGTTGATACGTGAAAGTGAAATAGTCACCGGTCCTACCTGCCAGCGCTTCTGTGTCAGGGGGGGGGGGGGAGGAGTGGAGCACAGGCGTAACGCCCCTGCTATGGATCCTTGCGCGGCCCGGCAGTGTGAACTTGTATCGCACCCTGTTTATTCCGGCCAACCACAAACCAAACGCAGGAGGTCGCATACCCACCCCACCTCCCCACACCACACTCGCCATCACCCACAGCTCCTGCTTTATCCCTTAGGCCAAATTCTGGTGACACCCCTGTCGCACCTGCATAGTGACATAAAACACAAAGCTGGATCGTTTTGTGAGCGATGAAGATCGGAGAAGGGCGGGGGAGGCAAAAACACCTCTTCCCCAACTCGGCCACACTTCAGCTTTTACCTTTGCGACGTGTGGAAGGAAACGGAGGAAAGTCGCAATCAACCGATGCCCCACAAAGTTTTCGGATGGTCGGCCGTTATTGCGGTCACTCATCAGCAATTTTGCTGCATTAGAATATCATAAAGTTTATTGCCATAATGCATCCGTATCTAGACACCATCTGTGGGAAGCGTACACCATTATATCTATCCAGAACACATGCATTCGTATGTTGCCGATGAGCTCAGTTCTTATCGACTGCAATACCATGTAAAATTTCACCTCCCTTCTCAACCAATTTTGGCTCAGCCGGAGGAAGTCCTTTCTAAGGCATAAACTTCTTTTCTTGATCAAGCGGTGTTCAAGACCGCTCATCGAGCAACGGATCCACAATATTTCACGTATGATTGCACTGTCACGACAAAGTTTGAGAAAAGGTATCCACCACACCGAACTACGCACAACAGAAATGTCGCCGTAATTGTTTAGCGGAAACAATTTAAAAACTTGAAACAGAAGTCAGTTTTCTTATTGTGTTGCAAGTGATGACCGATCTATAATTCTAATAGATATATAATAAATACATAATAACACGTTTCTTTTCATGTCATACTACAGTGCTGATCTGAAACTGAAAAAGTTGTATTTTGACCTTGCGTACACCCTGCGATGGGTTCCCCAGTCTGTTATAAGCATGTCTGAAGCAAACACAGACAATGCAGGATCAAGTAGATATGCGCAAGGTTAGATTTAGCACGCCTTTTGAAAACAGACATTGGTATGCTTTGATCATAGGTGGACGTAGGCTAAGTAATTTAAGTAATCTATGAACGAAACAATTTAAAAAACCTTTCAGCCGAAATGTCAAGCAAATATTCAATAAAACAATTAACCGGCACCCAAGCCTACTTCTTTTTCATATTTAACATTCCCTTAGATATTCGGGTGACCACCCATTGCCCCCGCATTGAAGATATTAGCGTATTTACGGATTTTAGTAGAATCCATTGGGTTATCTGCTGACGTAGGCCAGGCAAGCCTGCCTCCTCGACTCGCTGTCAAAGGTCCGCATCAGGCATCAAGGGACTGCTTTCTAAGCATGAGAAGCTTTGGGACTCAAATCTGAACCGAATCGCAATTCGAAACACCGAACTACTAGGCCTCAAAGACACCACCGTCAAATGAAGCCCCATGATTACTACACCTTGGAAAAAGCTTGGATTTGCCCTTGTTGCAAAGCATTATGAGGAAGCGGTCCATTGAATAGTCAGAATCACGCTATTATATATGAACTCGGACTTCACAATGCAAACCTCAAATATCCCCCTCAGCAAGAAATTGTCAGCAAGAAATTATCAGCGTCTGCTCGTCCGTATCACACGATCGGGATAATCCACCTCCAGACCACCACCCCAGCCCTTGGCAACGGCTCGGCGGCCGACCGCAGATCCGCGCCAAGCAGTGTGACCGCCGGCGTTCCAACCCAACAATGCCTGAGGCGCCGCGTGAAAGAGCCGCTGCCGCCGCCGCCACCGCCGGCGGCGCTAGATCCCGCAATTAGCCGCGGCCGCTGTGTCGGGGCTCGTTCACCACCGGCCGGCGCGGCAGTGTGCGCTCATAGAGGTCGAATCGTGGCGACCCGGAGATTGCGCTGGGAGGAGACGGTGTGTCTGGTCCAGGCTCGCCGCTTGTGGAGGGGGGGGGGGGGAGGGGGTCAACTGGTGCCCTGAGTACCCCCTCCTGTTTGGGGCAGAGACGGTCTTCTGATTTCAATGGTTTGACATTCCGAATCAACAGCTCCGCACATACCAGCACCATCTGGAGCTGTCCCGAGTTTACTGGCCCCACGGGTGCCAAAGCCTGGTGACGCTTCTGGCCAAATGCCAGTCTGAATTGTTCGTGTTCCGCGCTCAGACCGATGGAGCAGCAAGCCAATTTTTAGTCTTAAGTCTTCGCGGAATAGGGGCGAAAACTGTCACGTTACGGAACGGGTTGGTGGTAGAGCAGGCTTCAAGACTCCTAAGCATTTAGGAAAATTTAGGGTTAGATTTACGGTGGCACAAATAAAGACACAACTGAAAATTATGAACCCCAATCGTGAATAAATTTCATCTCTGCTGCTTGGGGGTGCGAGAAGCGCCAGGGACTCGGATTTGGATATGTGACCAGACATCGAGGGCCAGAGCTTATGGTATTCGGCATAACGACTTGAAAGTTGAAACACCATGATCCAGTTTGGTCCAGGCCGTATTCACCATTAGTGAATACGACCTGGACCGTATTCACCATCAGTAAATCGCCACGCGCTGACCCGGTGTCGCTATTCGTCTGCGCCTCTTTCCCCACCACCTAAAGACACCACTCTCTCGAAGCATCCACGTCACCACCTTGAGGCCACACTTCTCTCGTGCCCCGCACGTCGCCACCTCGTCCTGCCATTCGCGCGCGCCAGCTCACGTCAGTGGGTGTATCGCAATCCTCCTGGCCCCTACCATCATCACTTTGGGGCACTGTTCTCGTGTTGTGTCATCAGCTGGTGGCGCTGTTCTCGCGTTATGTCACCAGCTGGTGGCAATGTTCTCACGTTATGTTGCCAGCTGTGGGAACTGATCTCTTGTGCCGCTCAAGCCTCGCAAACCTTTCGCATCTCTCCACTGTCTTTTCCTGCATCTCACCACTTTCACCTTGTGTATTTTTTGGCAATCCTCTCCCGTCTCTCGCCACTTGTCCCTCCTTTCACCTCTCGTCACTCTCCCCCTCTCACCTCTCACTGCTCTCACCTGTGTGCGGTACGGGCCGACCGCCGCGGCTGCGGACCCCCACGTGCGGGCTGTTCCGCGGGGAGAAGCTGAAGAAGGCCATGAAGAGCGACCGCTCCGAGCGCTCCAGCACTCTGCAGTGGCACCACGTCCAGTCACCCAAAGCCATCAGGTCTCGTGAAAATCACTACGCTGGACTAAAAATTCGCTATTTCACACACCTTGGGCGAGATTCATGGCTGGGGGAGTTGAGATCGTAGAAGGTTATCTGTAATGCCGTCTAGCTCACCAGCCACAGGAGGCAATTGAGGTAAACGCATTCAAAGTGTTTGTAGCGATATGCTCAGCATGTAAAAATAATACAAGCACCAAGCAGCAATGCAGTGACTTCGCCAACCGAGCCAGCACGGCTTGGGAAAGTAAGACACAATGTCAGTGCATCACGAGGTGACCCATAACTCCAATGCTCATGCGGTAACTCATGGCGAGTATTCAGGACGTGTTATTTCCACTGCTATCTATTCACTCAATTCGTTTAAAGATTTTCCACGTGGTGGCTTTTCTACGCCCCGTCGGTTTCATACAAGAACGATGAAACATAAAGGAATGCGAGAAACACATTTCTAAGGTAGGTCTAGACACACACGCATATTAACAGTCACACTGCTCACTCAAAAACTCAAGGAAAGCGCGCCGTGATCGAGCAAGGGCGGCCGCCGGGTACAAGCAGCTTCATGCGGCAGCCTTCCGGTACGGTGCGGTCACTTTGAGATGGCTCGAGGAATTTCGAACATGGAGAGGTTTTCGAAAGTTTTACCGGAAGATATAAAACGTGCCTTTGACTCGAACCAGTATTTACTTATCAGAGTGCCTCTAAGCCTCCCAACTACGTTAAAAGCTTCGATGTTTCTGTCAGCGCGCCGGTAGGTGACAATGCTCATTTGCTGTTGCAAGAGAAAATAGGGAAGCAATAACGTCTTCATAACTGGATATTACGTTCTTCTTTCCATCTATTATGCTGAACATCCAAAAGTTAAAACCGCATACGGAGAAGTTTTTTATCCGTCGCTTTTCGGCCTATGGCCACGAGGCGGTTGTCCACATCAAGACACGCGCAAAAAACAGAACGCAGCAGAGCAGACCAAAAAGTCCTTGTCATCAGGCGGTGTACTCTCGTGTCTACTCAGGCGATGCCGCCATAACACTCGCCAGACGAGACACATAAGTTATAGGTCATAGGTCATAGGTCATGGGTTATAACGTTGATCCCGTCCTCTGCATCTCTTGCTGCCTGAGGCGGTTCGAGCGCATCATTGACAACGGGCTACACTAGGACCTCACCTGGACTCCACCACGGCTCAGTCCGTGTGCAGCAGCAGCGTGGCCGGGGGTTACAGTGGGACCTCACCTGTACTCCAGCACGGCTCGATCCGTGTCCAGCAGCAGCGTGGCCGGGGGTTACAGTGGAACCTCACCTGTACTCCAGCACGGCTCGATCCGTGTCCAGCAGCAGCGTGACCAGAGGTTACAGTGGGACCTCACCTGTATTCCAGTACGGCTCGATCCGTGTCCAGCAGCAGCGTGGCCGGGGGTTACAGCGGGACCTCACCTGTATTCCAGCACGGCTCGATCCGTGTCCAGCAGCAGCGTGGCCGGGGTTTACAGTGGGACCTCACCTGTATTCCAGCACGCCTCGGTCCGTGTCCAGCAGCAGCGTGATCAGAGGTTACAGTGGGACCTCACCTGTACTCCAGCACGGCTCGATCCGTGTCCAGCAGCAGGGTGACCGGAGGTGAGAAGCGGCTGTTCTCCCCGCACACCTTCAGACTTGTCTCTGAAGAGGCGTTGAGTCGGGTGCCTGGCAGGAAGGTCAGGCCGCCCCCGGTACACCTGCGCCGGTCGGCGACGGGTCACAGACGCCTGGGTGTGGGATGCGGACTCCGGGGTTGGGGGGGGGGGGGGGCGGACCGCGAGAGTGCGCGACGCAGGTCGTGCGCTGGGCCACCCCTGGACTGGACGTGCGACATAAGCCGTTAGCAAAGCGAAAGGTAGGTCAAATGATCTTTAGAGTTAAACGCACAACAACAGTACTCTAAAGCTGGCTGAGTGGATGGCATAAACTAAGGCATTATTTATTACACGCAATGCTGAAAAAACACCCTACCAACACTAACAAGACAAAAGTTGTGCGATTTCATTCAAAATAGAATATGCAGCAAGCTGCATGCTTTTCTTTAATATCCCTGTTCTATATGTTCGTTATTTTGTTGTCATTTGATGTCGTTTTATGTTTGGTTATCTTATATGAGCAACACATATCCTTTTAGAGCTGTTTTCAGGAGGGCTCACTGCACTGAATGTTTTAGAATACCTTTAAAGGGGCTTACATAAATAGCTGTGTCAACACTTTCTTCATAGACTGTCTAACCCATGAAAAAGGTCCCAACAGCCCGTAGGTGAACTTTTTGGGACAAGAAGAATATACTCAATGACCCCGCGATTTTTCTAGGAAAGTGACTGCATTTTCTATTCTTTCCTAGGTTTTCAGCCCAGTGACTGCTAGTGGTTGGATTTATCTATAGCCGTAGCGTAGGCTGCAAAAGACAGCAACCGCAACCATCCAACAAAAGTATGACGTCAGACGAGGATTATGAATAATTATCCGCACTGCTCATCTTTCATCGTTTCAAACCTAATGAGATCTGGCGGGTCAAATAACCGGCTGCTCCATTTGCGGTGGAATATGCAAATTAACAGCGAAAGGCTGTGAAAAACAAGCCCACCAAAACGCAGCAAATACGGCCTCTTGAACAATGCAGAAAATGTTGTCTCCATTCATCAACACACATCTTTCTTCGTTATTTAAAACGTTGGCAGACACCGCGGTGGCTCACAGCTACCGGGCTAACACTAAGCAATTCGTTAACAAAGCGATTGAGAACAAGATAAAGGCTGATGATAAGTCACAACCCGTCTTTTACGTAACAGGGCTCCGTGGCTGCTGTTGTTACCATTTGCGTCGCGATCCTCATTTTATGCTAGTTTTACGAGAAGGCGTAAAAATATAACTGTTTCGAAACGTATCAGCATATTTCACACGCAATTTCAAACTACAGACGTAGGGCTACATTTACGAAGCATGAAGACCAGCGGTACAACGGCTCATATGTCAACGGTCGACGCCTGAGAGAGAGGAGATGAGGAGTCGGGACTGCAGCAGGAGAGAGAGAGAGAGAGAGAGAGAGATCGACGAGAGAGAGATAGATGAGAGAGAGAGAGAGAGAGAGAGAGAGAGAGAGAGAGAGAGAGAGAGAGAGAGAGAGGGAGAGAGAGAGAGAGAGAAAGAGGAAGAGAGGGAGAGAGTGAGAGGGAGAGTGTGAGTGGGAAGGAAAGAGAGAGAGAGAAACTGTAGACTTAGCTGCCCCACAGGATGGTTAAAGCTCCTGTACCGGTTCTATTTGCGAGTGAAGTAAAGGCAAATGTTGTAAGTCAAAAGCTCGTATTTGGCAGCGTGTTACTCCATCACTTTCACCAAGACACTTTGTACAATAATGCCCATACGCTCGACCAGCACCAGTAGAAGTTCAGCTCTTTACTTTTGGAATCTGCGTTTTGTGTATGAGACCATTTGAATCTAATCGGCAGCATAAGACTCGCTTTATAGAATGCCTTCCAACGGTTACGATTTAGTCACGTGGTACGGAAATGATGTTATGGTAAGAGATGATTAATCAACAAGGTATGTATACAGCACCGTGCCAGGAGCGGGACTAATTGCGCTAAATAAATTAGGGAGAGCGAGATGGCTTTGTAACTTCCTGTGCTGGTGGATAGAACAAAGGAAATGCAAGACGCTGAGGTGATAATTCCCGTTGAAGTAGAGGATTGCATAACTGACAGCAGCCCATCTGTGAAACTACGTTTTTGTCCAACGCTGGGCGACTCCTACGACTCCATGGATTCCAGGAGAGTCGAATGTCCCAGACGCCTTGGTTTGAGCGGAATTATTCCAGGCGTCACATAAGCCACGAACTTGTGATGTGGCACAGTACCCCGCGTCACGTGTCACGCGGCACAGTCTACTCCGCTGCACGTGTCACGCGGCACAGTCTACTCCGCCGCACGTGTGATGCGGTACAGTCTACTCCGCGGCACGTGTGATGCGGCAGTCTACCCCGTGGCACCTGTGATAAGACAGTTTGCTCTGCGGCATGTGTGATACGGCACAGTCTAAGCGGCCCGGCATGACGTCACAGTGAGGTCTGGACCGCGCTCGCGACCGTTGGGTTATGCCAAGTGGCGTGGCGTCAGCCACCAATGACACTTGTAGTGCACACAAGCCCCCACACATACCTTGATACCCTATGCATGCTATATTTAGTACACATGAGCGTAGTCAGCAGCTATTCTATCTTATCCAATAGATACCGCTGATTCGTGTTGAATATCATGCACGTGACAACTTCACTGTATCAAATGAAGATGGCTCAAATTCTGCGCGAAGAACGAGTCGAGCAAGGACATGACCATTAATTATTTCACCATTCAAATGAAAAATGTATATGCCGGCAAAATGGGTCATAGCCAGCATGAATCAACCCAGATGCTATGGGACAGGCCCGGGGTCCAGCGCTGCCACAACCGTGCCGCTTCTACACCTTGCGATTCACTAAAGAGTTGGGGGAGACAGGGAGGGTAGGGCGGAGAGCGGTTCGCCAGTTGTGTGCGGTCGCCTGCTACGCTCGATGTTTTCGGTTCACCTACCCGTTTTTCCACTTGCCAGAACGCACCATCCTGTAGACTTGTATCTCAATTCTTGCTCCCAGCTCGCCTCGAAAAATGTACCTGGAACGGCAACCAATCCATCCAATTCAAGGGAACGGCAACCGATCCATCCAATCCGAGCCGTCTCCACGAAACAATACAATCTCGCTCTCGCCCTCGCTCTCCATGCAATCGCATCTCGCTCGAATAAAAAATAATGAAAACAATATCATGCAAACTAACCGACTCAGCCCCATCTCCATGCGATGAGCTTTATTTGAACAATATGCTGAGGACGGATTGTAATCAAACTTCGCGCATTCTTTTGCATCTCTGTGCTGTGACTTGCCGGTCCAAACGCAGACACCCGTGTACAAGACATTTATGAGCAGTGAATGATGTAGAAAACTGAAAATGTCTTTCATCTACTTCATATGAAGCAAAACATTGCAATGCTCGTAGTAGTACTCTACTTTCACCCCACATCGTGATAATTGTGCTCACTCTAACAATAAATACACTAGATGGAAGACGGATGAAGGATGTGAGAGGTGCGTGGGGTGAAATGCAGCTTGGTTGCAATGTTAAAATGGGTACAAATAATATTAACTGCCACTCTTTACCCACGTGTTGGTGCTTGGCACCAGCCCTGTGACGTAATTACTAACCTTCGCATCAGTTACATCCTGCTGCGATGTCGAAGCCGCTTCCCACCAATAAGAAACTAGCATGCACAAATTCAGTAGCAAAATTAATGTTGGGTTATTATGGCCTTACTCTCGTTACGTGTCAGCTACATCAGCCGATGGCAAACGCTGCTTTATGATGTATTTTACATGATGAACTTTTTCAAAAAAGCAGCGGTCTTCGACATTGCGAAATACTCGACGAATTGATGCCCTTAAAAATGTTGGGTTTGTCTTGACGTATCTCTCACGAATCACATTTGGGATCTTTCCTAAGCAATTTAACGGTACACGTTTTCGCCAGAGTACGCTTCAGACACGTGTCCGGGTTAAAGGGAATATTTCACATTTGTAGATGTGAAGAAAGCATTATATTTGGTAAAACAAGTTCAGTTATAACCACAGGTAGGCTTTTCAAGTGGGGAAGACTGCTCTAGACAGCACAATTCTCTATCTAGTAAATATGCTCCTCAAAGCGTCATGATTTGCTTACGTCACCGCACCTATAACAACATTGATTGAGAGCCAATTGAAGGCCGTTATATCTGGAAATCGCGCTCACGAGGGCCAGATTTGAATGCCTCGACAATCATATTTGTTTACCTTGATCGCCGCATGGCTTCTGGAATGGCAGCATTTGAATGACGCTGTTATGACGTCATGAATGCCGAGGTGACTTTGAAATACTCACCCGATATACCTTTCCCCATTTTCGTGGGCGTACAGCTAAGAAACTAGGGCGTTTAAGTCTTAAGAGCGGCAGGATGAGTACCCTTCGTTCGGATGGGGATAAAAGAGGGGGCAATTCGACCCCCTGATATATGAAATTCCAAGAAACCTAGAAACACCAAATTCTCAAGGCAGGTTGTTCGGTATGTGAGCTCACAAGTTTAAACTTGAGGTCCATAAGCTCATGACGTTTGGATCAAAAAACGTCAAACATCGCCAAAACAAAGAGCGTATTTAAAGTGCATTCAGACCTTCTTATGAAACCGCCTTAAGCCTGGATACCTGTTCTTAACAGGTGATCGCTGGTGTCCGTTTTAAGTAAGCGACCTGGTTTGATCTTAAGAAGGTCACGGTGACCAAAAACCTATGAGATTGCTTTTATTTTTGAATTCGAATATGCGTTATAGATTGCGCTAAACGGCATGTTCCCAAAAACAAACAATCGGTTAGAGTAATTTTACGCCAGCGGCCAACTGTGACCTTTAAGAAATCCATAGAAGATGTATGTGCCGGTTCTTGTTATCATGAAATTCGAAATGAGCATCAAAAACTTCCCCAATAATCAAGCACACCAGTCAAACATAGGCTGGTTTGACCTCGGCCTGGTCTTCATACCCGATTCTACGTGCATGGAATATATTGTCATCTTAAATCAATTGCTTGATTGTCTAGAGAACTATCTCAGAGATGCATGGATTCGTCTAATATTCCATTGTTGTATCAATTGAACGATTTCCTGGATATTGCCTTCGATGCCAGCCACGCCCTGACTTTGACTTGCCATAGGTCAGCGACCTTTCAAGGTACATCTCATGTGTTATGCCAAAGGATCCACTGAATAATTTCCTAAGGTTATGGAAAGCTTGTTGCAGCTACACCACGCCGTTAAAGAATGAGTTTTTGAAATCCTTTGGGAGGGGTTAGGCAGATTGAGTCCCGCCGGCCCGGGCAGGTGTTAAGTGAGAGTTGAGACAAGTCACCATATTCCATTGCCCTGGCTGAAAAGGTTTGCCGATGAAATAGTAAAACCATTGTGGGCAGGAGGGAAAAGGGCGAATGATCATCTGACATGAAAGGTGGGTTAATAAACAGCGACAAATCTGCGCCAATCATACAAACATAGCTTCCCAAGCATCGTCGAAGACATCGAAACTTCTTATGATTCGAAAGGTGCCCATCGTATACAGTCAGGAAACCTGGAAGAAACATCAAACGAAGCCCGGTCTTATATCCTGTTCCATTTCAAAGAGTTTGATTTTCGGTTACACGCAGGAGAACATGAAGATACGGTTCTTTAATAAGTTAATCTTTTTCTTCGGAAAATGTGTTTGTTGGCAGCATTTCCATTGCCTGATTCTCGCCACATCAATCTGAAAAAAATGCTGAAACCCCACCAAGACCCCACTTCGGACCCACATTGTTGTTCACCACTGGCGACAAATAGAGGAGCCGCTGCACGCGTCGGCGAGCGGCAACTTTTCCAGACTTGGCCACGCTGTTTGGTTAGCGGCCACGGCGCATCACATACTGGAACGGCCGAAAGTTTTTGACAGGCGCGACTGAACCTGACAGCTGTGTCGGGGTCCGCTATGCTCCGGCGCACTGTTACAGTCAAAGAAATTGATGCTGTCTTCCTGCCTCAAGAAGCCGACATGATTGCCGAGTCCATAAAACGAACGTGAGCAGGTCTTGTTTGAAGCGAATAGCGTTATGGACAATCTGAACGCTACTTTTTGATGGCGAAAACGTCCGGCATCATTGCACGGTAGCTAAAATTGGAACCTCGCCATCGATGAGTGTCGGGCATTGGATGATGAATCAACAAGGAAAATACTATCCGCTGAAGATAATAAGCAGCGACCAGAATGAGAGGCGATCATAGCATGCATGCAAGCAGAGAACACCAATGACAATGACTGGGTCTTACTGAGCCTGCAACAGTTCCCAAACAATCTGCTTGAATTATGCCACTCTCAACAACACAACCCGGCAGATTGGCTCAAGGAATACATGACATGGAGACATGAAGAGATAGCGTCGGAGATGAGTCAGAAGATTGACGAATAGGCTTTACCAACAATACACTGGTCCTGACAGCACCGGCGTCTTGATCTGGCCGTATTTCTTCCCGGACGAAGACTCCAGGATCTGACTGTCCAACGTAATATTGCACACTGAAAAGGCAAACGCTTTGTTAGAACGTTGTAGTGACGCTGCGGTCTTCAACAGATGAAGCCTGAGACCATCCCTGAGTACCGCACGACGCCAAAATATTTCACGATTTCTCAGATTTATAGCAATGAAAAGTCAACAGGTTTCATCGCTCTAGCTGGAAGGATTAAATTGACATAGGAGAACCATAGCTCCTCCACAACGGTTGCTTCGTGGAATACGGCCAGACAAAGTTTCTTCATTTTGGGAGGGCTCCATTTCATTGTTTACAGTCTTTCAATTATTTAACTACTCAGTCGATTTGCCATGTCCAGTCGTCTGGTGTCGCTTTTGATCAAGATGGGCCTGTCACCATCCTGATTCATTACAGCTGAGACCAGCTCACCAAATCAAAAGTGAGCCACCGTCTTCGCAACGCTGCAATACATTGAAACACCGTTTTCATTCCATCGCAGCACCGCGATTGCGTTGTTCTGGCTGTCTTCCTCTACGCTTCAATCATCTCGGGAAGAAGCCAAGCCCGCCAGTGCCTAATTTGTTTGCCGCTGCGCTGGCTGACCAAGCAGCCACCAGCTGCTGCCCGCCCTAATGAGCACGATAAATAGATACCATGCATCTGCACAGCTGCACAAGACAAATTGCGCACTGCAAATGACTTCGCATATTAGAAAAGAACGGGCGATCCAGATTTAAAGAGGTAGTATGAATACCCAGCTCGGAATCTGACGACATCGCGCGATCCATCCACCCTTCATTGCAATGCCACTTGCCATACCAAACGTTGTTAGAATGAATCAGCAATGCAAGTTTCGTGGGTGCTCACCATAAGTTGTATGCGAAAATGGCATTAACACGCCATAAATGACTTGGAGGCATCGAGAAAAACCACACCAGTGACGTGTGAAGTACGAATACCGCCCTCACTAGAAATTCAGTTTGGAGCACATCCCAGACCCGCAGTCATAGCAGGCGTATCACCATGCCCAACCCTATGCCAGCACCAGGGTTCGGCGGCCGACAGCTGAACATAAAAGTCTGCTAGCAGCCGGCTCTCTGATCTAGTTGCCAAGTGCTGGCCTCGCCTTCACATCGGCTGGTAAACAGCGGACATCATGGGGTCCAGGCACGCCATGTGGGTCCCAATCGCCCTAAAGGCTTTCATATTTTCCCGATATGAAGAGAAACCTTCACCACGGGTGGCTGTGTCGTGATGAGTGTGACCTATACGATCCCTTAGAGACCCACAGCTCCGTTCAGCTTCGTTACTGTGTAAAAATACTCCACAGCTCGAACTTCAGTTGGACTGCGAGATCAAGTTCCGAAAAGCGGACTCTGCTTAGTCCACACGTCAATCTCGTCTCAGTCCTTTTTCAAACACCGGGAAGAACTCCTGTGCTTCAAAACTGCAACAGGCAGCATCTATGCGACACAGCGTGACTACTCCGCGGACAGTCCTGAACTCCTCACAGAATGAATACGCCGCGGACGGTGTCGAGCTCTTCACGGCGTGACTACGCCACGGACGGTGCCGAGCTCGTCAAGGCATGTCTACGCCACGGACGGTGC
>NW_023596448.1:18689980-18730804 GCF_011947565.3 Pollicipes pollicipes | reverse complement strand
ATGCTTTCGGATCCCCCACCCGTGGCAGGGTGGGTTGAGTCGTCCCAGGGGCTTTCCGTGTGTCCCTCCCTGCAGCCTGAGCAGCGGCTATGCCAAAGGTCAGGTGATGTCGACGGGCATGGCGAACCGTCCCGAGCCTTTGCGTTACGTTAGGCTTATACCGCAAGATTCTGCCGTTTGCCCGAAACTTCCACATCGAATTATGTGATCAGGGCTCATGTTGCAAGTGCCGCATAGCGTGGGCGCTAATCTCAAAAACTCTTCCCTTAAAAAGGTTTGGACTAAATATTCAAACAAAAGCATAAAATAGCTTAATCATTCTTCATGCGGCGCCCAAGCTGTTTTAATGAGGTTGAAACAGAGCGGCGCCAATTATTCAAAAGCATAAAAATACTGCCGTCGGTGCCTACTTACCAAGCAATGAGCCGTAATGCATATTATGCACGAGCGGTAGAAAAGCCTGACACTCCGAATGGTGCAAAATCCTTTCAACTAAATGTGTGAGGCAAGCAAAGCCCATCCGACGATAATAAAGTTACAGCCAACTTGGTATGCATAACTTCCAGGAAATTATGCATTTGGTTCGTGAAGCTGTGTGCTGCGTTGTCATCCGAGAGTTGGATGTAGAGAAGTCATCTCGCGCGGAGACGTACACACACCAAACTCAATGAGCACACAGATGTGTCTCTCAGGCGTGTCTCAGATAGTCAAACGAGTGTTTGGACGACAGCGAAAACGGTTCGTCTGGGGAAACATCGCACCGAACATTTTCAGAACAGCTGCTAACCATATATATATATATATATATATATATATATTTGTATATTTATATATTTATTGATTTATTGATTTATATATATTTATTACATATATATATATATATATATATATATATATATATATATATATACATATGTTGCCAAGTCCGAGGCACCAAGCGAAACACGAGAGTCTTGATCTAGAGTAAAGAGAGAGGGATTGCGGCGGTATCGAGAATTCCCCTTGGGGCATTTCCCTTCACAAATTCTCTAGACTACTGGCCGTTTTCGTTGCCGTCAAGTTCCAGTTTAACTATTGAGATGCACGCTTCCCAGAGTCAAACACGCGACGGAACATCAAAGGCGCGCATGGGAGGGCAGTGACCAGTCGGAAATGAGCTGTCGCCTTCGTAGCCGCTGAGCAACAGCCAATCGCACGGTACGGTCGGGGTTGGCCACTGGAGAACCGTTAGAGCCAGCGGCGGCGGACGGCGGCCGGCGGGTGCCGCGGCGATGGCTCACGCTCCCACCACGTGACCCCGGGTCACCGGCCGGCGGGTGGGCTGCGCTGCCAAGCGGGCTGGGCTCACCCACAGCAAGAGTGATTACGTCAGTTACAGAGGCTGATGGAGTGAAACAGCCATGACCAAATGTCATTTTGTCGACCTGCCAACTCCAGACACTGAAGTATGGTGGTGTGTCGTGTTTTCCTCGTCGGCAGCATGATAACAGGTCATGTTTGCAAAAATAAGACGAAATAAGCAGCGAGGTGGTGAGCACTTACTGAACGTCCGCGACGCAACGTGTAATTTAGAGGCCATACTTCGCATTGGAGTCGTAACACGGTTCTCATGTCAGGCAACCCGGGATATGATCAAGCCATAAAGACTGCCCAGGACGTCGTGGCGTTATTGGAGCTATTAGACGGGGTTCTTGGCAGGCAAAAGAATCCCGTCACGCCCGGTGGTGATAATCTTTGCCGTTATAAAGCGGCAACCGGGCAGTAATGTGCAGCAAGCTCACAGCCTGTGATTTCCATATCGGCCGTTTGAAGGGTGGCGCAAGAGATTTTGAGGTTAGGGGCAGACAAATGGGCTCTCCTCACAAGGAGACCTCCTGGAAAATGTCCCTTGCAAGGGGAGGGGCAGTGAGGCATGCGTTCCGCCAATCGAACTGTCACATGTGAGCTCATGTCGAAACTTACAAAGTCCAGAACGGGGCCTTGTAATACGCATGTCAGCGATTACGAGCAAAATGCCACCCTACCCCAAAACCGTGACCTCCTGATGCATAAACGGCCCTCAATCCAGAACGGGATTATTCCAATCCACAGAGGATGCGTCCAAGTCCATCGAAGTACCTCACTATTACACAACAGAGCATCATGATCGGGAACAGCAGCCTTCTGATGCTTAAAAGGACGTCCTGGAAAAAACAGGGGTCTCCTGATGTAAAGAGGGTGCATTCCACAACAAGGGGCCTCCTAGCACATAACGGAGTCCCCAAAGCCAGCAGGGAGGTCTCATTTACTCAAAAAGGCCTCCTGACCCAGTGCGTGGGCAACCTAATCCACAAAGACGAGCTCCTGATCCAGTAAACGGGCCTCTTGATGCGGGAAAGAGTCATCAGTCATTTTATGGGGCAAGCAAACATACTCCTGCCCTTCCCGCAGGCAACGGGACCATCTACACCTGCCCTCTTTGTGCACCCCGTCCCCCTCCTCCCCTCCTTTACCCCTGCCGCACTGTTCCTGGGTTTTTCTCACCAATAACGCCGCACATCTGCTTAAGAGCTGGCGATCGTCATGGCGACCCTCACTCAATTCGCTCGGTAAATTGATGATTTCCCACGGGTCTTCCACAGAGACTGCTGACTGACTGAATCACCTCCCATAAAACGTGACCTGACAGTGACCCCGACTGTCTCAACTCCAACGACAACTTATGCGCTAATCAGCATTCTGCAAAACAGCATTCTGTTCATCGTCCATGGTGATCAACAATGAATGACGTAATATAGAACAGCATTGAATCAATATAAAAGAAGCTGAGCCAATGTACTTGCAAGCACATAACACGGTTCCGTATAACAAAATCTGAAGAACCCAAAGTACTTCATTGAGGTGTTTAGCCTCTGGATAAGACACCAGCAATGGAAAAGGCATGCAATTTTGGGATTTTCTCCCTCTCTCGCCGCATGCCACGCCTCTCTCCCTCCCACACGACACGCCTTGTCGCATCGTTCAACGCCCAGGGCGCTAGCCGTTGACCGGAGGCTGCCAGGGCGGGAGGAAGCGCTCACTGTTGCTGGAAGGGTAGATGGGAGTCCAGGAGATGCTGCCCAGCACGCCCGCCACGATGGTCGCCGCGGCCAAAGTGGCGCGGGCGGAGGTCAGCCGAGCCATGGCGCCTTCGGCGGCGCGGCCGCGACGCCGCGGAGGCTTGACCTGCAACAGGCGACACTCACATCAGTGGGCGAACCGAGAGATTCGTGAAAACGCCACTGCGGATGGGCCGACGGTGGCAGGGTCGCGAATTGGCTTCGTCTTTCGTCAGGCACGGTCGGCCCGCAGTGATGGGAGGCGGACCTGTTCTGTGTTCGCGGCTGTCTACTGCGCGATCTTTGTTCCAGTGTCAGATGATGTTCCTCGCCGCTGTCATGCCTGTGCGCGTCCTCGCATAGAATCGGAATCAACTCTATAAGTGACTCCGTAAGTGAGATGTCCCTATAAGCGAGTGGAATTTTCGGTAAACCAGATGACATCTATGCATTTTAAAATCTTGTTGAGCTGGCATTGGAGTTCAGTCGTCTACACTGGCTGGAGTTGTTGATAGGCTGAATCAACTAGAACTGCTAATAACATCCGGTGATATTTGACATTGGTGTTAAACAACTTCTGCTCTGATAGCCAACAGTCCCCCGCATAATGAGGAGCTTGGAAATATCATTCGAGACAAACTATGCGTAAGACCTAGTTAAGAATTTCACAGATCAGCATCCCAACCAAGAAATTCCGGTTCATCAAAACTAGCGCTTACGAACAACAACATCGCACGCATTCTTCGACAGCTGGGGAAAATTCGTGAAAAAGATAGCTAACTGCTGAAAAATTCGCATTCACAAATTGGAAATATATCACATTAGTCGTGACACCACATCAAAAGCATGCAAATTCAAAACAAAGAGTATTATTCGGTGTACACCAGCTGTCTCTCTCTCTCTCTCTCTCTCTCTCCTTCTCTCTCTCTCTCTCTCTCTCTCTCGCTCTCCTCTCTCTCCTCTCTCTCTCATCCTTCTCTCTCTCTCCTTCTCTCTCTCTCTCCTCTCTCTCTCCTCTCTCTCTCTACCTCTCTCTCTCTCTCTCTCTCTCTCTCTCTCTCTCTCTCTCTCTCTCTCTCTCTCTCTCTCTCTCTCTCTCTCTCTCTCTCTCTCTCTCTCAAAGTGCCCTTTCTGCTATTTTCAGTATTACGATCGCTGTTGCGTGATGTAAAAACATATGATAAAAATGTGTTGTATGTAAAAGCACGCGTGCCCCTGTTGGGGCACACATCCTTTTAACCCTATGTAGATGAGGTGAATTTCGCTTGAATTCTATGCAGATGGCTGTTTTGACGCTTTGAGATCCCCAATCTGGTGGATCGCGTTTATATCTTGAGAGCTCAACCTGGCCATGGATTGCTTACATCCCTTTTAAGCATAGAAGTTCATAAACTGTGGTTAATGACGCGCATTATGATTACCTTGCGATTCAGTGGGGTTGTTTGCGACTCGTTCGGGCGGCGGGGGCGGGGGCAGTTTGTCCCCCTGATTCTAAAAATGTAGGGGAGCTAAAAGCATTAAATTCACAGGTCAGGCAGTTCTATACGTGAACTCACTTTTGTCAAACTTAGATCATAGGTTATGAAGCTTGGGTTAAATAAGGTGGAAACATGGTCAAACATGGTCAAACATGGCCACGCAAAACATGGCCAAACGAACAAGCCCCATGTAGTAAATGACCAAGTCGGAATCCATTCCGCCGGTGCGGGATCGGGCACGGCCCTGATTGGTGTACAATGTGCTTCTCTCACAACGAAAACACCCCTCGCATGCAAAGATTCCATCCAACTTTATGACTCTCTGTCCAGGCTCTTGCAGATTTTCGACAAGCTACGCTGGCGAGTTATTTTTGCATTGGTTGCCGCCGTCAGCTATTTGTTTGTTTTTTCTTGAGATAATAACGCGACCCTGTGAGATAGTGAGCGGGCTCACCAAAACATCGTTCGTCTAACTTTGTCGACCCATCAGCCGATCGAGACTGAAAAGGCAGCGATGAGCAGCGGCGCGCAGCCAATACATAATCCATAACCCGCCGAGCCGAACGCAACGCAATTATCACCAGAAACAGGGCCAATATCGGAGCCTTCCATCACGGGGAGAACGTGCAGCAACTGTTCCGCAGCATGGAAAACACAAGGAAATAACAAGGCAATCAATGAAAATCACCGTGATGCATAACTGTACTGCCTTTCAGATGGCGGACACCTTTACCAAGGCATCAAGAGGATTGCAGAAATGATCGTTTTGGAATACACAATGCGGTGGGTCTGGTCCTGGCTAGGTTCAATCGTTCATGAGTACTCGGCAATATCCCTCTCAACCAACAGCCATCAGAAATGGGAAGTCTGTCGCAAGCGTCCCCTCCAATATTCCAATAGCGGACCTAGAATAAGGCAACGACCACAAGCACAACCTTGCGTTTGCTGGGTGCATGTGGTGAGCTAGCGAACTGTCTGAGCCCACACTGTCACCCTGACCTCCCGCCTGCGCGCGTCCCTGCACCGGCCGTGCCGCGCGCCGCTGGTGACGCCTCTGCCGGACGCCGCCGGGCAGCGAGGCGTGAAGGGCGCTCTGATATCCGAGAACGAGGGGGTAACGGGGCGGACGGACGCCGCTATCGGCCGTCGTCCGCCCGCAGACCCAGCCCGCAAGCCATCCTGACACATTCGGCACAAACAACCGTCGCGCGGCGGCGCGCTGCGAGACAAACGCACGAGATTCGATGAATTAATTATCGGTGTCTTCTCGGCAGACAGAGAAAGCCTGATTTGGCTGATTCAAGTCGTCCCAAATTGTCCGTCGGCTGGGAGCGAGCAGGTGCTCTTAAGGCTGTCAGCAGGTTGGCGGAACCTATGGGCGAAACAATGGAGAAAGGTACATTTGTGCACCGGTCAGAAGCCTGGAGAAAGACAAAGCGAAGAAGAATAACTGAGGGTGGGAAATCATTTACGTATGAATTATATTACCTGCAACACATGACAGACAACCTTTCACATCCCATAACCTTTCCTTGAAGGGAAACGTGCGCTCTATCCATATCCGCTTTGAGTGTACCTCAAGGTACATGACATGCAGGTGTCAGCTATTCACTCCACTCATGGCATCATCCTTACCTTGTAGTTGCTTTAAAAAGCATGGCTATTCTTGAAACGACTGGAAACAATGTGAGAAAGGGATGTGATCTCTGGCGAGCCTTAGTTGATTTGCGCATAGCTACATAACCAAGGACACGGGTGCTTCAGCCGGTAAAGGCCTCCGCGCTGTAGGACGGTACACTTGACGGGCGTATCCATGAGTGAAGCAACGGTTTGAGCCATGCCGCTAAAGATGACCCGGCATCGACTCGAAGGCTTTTTTGGCAGGTTTGAGATCAGGCGTGGTGTGCTTTCGTGATTTTTGAATCTTGAGTAAATATTGGTGTGCATCTTTGGATAGCTTCTGAAGATTTGAAGATTGAAGAAAATAAGTTGAAGAAAATAGTCTGGCATGTTAAAATGTAAAGCACTTTCAAATATTGACCTTCCAACCAATACTTTCATACGTTGTTGAGTGCAAATGCTAGGAACATTATGTACATAGAAAACATTGTACTATTGGTCATAATCCCCGTAGAATAACTAGTAGTGCGCTGACCAGACCTTGATGATTTTCAGCGAGTTTCCCGATTAGCTTACGAGCAGCAACGTTTTTCAAATGAATTGAGAAATAAGGGATATAATAAGTGGAGTGAGGAGTGAAGACGGTAGAGCAGTACGTTCTCAACAAGCAAGCTTTTACTTGACAATCCATGCGCGCTGCTGCATTATGTAGCCACTTTTATAGCGTGGATAGCACAAAAGCTGACTTTCTGGCCTGCGTCTATCTCATAGCCATTTTACTGTATTTCGGCGCAATCTCTCTCCATAAGATAAAAGGGTGACAGCATCCCGGAAGTGCAGATAATTGTGTGAGTCTGTACACGTGCGCTCACGTGGAACGCTGAGACTGACGACAGACACATTCTTGGAAATAAGTAACATTTTCCCATGCCCCATGCAAGACAATCGGCAGGCGCAGATTTTTAAAAATAAAACCTAATCTTTCGCTTACCGAGCTCATGAGCGGAAGCTGCTACAATATCTTGAAAAATTCAACTGATCTTTGAACAATTTATGGTAAGGAATGCTCGGTCCAAATGTTCACCCGCCGAGTTTTGTGGTCTGGATTTCAGGTATGCCGAGATGGGGCGGGCTGCGGGCAGTATTTTGGCAAAAGTTATGTGTCTCTCATCTATCCATTTAGTTCAGGAATGGAGAGACTGCTGCAGATTACAGTTTAAATGTCTCTATTGCCTATAACACAAGGAATGGACGAGGAGTTAATTAGCCTTAATTGAGTGCTTCCTGTATTTTATGTTGCGCGACCGAATCACCTAACGTTTTCGTATGAATTGAAGAAATGTGGGCATATCTGTGCAGATCATTGTTACCGGACAGCGCACAAATTCACCATGGTTCAAAGTCTAAATCTATTTTCAGAAAATCGCATCCCCGTCAAAAAAGAAAGCTAGCTCGCGAAACCTCGCAGCTACCAGAAGAGTCATACAAAAACATCTATAACATGGATTCCAATCAAATGCAGTCGCCCACGACAGCCCTTCCCTCGGGGGGGGGGGGGGGGTCCGCCCCAGTTTCAATCGCGAGCCAGTGCTCAGTCAGGGCGGCATCTGAGCCAGCTCGAGGACGCATGACCAGCAGCGGATGGGCCCGGGCTACAGACCCGGCCACCGCGCGCGGCGGTGTTTTTTCGCCGCAGGGGGCGCAGGATGGATCGCGCCCATCAGCGGTTCCAGACACAGGTGCCGCTTCAGCCCCGCGTCGGTATTGTCGCAGAGCGCCACCATCTGTCTGCCGCGTCGCGCGCGCCGCCCGACGCCACAGAGCGGCGCGCTGGACGGGATCTTCGGGCCGTTCCCGCCCGTGACGCCGAGCTCGGACACCGGAGTCTTGGACGGAGATTGATCGAGTCTTCGGGTTCCGTGGTGGAACGGGTGTGCCTTGCAGCGTGCGTTGGCAGCCACGGAACGGTGCGTGGCTGGCTGTGGACGCCCACACAGTGGTTCATTTGGGAGGGTTGTCAGCATGGAGCGCGTACGGCTGAGAAAAGAGTGTGCACTTTTGCAGCATTGAGGCCTGGAGCCGTCAGCAAGCGTTTGCATGCATCGAGCTCGTAAAGCGCATCTGGAACTGACTACCGTGACCTTGCTTGCGAATTTCGCCCCGCATCTAAAAAACACGGCGCTCTTCTCGTTACGTCTTCACCACGGTCGCGAAGAGACGGTCACGGTCGACGACGTACAGCTGGCTGTCTGCCAATCGAATACGTAACATCAGGATTCTCCAATCGACGCGCCGGGGGCGAGCGTCCCTCCGCGGCCGTCTCCGACCTTGGCGCGCCGTTTCATCGGCGCCGGTCCCTGATCTCGGCGGTCAGCAGGAATCAGGCCTCACCGCCCGCCTTGGAAGCCTCGCCGCCCGCCAGCGCGAGCGCCACCAGTGGTGCCGGCACCAAGCCGGTGTAGGGTGAGGGGGGAGGGGGGGGGGAGGGAGCGCCGTGACACCGGCAAAAGAATATAGCATTGCATATCTGAACGCATTGATTGTCCTATTCAGATTAGCAGGCAACAGCACTTCTCGCATCTCGCGTGGATCCCTTTGACCGTGTAGTTTCAGCTTACTCCTTACTGAGTACGTGGAATCTCCACCACACGTCTCAATACCCCGTAACACTTACCCTGTTTACATGGGCAGCTGTGATTCGAATTAAGCCGGGACCCGTCCTCGATCCGAACTATCCGGCCCATGTATACACTCACGCGCCGTTCCGCTGATTCGAATCGTGCGCCGGAGGAAATCCCTTCCCGTGAGAGGATCATCCGTTCAGGAAGGGATTTCGTCCGAATTATCGGCCGTCAGCTGTCTAAACAAAAAAAAAAGAAAAATGCCTGGCGCACGCAGTTCTGTTCATAGCCATTTCAGCTTTGTACGGTGTTACCGCTTTTCCACGGGTTTTTAGCTATTGCTCGAGACGGTTCAAGTCCAAGATGGTAAGGGAAAAGAGAAGGAAGGTGAAGTTGACATCATGCTGCTAAAACTTCTCTTATTATTGAGGGCCTTGAGTGGCTAGCAGCACAGAAATGCTCACGTAATTTAGCCTTGCTAGGCGCTTGATCTATGCAGACAGCAGGCGTCGACGGTGTTTGGTGCTATCTTTCCGCCTAAAGGTTAGATTAGCTTACATCTGGGGCAGGCTCCATGCGTCCAAAAGCCAGATGGATGGTAATATGGTTATTTTATATAGCTTTGACTTGTTCTCATTTTAATTTTTGGATTGCTCAAAATTCTTGCAGAGAATGCCTCCAAGTTTCATTCATTAAGTTAATACCTTAAGTCCCCAGGGGTGTTTTTGCAGATGTTCCGTAAATTAGGATGCTGGTTGCTTGTCAGTTTAATTTGTGTGAGGAAGGTAGCTTAAAAATTGCTGCATGATATGACGGATGAACAAGTATAGATCATTGCAGTCAGCTCGGAATGTGAACTTTTTTAATGGTAGGACCGAAATTGCCCAATGATGGGGTCAAAACAGCAAGAAAGCAAATGTGAACACTGGATGAAAATAGTTGTCATCATTACTCTGCTAAATCCAAGTTTGTGTGTTCCATGTGCAGGAAAACAGTGCATAAACTAACACCTAACACGATGGCACATGCTGCATGGAGAACATGTCTGTGTTGCATATCATCACCTGTTTTTGTGCTGGTGATTAAATATGTCACCTTGGTGCCTTTTTGTGATGGGTGTCTTTGCAGGCCACTAGGTAGGTAATTCAACTGTTCAACAATTCTTGCAGGGAGTACCAATAGTTTCTTTCATTAGGTGAATGCATAAATGCCCCAGGATTGATTTTGCAGACATTCCTCCTGTGACTTGAACATTTGGTTGACCACCTATTGGCAGGAGGGATGTGCTGGATATTGGTGACTGGCTTGTCAAGGAAATATGAAGTTACGTCACACTGGTAGACCAACTGGCAAGGAAGCGGGGGCTGGAATATTTGTTTTTGATGCAATTAGGGCTGTTTGTTGCTTGTTGGTTTAATCTGTGTGAGATAGGTAACTCAATAATTCCTGCATGATGCAAAGGATCAACAAATATAGGCAATAGATCATTGCAGTCAGTGCAGAATGTGAATTATTTTTAATGATGGGACCAAAATTGCCCAGTGATGGTTCCAAAATGTCAAGAAAGCAAATGTGAGCACTGGATGAAAATAGCTGTCATCAGTACTCTGTCAAATCCAGGTTTGTGCATTTCATGTGGGAGAAAACAGTGCATAAACTAAGTAAACCCAACATAATGCCACATGATAAGCAGAGAACATCTGTGGTGCACATCATTACCTGTTTTTGTACTGGTGAGTAAATATGTTACCTTGGTGCTTTTTTGTGACATGTATCTTTGCAAACCATGAGCTGGATAATTGAGCTGTTGTTGTAATTAATCATTTGTTATGAATTTTGGGCCCAGATTGCTTTTGTCATGACAGCTCTGGGGCTGGTTCACATGTTATGATCTTTGGACTGTGCGAACACAGCTGTTTGTGCCACCTAGCCATCAGTCCATATCAGCCAATGCTGTTGACTGCAAGGATGTCAAAGCAGTTTTTTCAACCCTATTATGTCAAGAAAGCAAATAGCTGCATTCTGACTTGCCAGTCCATGCCAAGTCTAAATGGCAATGCTGCCCTCAGGTACTGATGATGCATTGGATGGGGAAAGACAACATAGTTACACAATTTTTGCCACTAACTATGTAGCATTCATGAGTCATTTCTGTAGCTTAGCTCACTGTTGCAGGCTGCTCATAAATGCATTAGTGTGGAGTAGGTAATGTGTTTCTTGGGCTGCGCAAAGTAGATGACATGATGCTGGGTGGCATACTGATATGAGTGTGGTAAGTTTGTGAGTGTCATTGGCCAATACAAGAAAATACTGATTTCCTGCTAGCCAAAGTTTCCCGCTAGTAAAAAATTGCATATAACACTGCTTATGTGACAGATTTGGCAGTGCTGACTGCGCAACTCTTGTGTTTCAAGTGTTATGGCTTGTGCTGTAGCTATAAAGCCTATAAGTCCCGCACATATCATTTTTCCAACGGAGTCCATCTTCCTCCTCGCCCTCAAAGCTGTCTCGCGCCCACCATGGCTCGTGACATTCGCCATCCATACACAGAGTACCTGCTTTACGTAACCCCGTAACACTATTGGACGCGCCGGATTAGCCGTGCGACTTGCCGACCCCGCCGCAGTCCACTGTGACGTCACAGGTAGTGGTCGCATCAGCCCCGTCCATCGGCAGCAGTCTGCTGTACGAGGCTGGAAGCCTTCGGTGACCGCTGATGGCCCATCTTGGATGGGCCTTGACGGCTCGTCGCCTCCCCGGGAGGCCATCTTTTCTGGACTTAACTGGCCTCAGAGCAGATAAGCTCGTGTGGGTGTTTGTTAATGGGACGCTGCGCTTGAGTTGTCCTGCCTTTGTATTTCTCGGCTTAGTAAAGCAGGCTTTGGCAGCGTGAGGCCGTAGTTTGCCCACATTTTGATGCGCTGTTTGACCGACAGAACTGAAGACTATTTCAATAATTCCGCAGGTCGACGTGAAGACAAGCACTGGCAGAAATGATCTGCTCGCGGTCGAAGGATGTGGCAATTCATCAGCTCATGCAAAGCGTGATATAGTTGTTTTTATATAAGTAAGAAAGGCCTCCAACTCCTGGTCTTTTTTGAGTAAGACTAAAAAAACAACGTTTGCTCTATAACCTCGTTTAAGCTGTATCTCATGGCCATTGCATGTCGCTTACTCAGCATAAGCACTCTGAACTCGAAAAGGCGTTTTTCATGTATTTGCACTAAATCTGCGTGGAGAAGCAATGCGTTTATTGCCGCTGAAAAGCAATTGCAAATTACGTACGTCATAAAAAACAAAATTTGTAATTTCGTCGCAATTCGCGACGACAGTTCTGAAGGCGCATTCCATTACTGGGGTCGTCTTACGGCATGAACAAGAAAGCGAGATGGCTGGAGCCGCGGCGGCATCATGCATAACAGGACTGCGCACTTTGCCAGCTGCCAGCTACAGTCCATCCAATCAGCGCGCGATGCAAGTCAAATCCAATGCAAGTATAATGTGCGGGCTGGTGGCCAGGCGCCGTCCGTTTAGCGCTTTATCGCACCCAATCAGAATCAGTTGGTCGGCGAGCGCGTCGGCAAATCCCTGCCTCGCCCGCGGCCACGGGCCACCGCGCGCGTTATGAGATCGTCGGTCAGGGCTGTGGCGGCGTGGTCCGGGCCGGCCCAGAGGCCCGGAGCGCTGAGGAGGCCGACGGGAGGACCGAGGCGATGGAAGGGGGGGGGGGGGGTGAGGCGGCCGACGGGAGCGCTGAGGCGGCCGACGGGAGGATCGAGGAGGCCGACGGGATGGCCGAGGAGGCCAACGGGAGGACCGAGGAGGCCGACGGGAGCCGAAGCAGTCAATGGGAGACGGCTGACGGGACAGCCGAGGAAGCCGACGGGAGGACCGAGGAAGCCGACAAAAGGGCCGAGGCGGCCGATGCGAGGACCGAGGAGACCCGTGGGTGCCAGAGACGGTGGGAAGAGCGCAGCGGTCTCTGGCATAGCGTGAGAGTCCGCAGGTTGCCGCTGTAGCAAGGAGAAGCGGAGCCGTCTGCACTGAACAGAATCGACCTCTCGGACAGTAGATTTCCATCCCGTCGAAGCCCTTGCCTTGCGACGTAATTCCGTTGAATCCTTTCTCCTTGTGTTACGCCCTGATAACTTTCAAATCCTATCCGCTTTGAATACCAACGGAACACCAGCCGGTTCAGTCATTTGCCACTCTAAGCTGTGTTCCCTCATACACAACTGTGCTTCTGTTTCCAACAAACAGTTCTCAGTCTTCTCCAACTCATCTCGACTTGGGGCTGTGAGACAAACTCTCTCGCTGGAGGCTGCGAGCCGTCGGACAGTCGGTCGGTTGAGCACGACAAACCATCGACCAAGCGCGCGCCCCAGGACGTCTCAGAGGCAACGCCCTTCTTTCACCAATGTCCCAAACTCTTAAATTGCAGCTCTAGTGCGAGAGAAGAGGTTTCATCTCTAAGCATGACAAATGTTTCATGTGCATAAGTGCGCTAAAATGACGTGTTTATGCTTACGACCCATCTCTGGCCACCGAAAAAGCGGTCAAATGGTTGAAGCATGACTTCGTCCCCATGAGAGGCCCTCTGAGCGCTAGTGATTTTATCTTTTAAGGCACAAAATATTTTCATTTAGCAAAGACGGAAAGGAAAATGTTATAGCCCAAACAAAGTTTGCTTGCGCTGGCTGCCATGAACCGCAGATCTCTAGCGGCCTAAGAATTGTTTAAGGTCTCTCGGGCTGCCCGAGTCTCTATTACAACTTGGGTCCCACATCTTTATCGGACTTCTGATCCATGTAGAATGAGGGACTCTGCTTGGGCAACCTTTGGGTTCTACGCACCTAGGCTTCTTGCTATGTTCCTTTGTTTCGCGGTCCATAGCTAGATGATTTTCTGGCATGGATGCCACCAAATAAGGCTTTGTCAGATTTACCGCTGCCATAAAATATTGTATAGGAGCGCGGGGCGAAAGATATGCAGGCTAGTTATTTATACCGTGACCGTGATTTATCACACCGGAAAATTTTCATTTTGCCTGGTGCATTCCACAGTGGTTATCCGCGATCGCAGCCCAAAGCTGGGAGATGACGGAAAATGCACGTGCTCAAACTCGAACCGGGAATGTTCATATTTCCAGTCCGACAGCCTTTAAATAGTACCAGTATCGGGCGCGGGCCGATCGCCCCTAGGCCGCAGAGATCGTCGTCAGTTTCGCCGAAATGTCGCTGCTCACAAGCATAATCTGGTAGGACAGATTCGTTCATTTCCGAATGGAGTTTAATTGGACTTGGGATGGCTGCTTTGATGCCACAGAAACTCAATCAGCCGTCCTAGTCCTTCCATTAAATGAACTATACAAATCACAGAAGGGCTTAGATGCGGTAAAGCAGCCAGCCTGATCTCTCCGCGGCCAGTGGTCCGGTTTAGTACAATGCGAGTCGTTAGACCAGTCTCGGACCGCAGGCAATTACTGGTTCACTCGCGGTCTAATTAAACAACGCGAGTTGGTCCGGTCCTGGTCCGCGGTGGCGGCTCATGTGGTTCACACGCAGACATCGCCCGGGTGGTGGTGCGACATGCATAAAGATCTCGCGATATGTCACCGCCGTGCCCATTTTCCTTCTTGTAAGCCGGTTAACGGCTCGGTAGCGCTGTCGTCTTCCCGCGGCGCGGTAAGTGGGCAGTCGTTGAGCTAGGCCTGGAGTAGACAGCAGACGTCAGGCCAGAGCCACGGATGAAGGGGAGGGGGGGGGGGGGGGGGCAGCCGTTGATGTTCCAGGCTGGCACAGACGTTCCCAAGCTAACAGTGATTAGGCTTAGCGAAGAGTTCTGAGTTAAAGGTGTAGACCCTTGCGACGTATCCTCTTGATTCGTTTGTATGATTCTTGCTGTTACGACTTCTTATTTATACTGTAATAGGTTTGCTTAACTTTGGTCTCTACATGGGCACGAGGAGGACACCAAAAGTGGTTATGTCGTTACGTTTTAATCCCTGGGACAAGGGCTGTACAAAAATTGAAAAGTGGCATAACTTCAGGTGTTGGGAATTATTGATATAAAATATCACTGCCTTTTGGGATTAAAATTATCTCTTCATTACAAGGAAAATAAAAGTAAAAAACTCTGCCAGGTACAATGCCAAATAATACGATGAGTCCAGGCAAGTAGAGTGTGACCCGACAGGATCTACGGAATAACAGTAGTCGGTGTATGGAATTGTGCACAACAACTAAGTTGTATTGTGCTCTGTTTGAGTTTTGGTTTCCACGCTTTTTTGCGCACTGTCAACTGAAAAACTCTATTTATTTGCAATCGTCAAAAGCCTTGTTGATGAGACCTCTATGCGGGACCCCGTTGTATGGCCGGTTCCAAGATCCAACAATAGAAGTGTGATCGATTGGCACACACCGACCAGGGTATGCATGTTCTTTTAGGGTGCGTATTGTGGGATGAGATACTTATATGTATATATATATATATATATACATACATATATATATATATATATATATATATATATATATATATATATATATATGTGTGTGTGTGTGTGTGTGTGTGTGTGTGTGTGTGTGTGTGTGTGTGTGTGTGTGTGTGTGTGTGTGTGTGTGTGTGTGTGTGTGTGTGTGTGTGTGTGTGTGTGTGTGTGTGTGTGTGTGTGTGTGTGTGTGTGTGTGTGTGTGTGTGTGTGGTGTGTGTGTGTGTGTGTGTGTGTGTGTGTGTGTGTGTGTGTGTGTGTGTGTGTGTGTGTGTGTGTGTGTGTGTGTATTAACTGATAACTATTAACTGAAGGCAGGGCAGTGTTTTAGGCACCACACACATTTCGTCATGGCTCAAAATACTAATGGATGAAAATAAATGAGTACCAATCTTTCATGTCATATGTGGCCGGTCTACAATGAAACATTTTAACATCGGGCAAACATACGCTATCACATAGGTGACCTGTGTATTCATATGAAATCAATATTATGCTGTACTTTTCTGGCATAAAATGATCACTTGAATTATATTCAAGCAGTGTTAAGCGGAAAGCTGTCGGCAGGATCATGATAGGTATATTTTGAAAAGTTTTCCATCTGTAAGAATTCACGTTGGGCTTGAAAATTTGAAAACCCCGTTCGGAAAATCTGAATCCGTATTTGTAACAGTTCTTCAACCCAGTGTTATCTAGCCTACGAATGAATCAGTGATTCATCGATATATCAAATCCCTGAAGGGTTCTTCTGGTCAAAGTACGCCGAGTAAGAGCGCAAAACGTTTCAGAGCCCCTTGACTCAGATCTCGAGTTAGCGATGCCTGAAACCGCAGTAAGCAGTCTTGTACCCGGTGCCTTACCCCAAGCGCCCATCAAAAGGAGTGTTCTACACTTGCAGGAAATGTTGAACTGAAATGCCTATCTTGAAGAACATTCGGTGCAGTTCACACGCCTGTCTTCCCTAACACCTAAATCTCTCTAGTTTCTGAGCTGCACGCCAGGAAACGTGTGCAGACCTTTTTGTGCAGACCATCTTAAAGTCACGTAGGCATCCGTGACGCAATAATAACGTCATTCAAACCCTGCCATTCCATAGGCTATGCGGTGATCAAGGCAAATAAGAGATACTTATTTTTTATAACTATAAACTGTGAGAGATAAACAACAAAACCTGAGACACTTGGCGTTCTTTGAGATTGGGGCAGGAAACATGATCACTATTTCTCGCAAAATATCTACTTTTGTTTCCACGTAATTTACTTAACTTCACCTAACCTTAAAACCCTTACTTCACCTCAACCTGCATAACCCATTTATGAGACAGTAGCGGCTGTTACTAATTTTGGCAAACTTCCTAATGTTGCTAACCATTCAAGTGACCAACTTAATCAAACTAAAAGCGGCCCATATGTTGGGCATTATGTCAACCTACCTAAACTATTTCTTGACAGCAGCATTTATAATAGAAGCTTGATAACCCTGGCTTTTGGATAGTTCCAACTTGCATTTTGGCCTAGTTGATTTGCATCAGGTTTCAGTTGACAACGTACAAGTCGAAACCCAGGAGTCAATTTAGTTGCCAGAACTATCCATGAATTATATAGCTCACTTTGAACCATTTATTACAATCACCATGGTTATCCTCTGGCAAAGGCAACAGCGGGTCCTCAAAACAACCTTTCTCTTCCATGCACAACATGATTTATGAATGGACGTAAAACCGGTTTCGTGCTTGCCTTTTGAGCAGCAGCAAAAATTTCAGTTTGAATTTTGTTCATCATATTCATTGGTCTAAGGTCTGCAATTTTCCCTTAAAATATAAAATGGGGTGGTCTGACTAGTTGATGTTATTGTCATGCAGCTTATAGTATTCCTGTGTAAAAATATAGAGTGCATTTTATCAGCACAGTGATTTGCCAGTGAAGCAACCATGGCAACCATAAACGAAATCTTTTTGGGGCAGACATGAGGAACCACAGCAAATTTGGGGCAATGATCAAGAGTGGGTACCAAATGCTTTAATCGAATATATTGGTGCATTATAATTTACGTAAGGTACAAAATTGGTACGGTATGTAACAAACCTGCCCAACATGGCCATGAATCATGCTTTGAAAGCGCGTAAGATTGGCAATTAGATGCCGTGAAGGAGAAAATTACTGCAATTTTAAGGGCAGACTCCCTTTTGCTCCTCCAAAAAATAAATCAGCATCTTTCGCATGGTTTCCTGACAGACAAGGTCATCCAGCCCACCTATAAAATACATATATCAACCATACCCACCAACCTGCACAACTGAAATGTGAAATAAGTGCGAGGAGCTCCGCACTTAAGATAATACAAAAACAGTTAAAAAGCCATAAGTTTGCTAGGGAACAACCAAAGTTATGTACGACACGGTAATTGAGCTTACATAGGGTATGAAAGCTGTAATGCCTTCTTTTATCGTTATTCAGCCAGGCTTTCAACCAACAAGCGGAAAATAGAGGTTTAGCAAGGCAAAATTGTCGATGAAAATAAAATCCTTGGTTCAGATTGCCTCCTTTGGTCACTATGGACTGTTCAGTCTTGCATGAATATCAAACGTGGTTGGGCGGCTGGGGAATTATATACGCATGAAATATGTACAAGCTTGCAGTTGGAGAAGTTTGTAGAGAAATTGGTTAATATCTTATGTCCTACATGATATCTTAAAAAGTTACCAAACGGATATCGAAGTACTTGTTTCACCTCCGTACGAGACCAAAGAAAACACCAGTAGATAAATAAACACCAAGATTTACATTTCCTCTGTCAAAACTCATCGTCAAATTATTGGACTAGAAACCTGTTAAACTGGGTTTTCAAGTAGTATTCTTTAGTTTTTATGTTCCATCTAGATTGTCGTTCTGGGATTTTTGGTCCCACATTTTGGGGCTGGTGCAATTTAGTAGCCAAACCTCTTCGGAAAATATTACGTGGAGCGAAATTACCCTCCAGGTCTCGCGTGGCGTTTGTGTGGTGTGAAGAAAACAAATTGGGGGATGCACAAAAACCTTATATTTGGCACACAGCTGTAGATTATGATGCATTTCGTAAACAAACCAAGATTGATGAATGCGAGCGGCTGGATTCGCCGGGGCTCTCGGGCTTGAAGATACCCAGTGTCCTTACTCTGTGCACACATAGGCGGGCGTCCAGGGCCAGGCCGTATGGTCCGCGGCTCCTATGTAGCTTGAAAGACACTTTTGTTCGGTATTAATTTAGGCAAGATACCTTGCCTTCCTTTGTACTATCATTACCATCCTCCAGTCATGGTAGGGCATTGTTGGTATGCTGTGCGCACATAAACATGTCGCGTGGCATGAGCCAACTCTGGATCTCTTGCCCAGTCATGTATATCTCAACCGCTCCCATTTGTTATTTAATGGATGTCACAAATCATGCCACTATGGTTCACCTATATCGTTCAGGTCTAGCTTCGAGCCATAGACAGGCAGGTGACAGTGATTCAGGTTTGGATTGTAAATTGGTGATTTAAGCATAATGATTCACACCTTAGCAGATGTAGGTGAGGCAGGATATGGCTATGGGTGTCCAGGTTCTGTGGAGCCTCGCTTATACTTGGGAGCTACAAGTGAGTTAGAGTTTGGATGGTATCTAAGGAACATCTAAAAAGGAAGTACGGGTTTATTATGTATGGCTACACAATATCAGGTGGGAGTGAAAAATTTGCATAACATAAGCGAAAAGGAGAAAAAATAATCCTTACAGCGACGGCTTACATCCAAAGCGGAAAATTCTCGGAAACTCCTAACACATAAAAATTAACAAGTCATCTTGAGGCAAGATGAAGTACTATAAGCGAGTCAGTCTAACCGCTACGATAATTCTAATTCGGTCAGTCTGGCGGTCATTCAAACATAAAAACGTCCCGTAACGTCATCAAACTATGACGTTATTAAATTAAAGAACATACTTCGTTGTGAAACTGCGCTATTTAGAGCAGTATTTTGCACATCATCAAGGCATACAAGCAGCGGACCATCAAAGCATACTTCCAAGCACGCAAGTAGTTAGAACTGAACTTTTCCTTCACATCTGTTGCTTGCCTCAGTACAATCAAATGTGGAACATTTCCTTAAATAGTCTGCTGCTGACAATATTGTCCCAAAGTCTCAAGGAGCTTTTGATCCCATGATCACGAGGCTAGGCGAATGCTTTCGTTTTAGATTTAGACATAACTGCAACACAGATAATCCAGATAAGCCACTCAGATTCAAGCGCCCGTGCACATGTACTCAATGACCACAATTTCACAAGGACAGGTTGCGTTCCGTCTCAGAGAACAATCTTACTCGGACGGATGCTGTTTAGGGCAGAGGACATCAGCAACAGATCCGGAGAAATTGCCTCGAAAATGGCCTCTGTGTCGCGTCGCGTCACCAGCACCGCAGCAATAGTCGCGGACGAGCGCGGCGCGAATTAGGCTGAGCCGACGACATATTTCCGCATCACCAGGGGGCGCGATGGCCGAGTTGTTAGCGCCTCGGACTGTCACGTGGGGCCTGGGTTTGAATCCCGGCTGATCCATGGCTTCTGAGCGTTACTGCAGCCGATATGGTCGAGCCCCACACCAGAGGCGTTATGGTGCACGTGGCGTTCCCTTAAAAAGAGGAAAACACTTTTTACATCGGAAGATGACAGCAGCGGTGAAACTTTGCATCCCATAAAAAATTCATAACACCGTCTGTTCCACTCCCTACAGCATCGATACTGCTCCGACATAATTTCTCCCGGTGGAGGTAGAGCAGACGGCACGTCTACACGTAAATCGCGCAAAACTTGGGCAAAATACTGGGCTAAAACGAGCGCTGCCGCTCCTCGATCAAAACTCCAGCGTGCGTGCCTGCGTACCCGGAGCGCACCCAGACCGGGCGCTTTCGAGGCGAACAAATCGACGGCTCCATGACGCTCGAGTTATGGTATGTGCCGCACTGATGTCCCTCTGTAATGCGCCTGGAAATTGATGGGGCGTGTCGACGGGCAGAACTAGCCCGTTCGCCGACAGTGGCGCATAGGTTTACTGGCATTCAACGGCGGGGGCTGGAGTGAGAGCTATTTTTGGCAGCTGGGATAAGACCATTACGGAGATGCTGCTGGAGCGGGGATGACGATGCAGATAGGAGGAGAATGGGGGCGTTTTCGTGAGCCGCGCTCGGTGATGTCTTAACATGTCTGAAAATGTGAGAAGTAAAGCAGAACATTTGGTTTTACGCACACATGTCATATGCTTTGATTCTGAAATAAAAAAACATGGTCCTTCATATCCTCCTACATATCCGAGTTTATTAAACACGCGCCCGGGTGGTCGACTGGATACCCTTCGCTCGGGTGGGGGTCAATTTGATCCCCTTAGGTCTCCGGAACTAAGAGAGCTAGAAACACCAAATTCACGGAGTGTATTGACCTGCACACAAACTCACTGAGGCCAAATTTTGATATTTTTAGGTCATGACCTTTGGGCAAATAAGGTCAAACAAGGCCAAATTCCAGGCTGGTCTCCAAATGCCCCCAGAACCTAGAGAACTGTTTCTAAGCAAGAGGTCACATGTTTATTTATAGTCAGTAAACTTGCTTGACCTTTTGAAGGTCAAGGTGACCAAAATCGTACAAGACTGCTCTGAGTTTTGCATTTGAATAAGCGACAAAGAATACACTAGGCAGTATGTTCTTGAAACCAAATGTCGACCTGGGTCATTTTAGGTCAATGACCTTTTCTGATCTCTAAGAAGTTAGTGAAAGATGTGGAATGCGGTTTCTGCTATCAATAAATTCCAAATTTGCGCCAGAAACTATCCCATGCAGCAAGCTCTAGAGTAATAAAACAGGTTGGTTTTGACTTTTGTCTGACTTTCATATATGACCTTACGTCAATTCGATTTGCTCATTCAGTTGTTGTGCTGCCTAAAAAAGCATCTTAGAGATGTATTACTTCGTCTAACACTCGGTAGGTGGATCAGATTGAACGATTGCCTAGAAATTGGCTTCGCTGAAACTATGGACTGACTTTGACCTACCATAGGTCAGCAAGCTCACAAGTTACACCTCATTTTTTGACGTCAAGTGATCCACTGTTCAATTGTCTACAGCTATGCAGAATTTGGCGCAACCTTCGGGGGGTCAGTTTGACCCTCACCCGCGCGCGTGTTAAAAGACAGATTCACAAACGGAACAGGATTTAACGCGAAATCTCACCTCGCAGCCCAAAACTGGACATTGCATGCACTGTATAATGTGGCTGTCCAGGAAAACGACGGTTAGCTTGTCCCCTGCGTCACTCGTGCTCTCCGTACGAACCCATACGCTTTTACGTTACGTCATCCAACTGGCTTTTGGCAAAATTTGGAACGCGCTTCGATCATGCATGATCACCCGTCCCCTTTGGTTTTAAGTCAAAAACCGGTTTGCAAGGTAAGAGTCAAATTAATTCAAATTTTATTTCGTCGGATTTCTGACAAAACGCCATGTGATTTTGCGAAATATTCGCGGTGTCCGCTTGAAACAATAATTAATAAAGCAAACCAAATGAAATAAAACAAAAGCAAATGAAACACTAAGCTTGATTAGTGTGCAGTTTTATGTTGCCTTAAATCCGAGCGATTTGTTCGTAGACTGAGATAACAGATGATTCCATGGTACAAAACTTTGGCTTGGCCACAGCCCCAACACTATACTTGAACCTTGACACTACTTTTGTACTTTTCCATCCAAAGTCGAGTCAGACGTCAGTGGCAGTGTAGGATACCTAGCAATGCGACGTTCTGCACTAAGTTGATTTATTTATGAAGCGCTACAATTTCAAAGATTGATAAAAGTCAAGTGTAGATTGCAGCACCAAATGCTTTTGAGCCATCAGTATGGTTTTGCCATGTAGTTGATTTACAAAAGTAATGACATTATGTTGCCCCCGTTATGTCAGCTGCTCTGTATTGAAGAACAGCCCGAGGCCAATTGGCTAGTCCTTGAATACTGAATGTTAAGAAGTTCAAAATAGGATGTTTTCCATCGTTTCTATTGCTTTTTCAGACAACTACTGGATTTTCATGCCTGATCCACCTCGGCATTCGGCTATGAAAGCTGGTCATCAAACATCGGTATTCCACACATCGTCGAAGCGCACTGCACTCATAATGCACTCCTTCTCCAGAGAGCCAGTCCGCAGCATCGTCGCGCAAAACGTCGCGTCGTCGCCCGGCCCCAGCGAGCCGGCGCCGGAGCCGTACCGCGGGGCGTCGGTGAACAGCACATGGACACCACGTGTCACCACATGATGCTGGAATACGGTCGCTGTCCGTTCATCGCGTGCTCCGAAGTCTCCAGTCGGACGCTCCGGCTGCGGATCTGACGGCCATCACCACTCATTTGTCAGCATCCTGGCAGCGTATTAGGATCTTGACAAGTTACACAAATCCATAAGCACAGAGTGATGCAACATCCACTCTGAAAATTGGCACTGCTGGACGGCCGACCGGCATTCGCACTGTGCCAGCCACGTCCAGCCGTTCAGGACACTCACCCTGACGCTGCTCACCCGCCATATGGGCTAACCCAGCTCGCCCACGGCGCGTTGGGCATTGGCAACACCGCTTATAAGCGCTTTGAGCTATAAGTCGTGCCGTGCCTTGTGCGACGTCAGGTGGCACACTTATTACCAACAACGTCGTCAAGGCGACGCATCCACGAAAGATCCGTCAAGGAGAGCTCTGAATCCACCATCGGCGAGCAGCCTCGGTGTAACCTCTCATAGTTCGGAACGTGTGACCCTCCACCCCACCGATGTTGAAGCTTCAGCATCGATAAGTTCTTGGCAAGTAAGAACTGTGGTAACAGAATACAGGCGGCGCACCCAGTGATTGCTTCGACACACACATCGTTGTAAATGTGACGGAGAGGAAAGGATGAAATATGGTGAAATGTTTATCCGTAGGCAACGGCTTCGAGTCCCAGAGAAAACGATGCGCGACCTTGCGGCCACGCCTCGACGACATGATCAACTGGCGACTGGCCAAACATGGCTAGTCCAGCACAATGTATATACGGAGCTCCGTATACAATATACGGAGCTGAAGATGATCCAGACAGGGTCCCCAGTGAATTTCTTCTTAAAAGAAATCAGTGGCCAGACGTCAACGGGCAGACATGCAGGGCATGATGACCCCACAACAACATGCAGGCCTCATCATGGCTGATTATGCGAGTGTGATTAGTGCTTTAGTGCGTGATGCTTGTTTGCTTGGATTTACTTGCACGTATGCGCCACGCGTTTTTGCATGTTTGCACAGCTGGAAAGTGCCTCCTGTTACCGCTATCGCACACACACAAGTTGGCTATCATTCGCGATCACTGCGGAGCTATGACATTGCCAATGTAGAACGTTTGGTATTTAAGGTTTGCAGTTGTAACATGTCTTAACAAGCTTAAAACTTGTTCCATTGTCGATGAGATCATGCCATTCAGAATGTTGTATGGGCTACCACAAGTCACCATCTCCACTGCACAGAATGTTGTACGGGCTACCACAAGTCACCATCTCCACTGCATAGAATGTTGTATGGGCTACCACAAGTCACCATCTCCACTGCACAGACACGATAGGGAGCTGCAGCTCGTGAGACCCGCTCCGCCGGAGGTCCGAGACCATTCTCGCGTTCCATTTGAAGCCGGCTGCGCGACTGCAGCCATCCCCGGGGGAGACCCATCGGAGAGACGTCCGATCGCCAGGCTGGCAGCGGTCGGGTCGTGTTCTCGATTCCGGCGGGGAGCATCGACTGCAGGAAATAACGCTTCCGCGGCGACATGTGATGTCACCAGCAGACGCGGGTGATGGACGCGGGGCTGACCCGACCCGAATGCCTCGTCCGCATCGCTCAGGTCAGGGGAATGATAAACAGCTCGACTCGGAGGGACCAGATTCGACAATCTAGCGTGTGCGTGGGTGTCATCGAGGCCTAACGACGCACTCAGCTGCTGAGGGTGTATGGCGTCGCCTGCCGCTCACCCTGGCAGGAAGGGTGGGCATCGCGGGAAACGAACCCCGTAACTCTGGTTGCCCAGACAGGCAGTAATTAACACAGGCATTCTAGTGCTTGAGTTTCAAAGCGCGGACTCCATGAAGCTTCCTTAGTGCATAGCATTGTACCAAACAAGTCTAACAATAGCCGGAGACTTCTCGACTAATTCACCCGAATTCGAATTCTGAGCTCAAGCCGTAAGGAAGTTAACATCACTCCGAAAAAGTTATTGTTCTGCCATTGTGACCTGAATGAAATGTTCTCATAGTCATAGTCATCTATAGCCATGTGCTTTGCGGTGTATCAACTGCCAAACAAAATTATTCAGCTAAGTTCGTGGAGATGTCTCCCAGCCATTAGCTGGCGCCTGATCTGATGGAAGCTGTGCTTGTTGGAGAAGTCCGCTGTGAATCCTGAATGCATTCACCCCCTTTCCCCCCCCCCCCCCAATCCCCTCGACCCTCCACCCCTGGTCGCAGGTCAGCGAAAACCGTACGCCTGCTTAGAAACTAGCCTACAAACTAAACTAAACGAACTGAAACAAACACACTAAACATAGAGCACAGAGAGGAGGTCAGGGCCGTTCCGCCGAAGGCGAGCTGGGTGAAGAAAGCTTCAACAGTTGTTCCCGACGGTGTTAGGGTGACCCACTCTTTGGATTTTTGCAGCTGTATCTCAAAATACTCAAGCCACGCAAGCGTCCCGCAGCCCGCTAACAAGTAAACTTTTCATATTATTTGCATAGCACATTATCAAGCCTGGCCACATTCTGTATATATATATATATATATATATATATATATATACATATACATACATATATATATATACACATACATACATACATATACATACATATATATATATATATATATATATATATATACACACATACATACATACATACATATATATATATATATATATATATATATATATGTATATAATCACGCAAACTATTCGTCACTAGACGGACATCTATCTCTCCATCCTCTTGTTTGTTCAACGAGAAATAAGGCTATTGATAGTGTCTATACTATTTAGAAGCATAAAAGCGGTCACAGGCTGTTCATGGCTAATCCAACGCCTATTATTCGTTGACTATACCCGGCCGGCGTTTGGCCAAAGCGAGTTGTGATGCTGATTTCTAATCCAGCCTGGTCACATGCAGGTGTTGCGTGATGCATGAAAACTGCCAGGGGTGAGTCGTGAGGTCGTAAGGGACAAAAGCTTGGGCAATTAGTCTTCCACATGGCATGGCATCTCACTTATGAAACAAAACAGCCTCCCTAATACGCGCTGCAAAAGGCTTCCAAACAAAACTCATGCCAGTTCGGTGTCTAGAACTGCTGCTCAGTCAGCTGTCCGTAAACGTCAGCCGGTGCTGGTCACAGCCCTGGCTTGTTGTTAGACACGCGCGGGATGATCATTCCCGCCGTGGATTGTGTGCCAAAACGATAACAATTGCAGTCTCATAAATCTCTCACCATCGAGACCCCGGTGCATTCTCGGTACACGTTTACTGTCGGTCCGGATAAAAATAAGTTACACCGATGTGCAACTTGAGCTGATTGACTGTGCCTACTTGTCACACGTGTGACATGCGTGGAGTGATCATGCACCCCGAGTGGCGTGGCGGGACAGCGTCACCCGGGGAGCTGCCCGCAGCGGCCCGCGCGAGACGGCCGTGCGCCGCTATGTGGCGGTCGGCCGTCTCTGGCGTACCAGGTTGAGTAGCGCGGTGGATGGAAACGCTGTCGGGTCTATACCCCGGTGCCGACGGCTTTGAGCTAACCGACGCCCCGAGTGGCGTCTCGTGCCGACCCAATGAAGCCATTTGGTGAAACATCCTTTCAGCGAGAGCTGGTGTCAGCGGACCCGGAGCCCAACAGAATTCCACTGCGGCTTTACAACACAAATAAATATATTATACGTACAAAGGTGTCGCGAAACAGCTGGATAGAAAGACTATAACAGGATTTAACTTTAACTCCATCCATTGAGCAGAATAATTTTGGTTGCCTTCGCTTTTGACAGCTGGTGTGTGTACCGACAGCGATGATGAATTGCAAAAGCATAAATGGGTACGAACAAGAATAGGATCAGGCAATATGAATGCGAGACACAATAAAAATGCCCAAGTTTTTTACAGCTGGTCTAGTGTCTATTTTACGGTCAGCTATCCATCACGTCATAAATGAATTCCTCATCTTTAACAAAACTTAACGGGCGTGAGTTCAGAGAGCACGAGAATGAAGTATTGCGCACATCTCTCGTAAAGCTGACGTCTTTCGCGAAGACAATAAATAAATGCTGAATGTGCCATTGAAAGGGCTGAGGCTGCCGAAGAAAGATTCTATTTTTTTAAAGCCAGCGTGCGAGTCCGATTCCAACGAGTCAATTTTCAATACCAAAAAACCAAAAAAAAAAACCTGAAATATTGACACTGTGTCTTCGGCCGTAACTGTATGGACCAAAACACTGCCATAACGCGAGCATTACTACATGATTATCGCCTCTCACAACGTCCTGTTTTAGTGTCTGTGCCAAATTATGAGAGCGTTAACACTCACTCGGGTAGCTAGTTGAATACTCTTCGCTCGGGTGGGGGGGGGGGGGGGGGGGAATTTGCTCCTCCCCTGAGATATCAAAAACCAAGCTAGCTAGAAACACTACATTCACAGGATATATTAGACTGTACGTCAACTCACTTGAGTCAAGACTTGAAGCTTTTATGTGATTTCCTTGAGGCCAAAGGAGGTCAAATAACGTCAAACTCCGGGCTAGTGCGTCGTGTCCCTAGACTTCCTTATGCAGCCGCCGTGAGGGTAGATATCTGTTCTAAACAAAACGTAAATAGTGCTGAATTAAGATCAGTGACCTTCTTTGACTTTCATGAGGTCTAGGTGACCAGATACCTAAGAGCTTGCTCCTATTTTGTCATTTAAATAAGCGTCAGAGATAGTGCTAGGCGGTATATTCTCAACAACAAAATGTTGACCCGGGTCATTTTAGGTCAGTGATCTATTCTGAGTTTCAAAAAGTCCATGGAGCGTGTCTGCTGCAGTCCCTGTCGTCAATGAGTTCGAGATGAGCACCAGAAATTACCCCAGAGCCGATCTCTCGAGTAAAAAACAGGTTAGTTTTGATCTCGGTCTGACCTTCAGACCTGGCCCAAGGTCAATGCAATTGGTTGTAATTCCAAGCAAAATTGGTTCATTGCATACGGAACTACCACAGATATGTAAGCCCTTGTCCAAAACTCCGTTCTTACATCACATCGAATGATTTCCTAGAAATGCCCTTCACTGACAGGCATAGCCTGATTTTGCCTGCCATAGGTCCGTGACCTTGCATAGTACAGCTAAAAGTATTAGAGTAAAGGGCCCGCGGCCCAATTTTTACAGCTGCGCAAAGTTTAGTGCAGCTTCTCCGCGTTGTTCGGGAATTGTTCAACGGAAAAACCCTGGGTGGTTCAGCTTAACTCCCCACTCGAGCGCGAGTTAAGAAAATATTCCTGGTCAGTACGAAATCCGAATGGATCGAGACAGAATGGATCAGGATAGTTTTTGGTAACTTTCTTTATATGTAACTAAAGAACTATGCTTTGGTTGCGGCAATCCCTTCAGAAGATTCACGTCAAAACAGAACTGATGATGGAAAGTAAATATTTTATGAAGTCCAGAGTGCTACCTGTTAGTGCTTCTTACTTATTGTCCGACCAGATGCATAAGAATAGACCGGTATTACCAATTTTCTGGAAATCCTTCTGAACAGCGAGGTATTTCTATTTGGGTTAGTTTATTACGTATTTTTCCAGCGGGAAAAATATCATTGGAAACTGCTCAACACCATCAGCCGTGTTCCTCAGCTGCCGTGTGTTTTCCAACATGTCTGTTTTGTAGGTAGCTGCAATGCACTGATTCGTCAAAATGGTTGAGAAATAAATGCTCTTAAATTTAAAATTCTCTATTTAGGGAAAATGTGTACCAACATATGGCTATTTCCATGCGAATTCAGTAAGGCTTTAAGCTAATGGCTTTGATTTTTCCCTTGGAAGTTAAGCACTGTGACATTTTTCGAAGCTCACTTTGGCTATAGGAAACAGTACCGCATGGTGTATAGTGATGCAACGGTTCAACTTCAACCAAAGCGTTTCGCGGTAAATGGCCTTCACCGCCCGCTGTGCTAATCACAAACGTTCATTTGAACTGACGTCATTCTTACCGGTAGAGGTGCCCCTTTTTGGCCCGCTGGCCAGCAATGTGCGGGTTAAAACAGCTAAAAATTGTACATCCCGTCAGCAAGAGCTGACGACGGCACTTAGGTTCGGCAGTCGCCGTCACGGCGGTAGCCGTGACCCCTGCAGTTGTTGCGGACTAGGACTGCGCTCTGGGGCTTCTAAGAAAGAAAAAAAGTGCAGCGCTGTGACCAAGCTTCGACAGCGTAATTCGGATCGAAAATGATTAAATTGAAGCTCTTCATTACGTATTGACTGGGATACAGCGGCGATACCCAGACCCATTGATAGACTCAACTGGTTCTGAGGTTTCACCAGCGTATGCTTTTGAACTTTACCCCAAATGTGAAACACTCCCTTCAAAGCGCGCGTCGCGCCGCACCACATAAAACCTGTGCATATTTCTAGCATATGGAGGGTGTCTGGCATGATTTTGGATATTGTGATACGGTCAAAGATGATGACTGTATACAAATGCTTATATCCTAGACGTTTAAAAGAAGTCAAAATAATTGCCGAGGTTTCAACGGGAACGCATTTATGGGTTGCAAGGCTTTCTTCTAAGCATATTATGGGACGTACATGATGTGTTTCATCCTAACAAAAGTAAGTCATAATGCTGAAACGAGTATGAGTTTGCATGCGCTTTAAAATGTGCTTGGAGCAAAGAGAACAAATGTAAAATTCTTAGATGGCTTGAGGTCGAATGCTGGTCATTTTGACTTGTTTCAAACGTCTAAAATGTAAGCGATGCTGTGCAGGTTATCACCTTTGTTTTTATCACAAAACTATGTGTGTGCTGACTAAATCCAACTCCGTCATACATGGTGGACTGAGGAACCATACATGGTGGAATGGTGCAGTTTCTTAGCTCCAAATGTGGCAAAAATATTACATTCTGAAAGCCAGCTACTAATGTGATGGGCCTCTTGTTCGAGCATCTTTCCGTGGCTTATGAGAGAGCATACGCTTAACGCACGCTTATCATTACCCTGCTATTTCCTAGGCTACGCACTCAAGCTATACTTTTGAGCTGAAAAGAGGCACAGCCACGACAAGAGTCTACTATTACCGACCATCTCCGGCCGTATGCGGAACCGTCACTTCCTCTTAGGAGGCTAGTCTGTAAATCGCAAAGCCAAAGCAAAACAGCTTTTTTAAAACCGGGCACGTCTTCCAGGCAAGCTCGGCATGACCGGATCTGTCGGTGCGGGTTAGTACATATCGGGTTTAGAGGCATGCGTAGGCAAACCGGAGGAGAAAAAAAGACCAGGGAATGTGTTCCCAATTTAAGACGCTCTTTCAGAGGAAAGGGCTCTTCTGGATTACAAACTTAATTTAACCATTTACTCTTAAATGTTTACAAATCTCTTCACACATATTTCTTGCATACTATATAATTCTCTTGCTCACGTTTTTACAAAAACCTAAAATACATCAATTAAAGACGAGGACGTTATTTCAAGCGTTACAGCCTGCATTTGGAATTACCGGACAGCAGTCAACCTATTGCTCTACGTTCTTTCATTGTGTGTTCAGCCAGTTTTCAAGCGTCAGCTTACTAACCAATAGCTACCATACGCTATATGGACGCTTGCATTGCTATAAATACTTTCAGAGTGAACTCACTTATTTTTTCCCCACTGACCAACGCTGGTCGGAGCCAAACACCTGTACCTGATTCCCCTCAGCATGCTTCCCGTCGCCTTGAAGTGCGTTAGAAGATCTGTCCAGACACTGACCTGTAGGTCAACTGGCAAGCTCTACTTCCGAGAAACCACGATGACTGCATCCTCGAGGCCAGCCTTGTCTCTGGCCAAATTGGGTCGACTTCAGCTTCCCCAGCGTGATAAGCTTTTCCAGTTCGTCCGTCACGCTCTCCATCTTGCGCGGAAGCTGATTGAGTTGGAAGGTCGAGAGGAATATCTTGTTGGTGCGGAGGAGCCTCCGCCAGGTCTGACTGCTATCTTCCAGTCGGAATCTCTTTTCGTTCACTGCGATACTCACGCCTCCGAAACAGTACAGCCAGGTCGTCCTACTGTAGTTAGTCCGCTGCGACGAAGGAGGCGAGTAGCTTTAAACTTGTCGAGAAGGCATTGTGGGTGGGTGAGAACCGTGGAAGGCCAATGGACCCACCGGCCGCGCTCGGGACGAGGAAAACGGCTTCCACTTCATTTCACATGCTTGACGGAGTCATACGAGAAGCCATTGACGATCAGTCGCCAGTCGATAGGCACAGGCGCACACTGGGACGCCTCGTTTGCACGCGCACAGCATTGTTATCCGCTCCGCAAGCGTCTCAGGCGGTGGAGCAGGCCGCAGCAAGAATCGGACCGCTGCCGTGTTTGTCCAACTCCTCTACGAAGGTCTCGAAGCTGGGTGTTGTCCATATTACCATCCATCCAAAACCGGAAAAGCATGCCGAAAACATGGCCAGTGATGATGGCCATTACGTTGACCCGATAATACGCTTTGATCTGAGATGAGTTCCGGAGGTAAGGGTGCCTACCTCTGGGTTCTCTGAGAGGAACGCAGGCACTTATCATTATACCATATCTATCTCTCCTGTGCAGAGGCTGCAGAGGAAGAAGACTGATCAGGGCCAGGAGCACATCATGCAGTGGGCGTGGCAGTATATCCAGCATGCGAGCAGCGGAGCAGTCAGGCCGAAGGCTCAGACTGTTGCTGTATGGTCGGCAAGTCTGCCATGTACTGCACAGTTGTCCGCGCAGGGTCACCGCTGAGGGCGGTCTCAACTCTCAAGGGCGTGGCCTGCATTCGGCCCAGGCTTTCGGGAGACGAAGCGTCCGCCGTCACCAGAGAGACGGCGTTTCAGGGTAGGCAAACGGCAAAACTGGAGTGTTGGCTCACATCCTCGCTATGTGATACCCTCAGGCCGCCAGACAACGTGGTAAAGCTGATGATGGTCTTCTTGACATGCGTGTCGACAAACAGATGCCGGTCCAACGTGATACCTGACCGAATGATGTGTAGGTGATGAGGACTGGATGTTTATCACGCCTTATTTGACAAAGGAACTAATTTTGGGTGCTCAAGAACACCACACACTTTGCAAATTTTCCAGCATTCGTTTCCATGTTGGCCTCCTTGCAGTCCATCTGCGGGTGATTCAGAACCTGCTGGATATTTATCTCAAGGGCGGTCGGATCTTTGTCAATGCTAGTCACCAGCAGATCATAAGCAAACGCAGACATCCGGATGCTAGGAATAAGTATCACAGTTGGAATCGTCAATGTAAGGACATCGCGCCATACAGAAGGCAGCAGAGATGACTGCGTTTTGTCATCTCTGATACCCGACAGCGGGAAAAAGCCTCTCTGTCTTCGGGGAACATTATATGGATCCGAGCAGTTCCTGCTGATGCAAGTCTAAACCCTATGTCGGGACAGGGTTCCCGGTAATTCTAATCCGGGTAGAGAGCGGTGTAAGCTGTGAATGGGTGGGGTGGGGGGGGGGGGGGAATTCCTCTAAGATGCTACGAACTACCTGGCCAATTAAAACATAAAACAAAAAGCTTTTGAGTTCACTCAGCGACATGTCTATTTTTAAAAATAGAGCGCGTGGGTTTTCAATGGTGAGTAACAGGGGGTCACTAAGCTTAACATTGTATCTTTTATTCATCACAGCTTTCACGTTTATCAGTTTATTTCTACGTAACTCATGCAGATTAACAGCTACTGAATTTGATAAGAATATCTCATAAAAATAGTTCAATATTGAACAATTATAGGCATGTCCACGCGATGCAAAACGAAATTATAAAAAATATGGTGGAAAATGTTCTTAGCTTCCAGCCGTAAAACGAGTTAAAGGACTTATCTTGCAAACACGCCTCAACATGGATTGCACGCCAACACGGTTGTAGGACCGAAGCGATCTCATAAAATGGTCGTCCCAACCGCATTACCCTGGTAGAACGGACGGTATACCAGGTAGAACGGACGGGATACCAGTGGAACGGACGGGATATCAGGTAGAACGGACGGGATACCAGGTAGAACGGACGGGATAGTAGGTAGAACGGACGGGATACCTGGTAGAACGGACGGGATGCCTGGTAGAACGGACGGGATGCCTGGTAGAACGGACGGGATAGTAGGTAGAACGGACGGTATACCAGGTAGAACGGACGGGATACCTGGTAGAACGGACGGGATGCCTGGTAGAACGGACGGGACATCACTCACTTCAGCGGAGCACCACAGTTGGCGAGCTCAATTTCATTTCAGCTTCTGTGCCCGGGATCATGACAAAGATCATCAAAAAATAGTCTTAATCATTTCACGCGGACCAAACGGAATACTGATCTTCCCTGTTATCAGAAAAGCAGGTATAAGCCAAAATGTTGGCACTGGCAGAACCAGCGTGCCTCTTTGGGTGGTGAACAGCGAGGCGAAGTGAAAGGTAGATAAAATTACTGACGCAAATGTTGCTATGTGCTGTAAGCAAGGTATGGTTCCTATATAGCACTTTGAGCGCGTGTCATAGGCGGATTCCGTTTTCAAAAGACGCTAAGAAGAGGGGCATGTGCTTGGAGCATGGCTCACTGATAAGCTTCTGTGACCACGGTCGGTGTGTACCACGATCTCACTTTCCGTCTCACTTGTCTAAGCCCGCCCTCGGCGGCGTTTGTAAGATGCTTTTGGCTGCACAGAAGTTCGGGATGCAATGGCATGAACCATTTAAGAATTTAGGTTCAAGATGACATGAAAATCCTTCCTGTCATTCCCGAAGGCACCTCTGCGAAAAAGTGTATTTTTTCCTGCAGCTTCGCATGTGTGAAATGATTGTCCCAGCTGCCTTACCCCGGCGAAACGGACGGAGCACTTTACAGTACAGCGGGGCACGACCCCCGCGGAGCTCGATTTCGTTTCGCCCGCGTCGAGTCTTCCACTGTTCCCGCGCTCTCCGAGGAGCGCGGCCCTGGGCTTCGCTCGGAGCCGGAGCGGCTGCCGGCCCGTTCGGGCGATCCCTGGCCAGATTCAATCGGGCGCGGAAGCCGCTCGCTTCATCACCTGCAAAGCCGGGGAGCGCGACGCCGGCGACGCTCGCCGTAACGTCGCGCTCAGGCACGGCTCCCAGCGCTCGCGCTCCGCCTCGCCGGCCGGGGTCGCGGGGTGACCGGTTCGGTCAGGGTTGGATCGGTTGGAAAACAAACTTGTGTAAGACGGACCCTTAGCGCCACAAGCTGGGTGGCATAGCGTGGCAATAAGTTAGTTTTTGTGTCCACAGCTTGTTTCTTTGACCTGTATTTGCATCGCGATTGAACAGCACTGCACAACGGCAGCATGACATTTAAAAAACAAGTACAACGTGCACCATTGAATTTATGACGTAGACACGCGGTGATTCATGATGACTTCGAAGCATATCATCGACACCTGACCCTACATGTGTATGTCACCGCACTTTAGGTTCAAAGTCACTACCACTCGGTTTGGCTGCCAACGCCGAAAACCCGAGAACTCCCGCAAAGACCTGCAGGTCACATAAGTCCTTGCATCCACTCTCTGCGTGATCATAATCCTGGATTCTCAAACGCAAACACTCCGGATATCAATTACACCCGGGTGTCGCGGGTTCAGGCGACTGCAGCGCACCCTCAAATGCATACTTCTCTGAGCAGCGACGGTTATTCCAACAGTTGTTTAACTACCACACAAGCTCCCAGCACCTAACAAAACTTCACCGCGGACGACGGAGCGAGACCGTCCATCCACGTAGTAGCCGAACTTGACAGCATGACACTGAACTCACCGCAATGCAGCACTCTCAAACAACTTGCTGTTGAAATGGCTAAGTCGGTCACAAGGTGCAGACCACTGCCAGCAAAGCTGCGGATCAGACCTATCTTCCAGTGAGCTGAAGATGTTTACAGAAAACAGCGCTTGTGCCTTGACCGGCACCAGACGCCGTCTGACGTTTGTCTATATACTGCCTTTGCACGCTACATGGTAATAATCACCATCACGAGTACCTGTTCAATCATCAAGCCAATTTTCGTGTCATGCCGTTTGTGAGGTATAAGACGTCTTAACTGAGGGCCGCCGGATGGTCTAAAGCAAACACATGTATTGTTTAGTGGAGTCCGGCAGGCTCAGTCATGCTTCAATTTAATTCAGTTTAAATATGTGTGTGGCAAAACAGGACTATTGATACAGGTAATTAATGAAATCCAGATATGACCGCTTAAAAATTCAAATTGTTATGATGCCTCTCCGCTCTTGAAGCGTTTGATATATTTTAGACTTGGGCGCGTTTAAATGTTCCAGGAACTTCAGTAATAGCCGACCGCTTCAGGCCAAGCTAACATATAAACAAAAGCATCTACTCTTAATGTCCAAATTCATACACATCTAAAATGCGTAAACTCTAACAACACGGGACCCAGTCCTCTCTCTCCGCTCGTCGGGTATTCACCACCTCCTCTTTCATCTGGATCGCCAGAACCCCTGCCCTCGTTTTCCACGGGCCTGTCTTAGCGGTGGTGTTATCACACCACGCCCAGCTCGGGGATCTCTCTGCACCACTTCACGCCCAGCGCCTCACGCCCAGCTCGCGGAGTTCTCTGCATCGCCTCAAGCCCAGCTCGCGGAGCTCTTTGCACCGCCTCACGCCCAGCTCGCGGAGCTCCCTGCACCGTCTCACGCCCAGCTCGCGGAGTTCTCTGCACCGCCTCACGCCCAGCCCGCGGAGCTCTCTGCACCGCCTCACGCCCAGCTCGTGGAGCTCTCTGCACCGTCTCACGCCCAGCTCGCGGAGCTCTCTGCACCGCGGCAGGCCCTGCCCCTCCCTGCTGACCCCGTCTGATCCCGAATGGTCTCTGCACCGCCAGCGTCGCCTCGGTACCGCTGGGCTCAGACCACAGCACCCCTGCCGCCCCACCGGCGGCCGTAAATTGGGCTGGCCGTCGTCGGTGTGGCCCGATGCTCCCACCGCCGTCCCGGGATGAACTACGGCTTAATTAAGGCCTACTTTGGCTCCATCCAAGGCATGAGGGTAGCGGGGCGGCGACTTCAGAAAATGGCAAAATGCTGCGGAGTTGGGCTATGCAGGGAGTGGTTCGTTGGGAGACGTAAAGACAAAGGCAGTTAGGACGCGACGAGTTTTGGTTCCTGGGGCTTTGCATGGTTCTAAATGCTGGGATTAGCTGGAGGTGGACTATGTTTCTTAAGCGTTAAGTGCTCTGTCTAAACCTCATGTACACGCTGTGGAGGGCAGGTAAACAATCGTGCGTTTATAAAATAGGAATTTCGATGCCTCATTACATCGAGAAAACGGTTTGATCATGACCAGAAAGCTTTTCACACTTCTTTAAAACTCAACATGGTGGAAAAGTAGCGATTGACTGTGATTTCAAGCAGTGAAGACAAATCGAATTATTTAAAATGACGGCAACACTCATTTCTTTACATTCTGCAGCCCATAAATGCCATTCCATTTCATGCCGCTCATATGTGCTCGGAACTGCAGCCTTCATATGGTCGGGCTGTGGAGGCCATTCTCCTATGTGGCTCATCGGCGCAGATAGCTCCTGCTGCCTGCAAGTGAAAATAGCTGCCATGGGGCGGCTCTGTCCCGTCTGTCCGATGGACGTGGGGCACGTGGACGTTGAACTTCAAAGTGGACGCGACGTGGTGAACGTGGCACGTGGTACCGTGGTGGACCCTGCCAGCAAGCCCACCCGCGGGCGGTTATCCGCCCAGGTCTTACTTGGGCTGGTTTCAGTGTTATTGTGTTCACATCTGGGGGCATAAAAGCATTTTCATGTTGATGACGTCAGCTTAGGTTTCATATCCATGGGGTGCTGCATTGTTCGTATTCCGTGGCCCCGCGGCATGCACAAACTCTATGTGTTCGGCCTCGACTACGTCCTATCAGGAAACTCGCCGACCAGTGGGTCCAAACCCACTGACGCTAACCTGAATTAATTGAACGAACCAACACGTAAGCCAAAGCAAGTAAGTGTTAAGGCGTTTCGAGTGCAATCTTAGCAACTGCTTGATCTGCACGCGCCGCATCAGACCTGACAGCTGGAAAAGTCCATTTTGAAGCTTAAAGGCATCTTTCATTCGGCCTCGCTAAATTCCGCGTCGTCACGCGTCGGGCGACTGGCAACGCGACAGCGCGTCGCGGAACTACCATGATGATGGGGGACCACCGTACCCATGCATAACACAGCGCTGCAGCAGCTGCGCACTTTCCTTCCTCTGTCTCTGAGCCTCGCGCAGATGCAGTGCTGCGGGCAGTGCCATGGCGTCCGGATGGGTCAAAGGCATCGCTCGAAATGCGGGCATTCCTCCAGCTCTCAATAACGCCGCCGCATCAGCCGCCACGCAAATATCGGCCGGCTCGGGCCGTGAGACGATTTCCTGATGCGGCATCCGTCTAGCAGGCTCGTGGGATGATTGACGGACGCAGCATCCGTCTCTCGCGTCCGTTCGTCCGTCCAGGATCGATCGTCACACTTTCTAGGCGTTTGTTCCCTCGTCACGCCGACCGATCCGTCTTGGGGGCGTCTTCCAGGGTCAGGACGCCGCCCCGGCCAGCAGAACGCGCACCCGCCCGCCTCGCGGGCGTCAGCCAGAAATCGGGGCTCGCGGCAGATGAGACCCGGTGTTCATGGCAGACGCCGCGCAGTTTCACTCTGCCGCTTTGCGTTTTAGCACCCCGCCGGCCTGGCTACTGGGAACGCTCTTGGCATTCTTTCTCTGGGGATTATGGGCTTGGCATAATCAAACCGGGTGATGGGGAACGGACTCCACTCTCCTCGGCGGCATATAGAGAGCTTGCGGACACCCCGCTCAGCCTGACGCGCTCCGAAATCACACTCTCGGGTGTGTTTAATGTTTGCTCCTGACGTTTATTGCACATTCCAAAAACACGCGGTTCGGTGTCGAATGTCGCGTGGTGTTCACGCCTCAGCCGTTCGCTACGGAGGCCAGATCAGCTGACGCGAGGCCACATCAGCTGACGCCTGGTCACATCAGATGATGCTCGGTTGCATCAGCTGACGCTCGGCCATATCAGCTGACGCTTAGCCACATCAGCTGACGCTCGACCACATCAGCTGACGCCCGACCACATCAGCTGACGCTCGACCACATCAGCTGACGCTCGGACACATCAGCTGACGCCCGATCACGTCAGCTGGCGCTCGACCACATCAGCTGACGCTTGGCTACATCAGCTAGCCCTCAGCCTCATGAGCTGACGCTCGGCCACATCAGCTGGCTCTCAGCCTCATCAACTGACACTCGACCACATCAGCTGACGCTCGGCCATATCAACCGACACTCGGCAGCATCAGCTGACTCCCAGCCAGCTGACGGGCGGGCGTCAGCTGGCGGGCGGCGGATGGCGGGGGCCGGCTGGACTGACGCGCCCCATTGCCGACGCGCGTGAGAGATGATCTGCGGACGGCGATGGATCGTGCAAGCTGCGAGAGCTGCTGGCTGTCGGCCAGCACGGGCGCCGGCAGGGGCGGATCCAGGCCGCAGCAGACCCGCAGGGGCGGACTCAGGAAAGCAGCACGGGGGTGCTGTGGGCTTCTGTTACAGGTGGAACTGACTGATGTGACCTGATGGAACGATGTGTGTTACCAGTAGATTCAAATTTATGTACACCCACGTGTCTAGATGGGTGTATCTGATGCAGAAGGTAAACGTTCATTGCATGAACTATTCATCGAAATGTCAGATGTTTCATTTGGAACACTGACTTTCGTGAGATTTTTTCAGTGGAATGGTTACGCGGCACAGTGAAAATGAGTTCAACCAGATTAACTTGTTTTGCATGCAGTAAACAAAAATATTTGTACAGTTGACTTAATGGTCAAGCTGCTTTCATAACGAGACCTGTGTTCGATTTAGCCTTTTGAAAATCGATTCAGTATTGGTTCATGACCATGTTCAACGATTCAGGTCTCATCCAAATCATTGTCTTGTCTTGCGTGATTCTATTCTGCGTTGATTCACATCTCAGGTAAATGATTTAGTTCTTATTCAAGATAAAACAGAAAGCAGCCCAGAGAAAAAAGTTGTGCTAATATTCTAAGAAATACAATATGACGCGGAGTAACTATAAAGAAGCGCATAATTTTTAGGTAATTTATGACGATGCGTGTGATCTTGGCATTTGCTCGACATGCGTGGGGAGCACGGCACTGTCAATGCCTATTCGGGCCTGGAACTGCGCCCACTCAGGTGTTATTTATTCGCTGTGGCCATGGGTGATATGCGAAACCTGCAAGGTATGTCAAGCTGACTTGAAAGGTAGAGGTAGTGGCAGTACGTACGTCAGGCCACCGGTGGGCTGTTATGTACCAATGTGAGATAAATTCTCGTGGTGAAAGAGCCATTAACAAATGAGCACCGCTCACGCGCACAGTGTTGGATGAATTATGTCGATTTATAGCTCTCAAATTCATCCAGTACACTGCGTTTTGTACTAATTGTGAAACTGGTTTTAAATCAATTCATTTGGTCTTTGCAGGGACTTCGTACGATTCAGATGAACTCTGGCCGCAGGGGCAATGATTCGACTATCGGTTCACCCTTATTTTTGTACGAAAGAGTCGATACATCTGCGACTCAACAAAGATGGTATGATTGGCGCATCGTTAATCGATGAACTTGAATCAAAACAGTTTTGTTCATTGTAAGCCCTCGGCAACAGCTTGTTTTGACCAATGCCGTTATTCAAATAACCACGATGTTATGCACTTACCTTTCCGCAAGCACAAAGGCTTGACGAGTGCGTTTAGTTCGAGTTGTGACAAAGGCATCAAAGCTCCTTTGCAAGTACCCTGCAGTGAACTTTTCGAGCGCTTCAGAAATACATTCGGCAGTACGCTGTCGGCCATCGGAGGAATGTCTCAGCCACACTTGTTACGATGTAGAGCTGTTACTAGTTTTGAAGCTTTTGTTTTGCCTGAAATGTAATCCAATTGACTGACTCCTTCTGTGCCGTGTGTGTCGTATTTCATGCTGTGTGTGTCCTATGTTATTATGTGTGTGTGTGTGTGTGGTGTGTGTGTGTGTGTGGTGTGTGTGTGTGTGTGTATGTGTGTGTGTGTGTGTGTGTGTGTGTGTGTGTGTGTGTGTGTGTGTGTGTGTGTGTGTGTGTGTGTGTGTGTGTGTGTGTGTGTGTGTGTGTGTGTGTGTGTGTGTGTGTGTGTGTGTGTGTGTGTGTGTGTGTGTGTGTGTGTGTGTGTGTGTGTGTGTGTGTGTGTTTGTCTTAAGTACATCCAATGTCACATTTCGTGGTGAATAATCCTCTCTCCCATTTATTACGGATGATTTTGTGACGGCCTCAAAGTGCCACGTTTGGTTTGTTGATCCTTCCGTATTCGCTTGGGCAGGTCGCTTGCTCGGCCCAGCCACCTCTGGCCAATCGCACAGCCAACCGTGTTCTGTTCCGCGTCACTGGTTTGGCCTCCCCGCGGTCGCAGTTGCTCTCGTTCCTGTTCTCATTAGACTTAAGCATTACAAAGGGTCTGACATTTGCGTGGGCATCAGCTTGGAAATCCCAGTCAGGCCTGCATTTTATCTTCCTGTGCTCGACACATGGACAGCATTGGTTTTCCCCGGCTCCCGAAGGGGAGATTCGTGCCATGCTGCAGGGCCATTGTAGACCAATCTAGTCAAGATCGTATAGAATTTCGTTACGAAGTGAAAGTCGTTTAGCGTCTGGACAATCCCCGACGGGCGCAGGCTCCCCTGCACTGATAGCCTGTTCGGCATGGCGCGGATGTAGTGCGGGACAGCCTAACCATCGCTGAGATCGGTTTAGTTCCAGCGAGCGCACGAAAGCCTTAGGACCGAGGTGCTTGTTACCACGGGCGTCGATTTGCATCCTTTAGGTTGGACCACTGCCCCCCTCCCCAAAGTCAGACTTCCCCAAACGGTGAGTTTTCCCCTCTTCTCAACCTTCTGGGATTTAGTGTGAGCAGAACATTTGAAATTGGAGCTCAAAATTGCACATATTTTGAGATCTAAAAGATGCTTCACAGATAACGCAAACAAAGACAATGCAAAGCACGATGTCCTGTCCAGTTAAGCACAACTGAATGAGTTGATCAGTTTTAGACCTCCACGTCTAAAACTGATCAGCTTATCAGCTGTATTTATTCAGTATTCATACCGGCTTTTACTTGACGATTTTCCTGTTTGCTGTTTGTTGCAGGCATTTTCTAGCCAAATTAATGTTTTCTAGACTCCGTT